>NW_027186457.1:21360200-21434460 GCF_028583685.1 Petaurus breviceps papuanus | reverse complement strand
TGTATGGGCAGCAAACCCTGAGGACGCTTGGGGTGCTTGCTGCTACAGGCAGCCCTCAGCCACGGCTAGAGGCATGTCAAGAGAGCAGATCACCAGCAACTGTGGAGGTTTCCATAATTATGAACCCATAAATGCCAAAGACAAAGTGAGAGGTCAGTGTAAACTTTGGGAACAGGGAGCCTGGGAGTACGGCCTGGCCTCTGCCCCCAGAAGAAGAAGCATCTGAGGCATGGCAGCTGCAGCCACATGGCTGCTTCAGAGCTCCTGGCCTGCAGATCGTAGGGGGACCAAGCAACCATTCTGAGGGGTAACTGCTCTTGCTTTAACCTGCTGGGATCTGGATCACTGTCTAGGGTAGAGGTCCTGGGGTGTGTGACCAGTGAGCCAGAGTGTGTGGAGGCTTCAGAGAGGGCAGCCAACTAATAGCTCCAGCAGCTGTGAAAACCCCAGCTATTTGGGACAAAGCTCTCCTCTCTGGAAGCAGAGTTCTACTGTGGCAAAAAGCTCAAAAGTCAAATGATTGAGTGGCAATATGAGCAAGCAAGGGAAGCAAGGCAAGCACAGCAATATGACTTTGGATTCCTTTTTTAAGGACAAAAAGGGATCAGGCCATGGAACAGGAGGAAGACAGCCAAGTCAGAACTCCTGCACCAAAAGCTTCCAAGAAGAGAATAAGCTGCTTACAGGCCATAGAGGAGCTTAAGAAGGATTTTGAAAACCAAATAAGAGAAGTGGAGGAGAAATTGGGAAGAGAAATGAGAATGATGCAAGAAAATTATAAAATGAGAGTCAACAAACTAACTGAAGAAAATAACACGTTAAAAAATAGACTAACTCAGAGGCAGAGTCAAGATGGTGGAGTAGAAGCAGGACCTCCGCGGGGCTCCAGCTTCCACCTTCCCCAATCCATGTAAAAGGGGATTCTAAACAAACTTTGGAGCTGCATAACCCACAAAATGACACAGAGAAGCTAACCTCCCACTGAGGACAGCCTGGCAGGCCAGCAGGAATCAGCCAGCGTAGTGCTCTGGGAGCTGAGCCCAGGCCCCTGTGAGCCAGAGGTTTTACCCCAGGGCGGGCCTGACCAGCCACCAACTGTAGGGACTCCAGATCAGCAGCAGCTGTGGTCGTTTCCAGATTCATCAACATATAGATGTGAAGGGCAAAGCGAGAGGTCAGTGCAGTGTGGACATTGAGACCAGTAGTTGTGAATGTGTCAGCTTTTGCCCCCGGGGCGAGAAGTCGCTGAGAGGCCCGGCACAGCCAGCCAGCGCCACGTTGCAGCTTCAGCTCCTGGTCTGCTGAGTGTAGGAGGACCAAGCAACCAGTTTGAGGGGTAATCGCTCTTGCTTTAACCTGGTTGGATCTGTATTGCTGTCTAGGGTGGAGGTCCTGGGGTGCATGACCAGCTTGCCAGAGTGTGTGGAGGCCTCAGAGGGGGCACCAAACTAATACCTCCTGCAGCTGAGAAAACCCCAGCGTTTGGAACGAAAGCTCCCCTGTCTGGTGGCAGAGTCCTACTGTGGCAAAAAGCCCAGGGATCAAGTGACTGAGGAATGACATGACCAGGCAAAGGAAACAAAGCAGACAGAAGATTCCAACATTAGACTCCTATTTTGGGGACAAAAAGGAGCAAAGCATGGAACAGGAGGAAGATAGTGAAGTCAGAACTCCTGACTTTTTTCAAATTTTCAAAGGAAAATAAGAGCTGGTTACAGGCCATAGAGGACCTTAAGAAGCAGATAAGAGAAGTGGAGGAAAAATTGGGAAGAGAAATGAGAACAACGCAAGAAAGTTATGAAATGAGAGTCAACAGCTTGACTGAGGAAAATCACACCTTAAAAAACAGACTGACTCAATTGGCAAAAGAGGCTCAAAAAGGCAATGAGGAGAGGAATGCCTTGAAAAGCCAAATTTGCCAGATGGAAAAAGAATCTCAAAAGCTCAATGAGGAGAATCGTTCCCTTGGAATTATTTTGGAGCAACGGGAAGCTAGTGACTTTAAGAGAAATCAAGATGATGTTAAACAGATCCAAACAAATGAAAGAATACAAGGCAATGTGAAATATCTCATGGGAAAAACCACTAACCTGGAAAATAGATCCAGGAGAGATAATTTTAAAATTATTGGACTACCTGAAAGACATGATCAGGGAAAGAAGCTAGAAATCATCCTCCAAGAAATTCTCAAGGAAAATTGGCCTGATGTTTTAGAACTAGAAGGCAAAACAGAGGTTGAAAGAATCCACCAATCACCTCCTGAAAAAGATCCCCAAAATAAAACTCCTAGGAATATTATAGCCAGGTTCCAGAGTTCCTAGATCAAGGAGAAAATATTACAAGAAGCCAGGAAAAAATAATTTGGATACTGTGGAAACACAATTAAGATAACACAGGATCTGGCAGCTTCTACACTGAGGGATCGAAGGGCCTGGAATAGGATATTCTGGAGGGCAGAGGAGCTGGGATTAAAACCAAGAATCACCTACCCATCAAAACTGAGTATCATCTTTCAGGGGAAATATGGTCATTCAGTGGAATAGAGGACTTTTGAGCATTTTTTTTAAAGCAATCAGGGTTAATTAACTTGCTCAAGGTTACAAGGCCAGTTATTTCTGGGTGTGGTGCTGAGTGTCTGAGCCCGGGATTCGATCTCCAGGTCATCCCGACACTGGAGCCGGTGCTCTTACTCGCTGAGCCACCTGGCCGCCCCACTTTTAAGCATTCTTAATGAAAAAAATAGAGTTGAATAAAAAATTTGACATCCAGATATAAGAAGCAAGAGAAGCTTGAGAAAGTAAACAGGGAAAAGAAATCATAAGCCACTGATCAAACTTAAACTATTAACATTCCTACATGGAAAAACAATAATTGTAATTGATGAAACTTTTCTCAGTATGAAAATAGTTGACAGGAATAGAAATATATATATACACACACACACACACACACACATACATATATATATATATATATATATGTATATGTATACACACACATATATATGTGTATATATATATGTCTATATCAGAGGGTATACGGGCATATGAAAACACGTGTGAATGTGTGTATATATGCTTACAGGTATACATAGATTAAGGGCACAGGACCAATTGAATAGGAAGGGATGATACTTAAAAGGTGAAATTGAGAGGTGAGAGAGGAATATAACAAGAGGAGATGCGGAGAGACAGAATGGGGTAAATTATTTCATATAGAAGAGGTAAGGGAAAACTTGTTACAATGGAGGTGAAGAACAGAAAGGCAAAAGGGTATGGGTCAACCTTACTCTCATTGAATTTGGCTTAGGGAGGGAATGATATACACACTAAATAGGGTATCTCACCTACAGGAGAGTAGGGGGGAAGGGGATGAGAGGGGGGATGATGGAGGGGATGGTAGGGGGGGGGGAGGGAAGTTAGAAACACATACTTTTGAAAAGGGACAGGGTCAAAGTAAAGAATAGAACAAGTGGGGGGCAGGATAGGATGGAGGGAAATATAGTCAGTCTTTCACAATATATCCACTATGGAAATGTTTTGCATAGCTACAAGTGTACAACCTATATTGAACTGCCTATCTTCCCAGTAAGGGTGGGTGATGAGGGAGGAAGGGAAAGATTCTGGAATTCAAAGTTTTAAAATCAAATGTTTAAAATTATATATATATATATATATGTGTGTGTGTGTGGGTGTGTGTGTGTGAGTGGGGGAGGGGGGGGGGGGGGGGGGGGGAGGGGGGGAGGGGGGGGGAGGGGGGGGGGGGGAGAGGGGGGAGGGGAGGGGGAGAGAGAGAGAGAGAGAGAGAGAGAGAGAGAGAGAGAGAGGCACTGGGGTATAGAGATCCATCTTGCCCTACTGGGAAGTCGGAGGGGGAATGGGGGAGGATATAGGAGAGAGCATATTGGTGGAGGGGGTATAGAGAGGGATCACTGTGTTGGGATGGTGGGTAGGGGAAAGATGGGGAGAAAATTTTAATAATTTAATTGGTAAAGCTTTATATATATTTCCTAGTACCATTAACATAAAATTAATTACATGCTTATAGTATGAAATTTGGTATCATTAACACAGAATGGCCTCTCTTGGAATCTGGATATAAACTCAGTTGTTGAAGAGTTGTCTCAAAGCTGCTAATAATTTTTATTGAACGTATTAAAAAATCTCTTTGTTGTTTTATCTGGTAATATGTGTGAGACTTGCTATTTGATAGTCAATTTGGGTTAGCTCTGCTGTTGACATGGTATAAGTTCTGTAATGATTAAATCTGAGAATTACAAGATATCTTTTGATGTCAACTCTTCCTATCATTGTAAAACAACTCACCAAGCACTGAATTGTTTACCTACCAATCTTTGTGGTTTCAAGCAGGAGGTGTTAGATGAGTCACCACAGAGATAATTGACTTATGGCAGCCAATCTTTTCACAGGAAGCAAGTTCCACCTAAATTTGTTCTGCTATATTAAAGTCGTGTGTAATTTTCAATGTAAGGTAATTTGGAAATGCATTTAACTGAATTGAGGTCACTTGACTGGTAATGAATTTTGTTTCAAGCTTCAGATCTATGATGTTATAAAACTTGGACTACTGTGTCAAATATGCTGTTTTATCTGAATTTATTGGCTATCTACTTAGAAACCTGAAAACCTTCCCACATTGCAAACACTCCATGATAAGAGGGGAGGGTAATTAGAAATTTATTTATAGAATAGGACTGTTTATTGTGAATTATGAAGTTATAGCTGGAATAGCTTATATTGATGTTATATCTATAACCAGCTTAGTCTTACCAGACCCCATCCTTAAGAGATTTTGATGTAGGTGTTAACATACCTTAAGAGATGATCATGGGGCAGCCAGGTAGCACAGCGAGTAAGAAACTTAGCACCCACCCAGAAACACCTGGCCGTGTAACCTTGAGCAAGTTACTTAACCCCGATTGCTTACTAAAAAAAAAAAAAGAGAGAGATGATCATGCATTAGTCTGCAAATAACTGAGTTTCTTTTGAGAGATTCTGTTGAGTAGATTTTTCTATATTCATTGTTTATTTGTACAAGGAAGAGTTTAAACTAGAGGAGTAGAATAAGCTGCAGAAAATGATGCTGTGGCTTTTGGAAAGATTGGCGCTTTTTACTTGCGAGTTGATTTATTATAACAATGTGAGAATGACTAATGTCAGGCCATAAGCATGCTTTGGGAAATTTGGTGTTTAAGGTGGAAACTTAAGGGACTACAATTGATGTTATTCTGAGTCTGATTCTAGAGATGATCATCAAGAAATGCTATTGAGCCAATGATCTATAATGCCAAAAGCCCTATGGGGTGACATCTGGGAACTATACATGGAGTTCTGTTTCAGGGGAAAGCTGGGAGAGCCACTTTTGGCATGGGCTGAGGTAGGAGTCTCCTAACACAATTTCCCCACTATGACATTTCCTCCTGAAAGATTTTCCAATCTTATTCTAAACCTGGCTATGATGCTCTGTCTATACCATTTGCTGCCTATTTAACTCTTGTCTAGAATCAATATCAAGCTAGGGGAGCAATTTTTCCTCTACTAGCTATGTCTCTCTTTTCCTTTTGTGGCAAATTTCTCTAATTATGGCAGATGATCAATAGAATACAATATGAACACAATATTGTATCTTTATCTCATGGACTGAGTCTGGAACATATCTAAGTTACTATAAGAAAATGCAAGTATGTAAAATCCTAGCTATTCAACCTGAAATTATAGTCCTTTCCATATCTCATAGATGAGCACTTGGGCTTGTTGTATGCCCTGCTGGTGGTTCTGTATTCCTGTATAAGATGAAGTCCTTCAAATATCTCACAATGGTATGGAAATAATTAGACAAAACTGTGAGGACTTGTGAAACAAGGATATAATTCTGTCATTTAGTGAGATTGCTATAAATACTTCCTGTTTTGTGTCAAAAGAATTTCAGCTCAATCAGTTATCTTAGAGGAGAGTGACTTATGGTTTATCTTATGTTGCTACAGAGACATTCAATTTTACTTAGATTTATTATTTAATGTAAAATTAAAACATATATAAAGCATGCTCTGAAATGCAAGCAAATTACAAGCGGAGAGGATTTGAGAGCTTTGGTCTATGTGGCCATATTATCTATTTCATTTGAACACGACATTTTGTCATCTTTCAAGTAAGTAAGTGGCCATTAAACCTAGGCAAAGAAGTTACTTGCAAAGGGTATTGTTACCGATGTGCTCAAGTACAGGATGACATTAGCAGCAGTTTATCCTCCTAAGGGAGGAATGAGCAGCTTAAAAGTGAATAACTATGGAGTATATAAATATTTCCAATAGGATATAAAGATATTTCTGGAGGCCAGAGGGGAGAGCTACTCCCCAAACCTCCATTTAAGGAGAGAGCCCAAGCCAGTCATTTCTTCATTTTCCATCCCACTGCTCTCCACCCTCATCCTTTTCCCTTTCCACCCCACTTCGGTTTTTCTGTCTTATCTTTCTCCATGGTATTATACTCCTTCAAAGTAGAGATTTTTGTTTTCACATTTGTATCCCCATGCCTAGCACAGTGCCTGGGGCATAATTGGTGCCTAATAAATGTTTATCGACTTAGAGGGAAAACAAAAACTTTCAAGCAAATTTTTAAAAAAAGAACTGCAATTATAAATGTAATTTAAAATATTTTTTTCTGATTCTAAAACAATTTTAAAACTATATTTACAAAATGTGGCATACATATGTGCTAAAGAAAATCTTTCAAAGATTACCATTAACACATATAACATAATATTTGTGTAGGATTAGGTCTCTGCTAAAAGAAAACTCCCAATCAATGTATTGCTTGGATCATGTATCTTAAAGAAAAATATTTCCTTAAGTCTATTAAACATTTTGTTCATAAATCTTTTGGGTCCTCTCTAGGGTGTGAAATACATGACTGCATAAAATAAATTAGATTCCAAGTAGATACATTGCAGCTATGCACCCCTACAGAGCAAGACAAGAATCTAATTCTCCCTTTTTTTTATCCATAGAAAGTGCTCTGAGGGAAACATTAGAGCGCTGACTCACTATCTGCATACGTGAAATAACCTTACTTCACACTACTGCCATTTTACTGCAGTCTTCTAATGATTAATTAGCTAATATTTGTTAAGTTTATTTAAGGAGATGCACCACGATTTCTAAGTGTTATTACTGTATTTTACACAGACAAAAAGTAAAGTCCTAATTCTTAATAAAATCTTAATCTCCCCTGATATGCTGGAAACTCAATCACCTCTGCCCAGAGTGCTCCAAACATTACTAAATATTATTCCAGCTTTCACAGCTGAGATTCAGCACTAAAAGTATTTGTTTATTCTTTTAATATCTCCACTACTAATTCATGCTTTGGGGAGCCAATCTCAGACACTTTCACGAAGAGGGTGGCATACATATATGATGGATGTCACTATGCTTTTGTCTCCTTGTCAGAGCAGTGACTCAAGTTGTGATTATGGTGAGAGGAGAAAAAGAAAAAGACATTTTACATGTCATTAGGATGCAGGCAGGGAAATGAGAGTCGGGGGCCTGAAATTGCAAAGAGAAAGAAGAGATAACAGCAGTAGTGGTACAAGGGGGAAGAGGGCGGGGCAGCAGGCAGAGCTAGAGGTCTTTGGTATTGCTGCTTCTTCCTCAATAACACTAGGAAAAGCCTGAGAATGTAAGAGTCCCCTCTTCCACTCCCCCTCCATTTCATCCCCAGGAGAAAGCAGGTAAGGTCCCTGGCAACAAGCACTAAAGAGCTCACTATTTAGTGCTAGGCGTTGTAGAGTGCTGGGGATACAAAGAGGCAAAAACGGCCTCTACCTCCAAGGATCTCACGCAAACAGAGGCACAAACTAGATACAGCGAAGTAGGGAGCCCGGGAGAGGGTTCAGGTTAGAAGGTGGGATCTGAGTGAGTCTGGAGGGAAGCCAGAAGGTGGACTCCTGTGGGAGAAAAGGATTTTGGGGGGTGGGGACGGAAACGCATTTGCAATTAGAGAGCTTGCTGTACTGCCATTTCATTGGAGTCTTCCGATGACTAATTAACTAATATTTAGCAACTTTATGTAAGATAAGGCACTAAGAGTGGTGATGGAGTGTCCAAGGCTAGGGATGGCAAGGCCAGCATTGCTGATCATACAGAGCAGGGGTTCTGAGGCCTCTAAAAACCAGAATTCATATCGGGACCTGAGAGTAAGAGGAGATCACTCTAATTAGAGGGAGTTAGAGGGCTCAGTGGCTGGACCTCTACGTAAGTTCAAACCCTGCCTCGGATCCTTAGAAGCTGCGACCTTGACCTGGGCATTTTACCTGTCTGCCTCAGTTTCCTCAAGTGTAAAATGAGGACAATAGCCCCTCCTCCCAAGGCTGCAGATCCCACGAGATACTGTTTGTGAGATGACCAGCAGAGTGAGGGCACACAGGTGCTTAACTCCTCCAGGGGAGGTGTGACTTAGAAGGATCATTCTTTGACAGGTAAGCAGGGCCCGGGTGACGACCTGCACCAGGAGCCGTGTAATACAAGCGCCCCGGACTCTGAGTCCAAGGGCTCGGGGCAGGCCACTCCTCCCTCGGGTGCTCTCCCAAGGACACCCAGATAAAGCCTCGGCGTGCAGCGAGGAGATAGGCAGAGCCGAGGTTTGGGGGGTGCGGTGACGCGCGGGGGCGGGGCTGGGAAGGAAGCGTCGTCGGGCGGAACCCCCGCCTCGGGAGGACGGAGCATCACCGGAGCGGTCCGCGGCGGACCCGACACCCGGAAGCGTTCTCTAGAGAAGGCAGGCCTGCAACTCCGGCTGCTCCCGCTGCCGGGCTCCGGCCCGCGGAGGGGGTGCTGGAAAGATGCTTCTGGAGCTGTCTGAGGAGCACCGCGAGCACCTGAGCTTCTTGCCCAAGGTGGACTACGCCGGTGAGTGCGCGCGCCCGCGCGCTTGCATGCGGAGGGAGGCCGGCGGCGAGGGGGTGGCCTCTCCCACCCAACGCCCTGCATCACGCGCCCTCCATCAAGCGCAGTGATTGCGCTTGCGCGCCCCCTACCGACCCAAGTGCGCCTGCTCCTTCCCATCCTTGCGCCGCCCCTCCCCCCTATTGATTCCCCGCTTCCACCCAGGGCGCCTGTTCCTTCCCAGCTTTGTGCACCTCGCAGTGCTCCCTCAAGCCCCCTTCACTCCCGCCTCCTGAAGCCCTTTGCCCGACTTGCCTCGGTCACGCGCCCACCCTCGTGCACCCCTCACCCTTTCATTTCTTTCCTCTGCCCCGCCCTTCCGTGCCCAGAAAGCTTTCCCCCTTTTCTCTCCTTCGCTCTGCTTGCGTTTGCGTGCTCCAGACCTCGCGCGCCCCCTATAGTTGGTTTCCCCTCCCTACCTCCCCTGTCCCCAGTGCTCTAGATACGCCACGTCTTCTCCGCTCCGTTCCCTTCCCCCGTTCTCGCGCTTGCGCGCTCCCAGCTTCGCGCTCCAGGCCTGCCCCGCCCCTTCATCCTCGCGCTCCAGGCGCGCTCCGCCCCCTCCTCCTCGCGCTTGCGCACTCTCTTCCAGCGGCGCGCGCCCGCCCATGCTGTCGTCGTTCTCACGCCGACTCCCCATCTCTTGTACCCCGCAGTGGTCGCCGAGTTCGGCCGGATCGCCCTGGAGTTTCTGAGGAAAGGGTCCAACCCGAAAGTCTACGAAGGAGCCGCCAGTAAGGAGCGCGCAGCGCCCGGCGTCCTCTCTGAGGCATCCCGACCCTCCGCGGGCGTCGTGGCTACGCCTCCTGAAAGGCCCCTTAGGAGCTCGAGGTTCCCAGAGCTGAGCTCCAGGCGGTGTGGGAGGCACGCGGATTGGGAGAGTAGCCCCCGAATGAGGGGCCCTGTCCCAAAAGGCAGGGCTTACCCATGCCCTTCCCCCCTCCCCCCCTAGGCGGGCCTGGCCCAGGTACACAGTAAGCACTTAATAAGCGCCCGGCAGCAGAGGAGGGTGCGGCCGCCCCCCCCCCCCCCTTTTTCTGGCCTGCTCTGATCTGTCTCTAAAGGAAGCCACGTAGTAAGTTTAAGACACGTCCGCCACTCAGGCCGTGGGTGATCCCACCCTGAGTTTGCGGCAAAACCTGGGGCAGAATCAGGAGAGCCGGGAGTCATGCAAGGAAGGGAGGGTTAGAGCCCATGGGGGGCGGGTGGCCTCTTGGGGAGAGGGAATGGGGTCCGGGTGGGACCTTGGGGCCGAGCCAGGGTGGGCGGCGCCCCGCGGGGAGCCCCGAGGGCCGAGTGACCCGCCGGGAGGAGGGAGGGTGTGTGCTGGCACTGAAGGAGTGGGCAGGTTTAGGATTCTAAGCACTGGGAGGACCGTGGCTCCCAGGCAAGGGACAATAGGGAAAGGTTTATCATGAAAGAGGACTGACTGAGATTGAAATCTGCTGGAGAAGAGGGAATAAAACACTAAGTCATACCACTTGAAAGTCCTTTCCAAACACCATTTTTTTCTTCGCAACAACTTTAGGAGATAGGGGATATTATCATTCCCATTTTATAGATGGGAGGCTGAAACTAAGGCTGAGAGAGGTTAAGTGATTTACCCAGGGTCACACGGCTGGAGCAGGGTTAGAACTCAGGTCTTCCAGACTCCAGGTGCTTGTTTAGACAGTTTTGCCTTTGCCAGGAGAAGGGCCACCTCTTTCAGAAACTGGGAGAAAGGAGGAGAGTAGAGGATGACTCTTAAGTTGTTTCCAGATGAAGAAAAGAGGAATTCAGATTAAATGGTCTCATTTTTAGGTCCTTAGCTGAGGAGGAGGGAGGAAGAGATGTGGGAGGCTTAAGGGAGAGGGAGAGCGGGTTTAGAAGAGCTTTGGAGAGAGAGACAAGGAGTCCATTTGGAAGGAATAAAAGGATTGACTTGCTGCAGTGAGGGCCCAGTTGAGGTTGGACAATGTGCCCACTCTGCATGACTGAGACTCCAGCCCATGAGCAGGAGCTGATGGTGGGGAGTAATTCTGAGCAAGAGAAGCGTGTCAGGAAGTCAGGAGCAGGGGACAGTGTTAGTAGCTAACTGTTGGGTTGATGTTGGAGGAGGAAAGGGGTCTTGAGGGTAAGGAACTAGTTTAAGAGGGTGAAACAGGGACAGAGAGAATTATAGGTTATGGTCAGATAAGGGAATCTGAATGTTTCCAATTAAGGGAGTAGGACATTTTTCAGTAATGTTGAAATCTAGTGTGTGACCTTCTCCCAAAGTGTAGCTCAATTAAGGTAAAGGGAATAGTTTGTGGGATTTTAAGGAGTCTGAGAAATTAGGAGGTTGGGGAGTTTGAGACAATCAAGTACATGCTTTAAGTCCTCTGGTATAAGGGCAACAGAGGAAGATGGAAAGTCAGGTACTGAATTCCTTGAGAATGGAAGGAGAAATAAGGAGGGAGGGGTTATAATAAGCTGGCATAAAGTAGATTGGATGGAAAATTGGTGTGACTGAATTTTACCAGAGCAAAAGTTGGTGAGTTAAGGTGTTGGAGAGGAATCTGAAAGGGACTGTGGGGCACAAGGGATGTTCCTCCTCTGGAACCAGAGCTTGAGGAGGTGTAAGACAGGGTGCAGTTAGTTTGGATTTAGAAGCTGTGTGGAGGAGAGATTGGAGAGGTGGTAGGCTTGGAGCAGGGAGGCCAGTGAGGAGGCCACTTCAGTAGATCTGGCAAGAGGTGATGAGGGCCTGAACTAGAGAGGACGGGATGCATGTGAGAGATGTTAAGGGGAGAACAGAGGAGAGGACCTGGGGACTGCTCTAAGATTATAAACCTGAGTGACTAAAAGGATGGTGTTGCCCAGCATAGCAGTAAGAGGAGGAAAGGATGTGGCGTGAAGGGTTGTTTGGACACATTGAGTTTGAGAGAGGAACATGTAGTTGGAAATGTACAGTTAGTGATATGGAACTAGAGCTATGAGGAGAGGTGAGGACTGCATACATAGAGATGGGAGCCTGTGGTAGCTGATGAGTTCACCAAGAGAGGGGGTTGAGAGAAAGGAGGGGGCCTAGAATGAGGCCTTGCCAGTGCACTCATAGTTAGGAGGGCATGGTGTGGGCAGTGATCCGGTAAAGGGCAGTGAGAAGTAGCAGTTGGGTAGGTAGAAGAACCAAGAGAGAACACTCAAAAAAAAAAATAATAACCATGGAGAGAGTGGTGGATCAGCAGTATCAAATATTGCTGAAAGCTCAAGAAGAATAAAGATTTAGCTGTTGAAAGATCATTGGCAACTTTGAGGGAGTAGTTTTATGTGAGTGATGATGTAGGAACATCCATTTGAAGAGTAAGAGTGTAAGACTAAGAAGGAAGAGAGTAAGAGAAGAGAAGATGGAGCCATCTAAGTTTAGCTTTGTAAAAGCCTATAAAATTTACAGTTTGCATCAGTGAGTGTAAAATTCAGGGCCTTGGATAATAGATATGACTTAAAATTAGGAGGTATAATGAAATTGTAAAAGGAAATATTTTATAGGAAAATAACTTATTGTATTGTGGTTGCCTTTTCTTCTGCCCTCAGGAAAACTCAATGTTAGTAGTAACACAGTCCAGCATGGAGTTGAGGGATTAACATACCTACTCACTGAAAGCTCAAAACTCATGGTAAGGCTGAGTTGGTAAGGTTGAGAACCATTCATATTTTGTATTGTGGAAGTGGTAAGAAGCTTCCTGTCTTGCGTATAATATTTCCTTCAAGTAACTGCCGAAGTTGGAGAGATAGATTTATGGTTGGTAAGTAGTGGTACTATTCGAAGAAATGTCTGAATCCTAATAGAGAAGGTTGTCACCCCGGAACATCTTCTCAACCCCACTGTGGAATGGGGTGATTCTGGCATATTGTTCAAGTGCTTTGGGGGGAGACGTTGGCTTTGGATCTATATCTGATCCCAAATTTGATAATGGGGCGATAAGAACGATGTGTTCTGGAAAAAAGGCTGACTTGTTCATTTAAAATTATCCTAATTATGAATTTTACTGAAACAGTATCACAGTATATTCAAGAGGAGGTAGCTAGTGAATTGATTTAATTTTCTTTCTAAGTTAATAATATGTAAAACAATAGGGAGAACTTTTCATTGTGGGACATGTTACAGGTATCAGTAGAATTCTTTCATCTTCATTCCAAAACTTCAAGAAGCACTTGTATTATTCACTTAAGTTTTGTAGGAATGGTCAGGAATTATGATTATTATCAGTTGGGTTTTTGATTGAACACAGAATATTTTCTTAAACAAAAAGAAGCTGGGGATGACTAGGTGGTGCAGCGAATGGAGCACCAGCCCTGGAGTCAGGAGGACCTGAGTTCAAATGTGGCCTTAGATACTTAACACTTACTAGCCGTGTGACCTTGGGCAAGTCACTTAACCCCAAGGGCTCTGCCTTCCCCCCTCCAAAAAGCAAAAAAATAAAAATAAAAAATCCGAAGAGGTGCTAATTGTTTGTCACTATATAATACAGAAATGCTAATTGTTTGTTACTATATAATACTTCGCTGTATTCTTCTAGATTTCTGAACTGGATTTCCAAGATTCTGTGCTTGTTTTGGGATTCACTGAAGACTTGAATAAATTGTTGCTTCAGCTTTATCTTGACAACAGAAAGGAAATCAGAACAATTCTGAGTGAGTTGGCACCAGTGTTCCCCAGTTACCACAATCTTGAGTGGAGATTAGATGTACAGGTAGGTCATTTATGATGTGTTGGAGAATTAACTATTCTAGGTTTATCTTCTTTTGCCTTCATTCTTTAAATACCTTTTTCATATTTATTTTGAAACAATAGTGTGTTTTGTCATGTTTATTTTCAGGCTAATTTGTAAATAATTAATTGGTGAATAGTGACTTCAGTTTTAGGTAAGCATATTTGTGTATTCAAATCAGGAAAATTGATTAATATGAAACAAAATTTTTTAAGGTGAACTTTAAGAAAAAAATTTATGGCAGTCTAAAAATTGTTTTGAAGACGGTTGGAAGTATTTTGTTAGAAGGTAAACTTTAATCAATAGAATGCTTATTTTATAGTATCATTGCAAGAAAGACTGAATAATTAAGGGTTAATTGTTTGATTAATAGAAATAGACATGAAGCTAAAAGGAGTACTCATTTGTAATGCTCTATATTTTATGCATTTGAGAACATTATTTTGCGCTGGGCTTGGTGGCTTGTGCCTCTGATCCTTGCTGTTAGAGAAGCTGAGACTGGCAGATCTCTTGAGCTCAGAAGTTCTGAGTTAGTGGGCTGTGGACTGAGGAGGCAGTTAGGTGGCTCAGTGGATAAAACATTAGGCTAAGAGTCAGGAAGACCTGAGTTTAAATCAAGCCTCAGACACTTACTTGCTGTGTGACCCTGGGCAAATCACTTAACCTTTATTTGCCTTAATCTGACTAGAGAAGGAAATGGCAAATTACTCCAGTATCTTTGTCAAGAAAACCTACTGACAGTATTGGAGTACTCTGGTTCACAGGGTCAAAGACTCAGACATGGCTGAGTGACTGAATGAATGAATGAATGCAGATTGGAAGCCCCTGGGAGCAGAGGGACCAGTAGCTTGCTTTAGGAGGGGCAAACCAGCCTTGGTTGAAAACCGAGAGCAGGTCAAAGCTTCCTTGTCTATTAGTAGTGGGATCCAACCCCATGTTTCCAGCCTGGACAAGATGGAGAACCTTAGTCTTAAAACAAAAACAAAATCATTATTCTGAGAACGGGGTGAGAACCACTGGGTTAGGTCCTAGAAAGTCCACACAGAAGAGTTGTTATGCTTGATGTAGATGACAGGCATGTTTCCAGTATGAGGATGATGTGAAGGCCATGGTTGGGGAGGGCACAGAAGGGACTAGAAGCCCAGGGAAGTATTCAGAGTCAGTGCAGGAATGTGAATGAGGCCTGTATAAGCCCCTTCCGCCTCTCAGAGGCTGCTGTCAGGTTGGAGGCAGTAGATATTGGGAACAAGTCACAGTAGAACCTGATTGATGCCTGGACTCCAGAGATGGAGGAGAGAAAACACAATCTGGTATTCCTAGAGTAGTGGGGAGGGGAAGTGCCTTCAGATGCATTCAGTCAAGGAAAAGGCAAAGTCCTCCCACAGAGGGCAGCAGGCGATAGGGGTGCTGGCATGGTGCCAGCTTTAGCTCATGTGGTGCAGAGAGGGCAGCATTGAATAGAGAATCTGGGACTCAGGTGAAAGGTCTGGGGAAAAGCTGTCCTATATTTGGCTTGATGATGTCATTCTATAGAGAAATGTCCTGAAGGAGTGGAAAGAGCACAATTCTTGGAGGCAGGGCCTGGGTTCCGGTTTTTGCTCTGTTTTTTCACCAGTCTGTCCCTGCATACCGTGTTTCCCCGATAATAAGACCTATCCCTAAAATAAGCCCTCCCCCGAAAATAAGCCCTATTGAGATTGCTACTGTAGTGAAGGTGATCCCCTGCGCTACACGCTACATTACGGTGCCCTCTGTATGCACCATCCCCCCCCCTGGGTGAAACGCACGCCGCGCTCCGAGCTGCATCCAATCAGAGCTGCAGCAGTGAGCGCGTCATCCTGTTCTTCCCCAGTGATTTGCTTATTGAATAAAGGTACATTTTTTTTGTTCACATTTACCTGTTTATTAAAATTGCTGTCAATGTTCATTAAAATAAGCCCTCCTCTGAAAATAAGCCCTCTGGTGTTTTTCTGTCCAAAAAAAAAATAATAAGACAGTGTCTTATTATCGGGGAAACACGGTATGTCCTTCTATTTATTGGAGCCTCTCTTCAAATATTGAGTGAGAGGGCTGAACCAGATCTTTACTAAAGGTCCTTTTTAGCTCAAATCATGTGACCTCTAAATTTCAGCTTTTATTTTAAACCTTGATTTTTCATTTGGAAACATGCACCATTCAGCAAATTTATAACTTAATAACAGAGTCATAGTTCTCTTCAGCAGAATGATCTTCATTTTCTTTATTTCTCTCCTTTGCACAGAATAAAAGTAGCTTCTTTTATTTAAACAAGTGATTACTTAATGAATATGCCTTTATTAGTAGTCAGCATGATAACAATTCCAGTCAGTCGGCAAGTATTTAGGGAGCACTTGCTATATGCTACCCTTGCAGACCACATGTTGACTTAGAAAACCTCCAACTAATACTATTTTTGTTGTATTGTATTTTAATTTATTTTCCAGTTAAATTTTATTCTTGTTCAAGCAGTATTGGGGAGTTCTGTGGGCAGTGAATTTGGCACCTTTGGTGTAGTGGCCAGAGAACTAACCTCAGCCAGGATAAACCTAGGTTTAAGCCTTGCCTCTGACACATTCTGCCTGTCTGACCCTGAACAATCACTGAGTGTTCTGGGGAGTTTTCCAAGACAAAGTTGTGGAGAAAATGCTGATCTGCTCTGGGAGAGGGAGTCTCCTCACTGGATAGTTTCCTAGCTCAGTGAAATCATAAGGTCTAGCCTCTATCCCTTTATGGGTCAGGCACTGTTTGAGGTGCCATGGCTACAAAGAAAGAGAGTAAAGTTTCTGGAATGGAGACAGATGCATAGCTGATTAAATAAGACTCACATCTAAATTGTGTAAGGTGAGGAATATTGCAGTTCAAAATTGAAAATATGCTGTGATGATTTTTATTTTTTAATTTTAAAATGCTTCAAAGAGATAATTGAGTTCTTAAATTTATTTAGTTAAAAAAAAAAACCCTTTGAGAGATTTTAGCTGAAATGGACTCTTCCACTGAAGTAGAAGGAAATGTATCAGATGAAGAGACCAAATGGGTCAAAAGATTAGTAACAAGTACAGAGCCTTTCATTTCTAAATAACTGACTTGGCTTCACTGAAGTTGGTAATGAGTAAACTTTTACTATTTAATTAATGTGCAGTAGCTTCTGCGGAAGGAGGGTAGTGGTCAGCCTAGTTTCTAGTGGAAAGATGCCCAGAATAAATCAAGAGTACAATTTATGCCCTTGTTAATAACAGTAAATTGAAGGTTTCAGACTGAGCTTCCCTGTTACTTTAGTGATGGTGAGCATTAGACAGCCTAAGAACATAGTACTCTTGTTTAAATTAACTCTGTCCTCTGCTGTGGTTAAATAGAAAACTTAGTCCAGAGCTTTTAATATATGCTATTTTTCATGAGTTTAACCTAAAAAGAGTTAGTGTCAAATAAGATTATCTTCTGTTTTGTATCCCTTATCAGGTTACACTGCCTCTTCGACCTTCTAGCCCTGCAAGTGTAAATACTATTCTAAAATTGGCCCTGACGCATCTCATTTTATTTAAAAATTTTTCAAATTATGAGAAAGTATTGTAAGGAGGAGCAAAATAATTTTTCTTCTTAAAAAAGTAAGGTCAAATATAGTACTTTGTGCTATTAACTACTATTATCTTTGCTATTTTCCTGAATCCTACAAGTATGAGTATGACTGAGCTTTTTTCTTAGAATAAATTAATAAATGAAAGGTACAATAACATGTTTTATTTGACTCTGAAAGTTTAACAAAGGAAGTAATGAGACAGTATGATGTAGAAGGGCCATTAGTACTTGGGTTCAAATCTTGGGTCTGTTGTTTACTATCTGTATGACCTTGGAAATCAGCTTGTCTCTTGGGGCCTCATTTTTAGCTTAGGAGCTTTATTCAGATTATCTTTTGAGTTCTTTACTAGCATGAAATCTTAATGATCATTAAGAACACATTGGTACATAGCCACTCAATCAAAATTTTCTAACCAATCCATATCATGGTGGTTGTTGTAGACTAGCCCCCAGGTCACTCTCTCTCTTTTCTCAAAGTGTTCAGCCTCTGGCTCACTGTCTTCCTCTCCTCATCTCCTTCATATTGATGATATTCCCTCAAGTCCCTAAACTCCACATTCTGTAGGCTTCTTAAATCTCATGATCTGTTTCATTCTGTCTCAGCGACACTTATAAATTGTCACATACTGGATTTCACTATTACCCATAAAGGTACCACTTTCTTGGTTAGAAACTCTGCTGTTCCTCTACCTGAAAATAACCTCTTCATCCCTCTCTTCTTATGCCTCACCCCTCCTAAACATGTTCTTCACCATCATTGACATGTCTAGTTTTCCTACCCCTTCCTTTTCTAATCCGAACCCTCTAGTAAGTCATTTCCATTCTATACTGAACTCTGCTCAGGAAATCCCTGCCCCTTTGTCCTGCTGCAGATAATCTCTTGCCACGCTTCAGCCTTGGATTGCAAGCTACTGAATGGAGCCAGAGGAATCTAAATTCATGTGATCCAAAATCAATTGGACTTTCATAACAGCATGGCAGGCCTTTTATTCTTCCTTAATTGGTTCCCTATTTCATACTCCACATAAGTTATTTGAAACCTTCTCGTCCTTTCTCAAGCCTCTCATACCTCTTCTCCTCTCCTCTCTCTTAGATGAGGGCCTTGTTTTAAAGAGAGTATTGAGACCATTTGTATCAGCTCCTACTTCTCCTATTCCCTCTATCTTAAACCCCTCCCACATCATCTTCCATTCTTTCCCTTCCCCTGGTGTCTGCTAAGAAGTGGCCTTTCCTGCACGGACAGCCCTTCTGTATATCTATATTTGATCCCATCCCCTTGCTTCTTCTCTATCAGATTGCATCCTCAGTCATCCCTAGTCTCTCAGATCTTCATCCTCTTTCCTTTTTTGATTCCTTCCCTAGAGCCTTCCAACATGCCCAAGTCTCACCCATCCTTTAAAAACTTTAACTAGCCCCTATCCTCCCCTCAAGCTGATGACTTATTTCCTCTTGACCATACTCCTTGAAAAAACTACCTATAGGGGTGGCCAGGTGGCGCAGTGAGTAAGAGAGCTGGCCCCAGAGTCGGGAGACCTGGGATCATTTCTGGCCTCAGATACTTAACACCCACACAAAATAACTAGCCTTGTAACCTTGAGCAAGTTACTTAACCCCAATTGCTTTAAAAAAGAAAAAACTGTCTATGCTCACGTCTTCTATTTTCTGTCTTCTCACTCTTCAACCTTTTATATTCTAGCTTCTGGCCTCCTCAGTTATGTGAATCGCCTCTCTCCGGAGTTACCAGTGACCCTTTAATTGCCAAGTCTTTTTGGTCTTTTCTCAGTACTTGTCCTTCCCAGTCAGTTGACTGCATTTAGCATTGCAGATCACTCTCCAAAATCTCTTAAGTTTTTGTAATACTGCTGCTGTCACCATCTTCCTGCCTCCCAAGTTCATCACCTCAGTATCATCCTTTAATCTTCATTGTCCTTCACGGCACATATGCAGTAATATGCCAGATCTTGTAGTTTCTGTGTCTTCCACAATTTCTTATTGCTGACTCCTCACCACTTATATAGCTCTCACTTTAATTCAAGGTGTCTGGCCCATATTATTGATAGAATTTTATTAGCTCCAAGAAAGAAAGAATTATGTTGGGGTATGTATATAATTAGAGACATGACAGAAAGTGAATAGAAATGGAGGAAGTAAAATTAAATTGCCTGATTCACAGGACCATATAAAATACATTGGATTGCTGACTTTTATGTTATGATTAAAAACTCAGGGAAATTATTTTATAAAACATTGTGTGCAGAGTTGGTAATATTTTAATACTCCTTTAACATGTGCCGTGGTTAGTCATAGTTAAGGTGTTATGTTTTTGGACATGGCCAGTATGGGAATGTGATATTGCTTGACTTATTATATTTTATTATTTATATTATATTATTACATATTACATAATATATTATATTATATATTTGTTATTAGACTTATTTTTCATTTCTTTTTTGGTGGGGGGAGTGAAGGGTTGGAGAGAGGGGAAAAAATGCTTGATTATTTAAAAAAATTTTAATTAAAAAAATTGAGATGTAGTCTGCCTATGGAATTCGATCCATTTTTCTCTAGCTCTGGGTATCTTGGGAATTACCAAATCTTCAGTGTCTTCAGTACCTACTGAACAAAATCCAAGCTCTTTACTTATAAATCTATTTTTAGCCACCCTAAACTTCTTGCCAATTCTCTAGTACCTAAAACAGTACTTTCAAATCATCTTCACTAAAGCTATGTTACATTGTCATTACTATATTTATTGCATACTTATTATGGGTAGGAACTGTGCTAAGTGCTAGGGATGCAAGAAAATGGTGTAGGATATAGTACCTGCCCTCCAAGTATTACCAAACTATTCTAATTGATGAGAGACATAAAAATTTGATAATACTAGGCATGGTGTATTCTGAAAGAATTAGAAACTTTCACCAGCTAAGAGAAATTTGAATTTATAAATCATCTAGCTTAATTCCTCTCATTTTATAGTTCAGATTGCTGAGGCTCTGAGAGCTTGTGCCAATCCCAAGTTTATAAACTCAGACTGTTTCTGACTATTTTAGCATAAAAGTTTTACCAAGTGTATATGTTGTACTGGAGATTAGGAACAGTAAACTAAAAGAGGATGATGCAAAGGTGGCTTAAGAACTATTAGAGGGAGAGAAAAAGAGAAAAGTAAGTTGATCATGTATCTTCTAGGGAAAAGATAGAAAAATTTAAAAGCACATAAAGAGTTGTAAATAGTTTGATAATTTATAATGATGACCTTAAGTCATCAAGAAAGTGATATTTTTAAGAATAAAAGCAAATGAGTAATACATTTCTTTGGAGGAAAAAAACTTGTTAAAATGTGATCCTTTTGAAGAAAGAGACTTCAGCTACCTAGAAATTTCCCTTATGTCAAAAATCAGCTTTGCATGTACAAAATGAGGGAAGCATTGCTAGATAGCAGCTCTTCTGAAAAAGATCTAGCCAGTCTAGTGAACCTCAGACTCCTTATGAGTCGGCAGTGTGACATGGCAGGCCAAGAAAGCAAATGTGATTTTAGCCTGTGTTAAGAGAGACAGTGTCCAGGAGTAAGAAGATGATAGGACCTTAGTACTCTTCTCTGGCCAGACTACAGTTTCGGGAGACAGTGGGACAGATGTCCTCCAGAGGACAGGCAGAATGGGGAAGGGCCTTGCATTCGTGCCATCAGATAATTGTGTGAAGAAAAGGGGAGGAAGTCCGTATTCTGGATAAGATTCATGGGGGACATGGTAGTTGTTTTCAAGTATCTGAAGAGTTGGGAATTGAAAGAAAGGTTAGACTTATCCACCTCAGCCTCAGAAGACTGAACTAGGAGCAGTTGATGGAAGGTTTAAAAAAGGCAAATTTAGGTAGTTAGTACTATCCATTCATTGATAGAATGATCCTACTCAGCTCAGGCCTAGTGGAGTCCTCTCCTATAGGTTGTGTTGTAGAGCAGAGGCATCAGATACTTGACTGAAAAACAGTTGACCGGGATCTTTATGTGTGGTCCAGTGGCCCCATTTCTATATGAATTTGACACCACTGGTGTAGAAGAGGCCTTTTTTGAGATAACATTTGAACTTAGATGACTTTTAATCTAACATCCCTTCTAACTCTGAAATAATTTCTGTCTCTGCTTGAAGACCTTGAGAGCTAAAGAATCCTCAGGGTCATTTGATGTCCCATTCCAACAATTTAACTGCTGGACAGTTGGTTTTTTTATGTCCAACTAAAAATGTATCTTTTTTCATTTAAGCCAATTTTCTCTTGTTTAGTTCTGTACAAAAATGGAATAAAAGAATGGGTTGACATATCCCTCATTAAACAAACAACCTTTCATACATTTGAAGGACAATATTTTTGCCTCTTACTCTTCTTTTCCTAGACTTAACCCCCTAGTTCATTTAATTTTTTCATTGATTTTTTTATTCCTTTACTCATTTTTTGTCTCTATTATTATAGTAGTACTTTCTGTACTAAGAGTTGTTGGTAGGATCAAATAATATATTTTAAAGTGTTTATTCTAAGTACTTGGGAGTTAAAAGATTTCTACATGTTTTCTTGTGTGCATTTTGCATTCATTTTAATATGTATGAATGTTTAATTCTGCTTCCCTTCTGTTTCAATATCTAGCTTGCTAGCAGATGTCTAAGACAACAGATTAAACCAGCAATGACTCTAAAGCTGCACCTAAGTCAGGATGGAGAGCATAGCAGCCAGGTTTTGCAGACTGACCCAGCTACCTTGCTCCATTTGATTCAGCAACTGGAACAAGCTTTAGGAGAAATGAAAACAAACCACTGCAGGAGAATTGTTCGAAATATCAAATAGTATTGGATTTGTGTTGTAAATCTGTTCAGATGATTTATAAAGCAATGTTAAAGAACAGGCATTGGTTGGAATTCCTCTTTCTTGTAATTAAGAGAGTTAAACATCTGAAGTAGATGGACTTTGTTTTCCTCTGCCATAACACTGATGCATTAATTAGAAGCTAAAGTTCCTTTCATGGGGCTTCTTATGCCCAGTTTTTTATTTGCATAAAATGAATTATATTTTACATAAATACATGTGTATATGTATGATGATAGGTCAGCTGGAAATAAATTTATATTCATGGTTTTTGTACATATTGATGTCTTTTAGGATATCTTTTGATTTTTTGAACTTATAGTTGTTTTTCGTTATTTTCCTTATGTCCTGATATCTAAAAATAATATTTGAATTATATCTAAAATAAAAATCCGTGATACCTTAATTATTCAAAACTAAAGTTTTCTTTTAAAGAAACTCATAAAGCTGACGTGAGGTATAGTTTTCAGAATATTGTAGTTTGATGAAAGTTCTATGTTGTTCCTATATAAGGGTGACCCTACCTTCCCTTGTTTCTAGAACATTTGTAAAATGGAAATAGTCTTGCTATAGCATCATTATAACCCTGAAGTCGTTATGTATCATTTATTATACGTCAAATTCTTCCAAGTACTTAAAAATACTTTTAAAAAATGTCTAAAGCTGCATTATAATGGAAAGAAGACTATTTGAGGCCAGAAAAACTTGCCTGGGTTTAAGTCCTAGCTCTGACATTTAGTAGTAATTAGTAAAAGTGACCTTGAGCAAGTCATATCTCTCTGACTCCATTTTTTCTAGTGTGGCAGTTATAACCATCTCATGATGTTATTGCTTCTTTTGTACTTAATGGTTTACAAATGACTGTCCTCAACAATTTTCTGAGTTAGCTGACACTATAGTAGCATTCCACAACCTCAAAGAGGTGCCTAGGCTGGCACAAGCATCAGAACTGGCCTGCTGACTCTTTTAACCACGTCAGGGTACTGCCTCTGATGTAATTCACATTTATGTAGTGCTTTAAAGTTAAAGCACCTTCCTAGCCACAGCCTATCAGGTAAGTTCTGCAAGCATAATTACCCCATTTTACAGATAAAAATGTTAAGTCACCATCCTTTTGTGGAGGTGGGAGGTCTGCTGATCTTACACATTACACTTTTCCCCCAGTGTAATCAGTTATGCTGATTTTCTTTTCTTCTCAAAAGAATACCATTTGTTACATAGGTTAACCCTCTAGGAGGAGCAAGGATACTTGGGGTAGCTATGATGATGTAAGAAACAGAAGATATCAATAAAACCTTTAAAAAAGAAAAAAAAATTGAGTAACTTGTCTTTGGTCAAATAGCTGGTACATGAATTACTGGGACTTAAATTCAGATCTTCCAACTTTAAAACTGGTGCTTTTCCACTGTGTGTGTGTGTTTCTAAACTGTAAGGGTCAGGATTTCAAGGTCAATACTTGAGGACTTTGAAATATCTATCCTCTCTTTGGTGTTGGTAGACAGTGTTCCCATGAGGAATGCAATCCCATTATGCCTCAGTAGACTGTTCTTGTGAGTTCTGTCAGCCTCTGAACACTGATTCTCTGGTTGTTAGATGACATACATGTCATTTTTTACTAGGCTTCCGTCAACCTTGAAATAAGAGGCAGGAATAGGACAGCCAAGCCTCACTTATCTTCATGAATTGCCAATGAAAATAATTTTTTTTCCTTTCACACATTTGTAGAATATGCTTATTTCCATTGTTGGTATGTAATCAGAGAATGTGTTTATTTTAATATTAGTTTAATCATTTTGATTAGAAATCATGAAAAAGGAATTATTTGATATTTTAACAACAAAGTTCCTTGATAACCATCAAGCATTGTTTGAAAAATAATTTTTATAGCGTGTAGTAATAGTCACATACACATGACTGAGCCATGTCAAACGAAAATAACTCCGTGCACAACTTGTATTTGTTCACCTGTAGTTGAAGTTCAACAGGACTGATCCTAGGCAAAATTTCCCTCCGGTCTCTTCCTTCTCCTTTGCCTTCCTGTTATCTGGCTCCTTCTTGCTGTGCAAACCAGAAAGCTTCTGCTAAATGTTTTTCCAGTTGTCTTTCAGAATCTTCTTCCCCAGTTCACTGACAGCTCTTTTGGGACCTTCGGGTACTCTTGCTAGGTAGAGAAACGATTGTGTCCTTTTGCCACTGGCTTGTTTTAGAACTTCAGATACATTCTGCCCTAGCCTAGGTCATCCAGCAAGCCCCGTGTTCTTCCTAAGTGTGAATAGGACCCTTAGCCAGGTGGGAGGAGGATACCATTTCCATCGTTGTGCCCCAAGATTGTTCTTTTAGCAGTTGTTTTCACTTCCTCCTTCCTCTTGCTGCCTTTTCTCTTTAGTAATGAGGTTTGACAAAGAAGTGTGGTGTTGGAATCCCTCCTTGCTAAGAGAGGTTTGACTGTATTGCAAAGCCATCTTGCTGATGAGAGGTTAACCCTAAGCACCTAGCTAACAGTCGGGTAGAACAGAAAGGATAATTTGGGGCTTCGTGACTGGGTGTTGTTCTCAGGCTTTGATATTCAAACTTACTTAAGTAGTGTTTTAAAATCAAACACAATCTCAGTTACCTCTTACGTTTGAAGTTGACATTTCTCATCCATCAATACATAGATACATATGATACATGTAATAATACACATCATTTTCCTTTTCATGGAAACCTTAAAAGTCCATCTACCATTCCACTGTTTGTAGGTACAACTGCACCAAAACCATCCATTATCTATCCTGCTCTTAAGTCTTCGAAGGACAATCTAAAATACCTTTTGGAATATTTCACAATATTTCAGCCCTTACATTCAGAAAGTTCTTCCTGCTTTCTAACCAACAGCCATGACAATGTAAATTCACATTTTCCGTCTTTTGTATGGGATATCCCTATATGTACTAAAATCTCTATTCAGATTACTCTTCTTAAGGCTGAATTGTCTCAAATTTCTCTAATCCTTGTTCTTTTGTATATAATACAGCAACACATTTCTCTCAAGCATTTCTTCCTTCAGGAGACCTGATTTGAATTCCTTCCATGACACAAACACTCAATGGGATTGAGCCTTCCCCCCACTTTAGCTTGAGAACTTGGGTTAGGCTAGATTGATTCCACCCCTCTTTAAACTATTTAACCTGTTGTAATATTTCAGTCACTTTCATAAAATATTTGCTTCAGCACCACATATATATATATATATATTTTTTTTAATGTCCTCTCATGGCCAGTTGTATTAGCTGTCTAGGAAGCCAATGATGTTCGAGTGTGAAAGTATAGCTCTTTTTTTTCTGAGCCTTTATAAGGATAATAACAGTATGCTTATGAGCATAATTAAGAGAAAATGGTGATAAACTTAAGAAGAAGAAGAAACAGGAAAGCCAGGTTTATAATGTTTGGTTATTATATTTTTGCACTACCTTGCTCCCAAGGAACTCAAAAGAACTTAAGTGTGTTTGATAATTACAAGTCTGGAAGGCTCTACGTGGCAGAAGAGTAAAAATAGAAAAAAAAAAGTAGTTTAGTTCCCATTATGGGCTTAATGCTGGAGAATACAAACATCTGCACAAACTAAAACTTAGGCTTAGCCCTATCTGGGCTTTCAGTTGTTTGTTTTTAATTTTATAGTTAAGACTTTTGACATTTTAAACCAAAGCAATTGTTTCTGACTTGTAGGATAAAAGGTGATGAATTTCCAGCAGTTAGAGCACAAATGGTGTTGCTATAATTAGGAATGTAACTAGCTGTAGTCGTTTATGTGGTTATTAGTGATGGAGTGCACATTCCTTCATCCATGCTGGAGCCTTGTATAACGTTTTCTTTTTGCAAAGACTAAACCATTATTCATTTCCATCTCTTGCTGTTATGCATAGAGCAGTCCCTGCAGCCACCAGCCAGAGAGAAAAAATGTTAAAAAGGCCTTTTTGCTCTTTCATCAACCATAAAAGGCCTTTCTCTTTAATTCAATGACATCTACCATCTCTATTTAAGTATGTTGACAAGAAAAGCAAGTTTGAAAGTACTCTTCCTGATACATAATTAAGATTCATTCAAAAAAAAAAAAGAAAATTATTAAGAGCCTTTTGGGGACTAAATGCCCTACAGAATAAGAAATGAAGTCCTTACCTTTTGGGGGTTTCCAGACTTAGAGCCAGACCAATAGTCTTAACAGTTTAGTCTAAAAGGAATGAGATTGCAGAAAGGGCCTTTTGCCCAAGGAGAATTCCTATAGTCTCATATCAACCAGAGCTGTTTTTCTTGCAAGTCCAACCCTGCAAAGATCCTTTCATATTTCTTCCAGGGCTAAAAACACCTGTGTGTTTCAGTGTCCAGAGTTGTGCAAATGTTGTGGAGAGAACAAATAGAACGACAATGTATTTCACACTTATTATGAAAGAAGAAAATTCAATTAAACTTTTTACATTGTAGTGGGGTACCCTGAGGTAACTGGAGTTGTGATGGGAAAAGCAAATTGTGTTCTCATTTACCTGCATGCCAGCATTGTGATTGTCACAACTCCAATGAGAAGTGGATGCCTGTGGTTAGAAAGGAATGTGCTTAGTTCACAGAACCCAAAGGTTTCCCAGTTAACTAAAAGACTAAAGACAAACCAGATTAAAATTCAGAGAATGAGGAATAGAATCCACCACAGGCCTTTAAACCTGACTGGGATGAGTGTGAGTGGTTCACATATCACAAGAGGTTTTGTTTTATAGTTTTCATGACAAACTATGTTCAGTGCTACAGAATAATTAAATGGTCTGTAATCAGTCTTCTCATTTGATGCGTTGGTAGATTTTGCAGAACGTTAACTGTTTCTTTTTTGATCTTTGTTATGAGGCAAAGTTTACTGGATTGGAGAAGGGAAGAAGGGATATATTTGAAAATTAATATGATGTAGAAATTAGAAATTAATCTATTAAATGGAATTGATTGCTTTTAGAGATTCATAATTCATTATTAAGAAGCTAGTGGGAAGAAGAAGGCAAGGAGGGTCGTGAGTAATAATTCTCTGCCACTTGAAAAAAAGATTGATGTCCTTGAACATTAGGGAAGCAATATGGTTCAGTGTTAGGAGTTCTGCCCCCAAAGTAAGAGGACCAGGTTTCTGCCCCTGACACTACCTTTATGCCCTTGAGTTACTTTACCTCACAGACCACAATTTCCTAATCTACAAAATGAGTGGTTTGGAAGAAATGGCCTCATAGGTCCTTTACAGCTCTTAGATCTGGTCCTGTGAACTGTGCTCCATTTTTCAGGCTAAAATGATTTTGTTTTACTTTGGTGTGGTAGCAAGATGGCCTGAAACAGATCCACATTTCAAGCTTTCAAGTCTCATTTAAAAAAAAATTCCTGTCTCTATTGTTTTCTTTTTTTGATCTTCCTTTAGACAATATCAAATTCCATGGCTTTCTTCTGAATGCTATCTCTCCATAAAGCTCTCTGCCAGTCCTTTCCTCCAAAAGCCTTTTCTCTTCAAGAAATCAGTGATTTGTTCTTATTCTTGGTATTGCTTTGGAATCGAATTGGTGCATATTTAGAAAGCTGGAAGGTAAATTTTTTACAAGATACCCTTTGAAAGACTTCATAAAGCATTTCTAGAGATGACATTTTATTATTCTCTTCCTAAATAAATGTTAGAAAAGACAAAGCAGAGTTTCTCTTAGGTAAGCTATAGGGCAAAGTTATTCTCCAGTTGGCTGAGTATTTTATTTTTTACCCAATTCAAACATTATACTAGGCAGAATGCCAATCAAATTCATTATTGGAACAGACTTAGATGAAACCAGCTCCAAAGAAAATGAGATTAGGATCATATCCATCTGACTATGTTATAACTTTCCAAAATCCATCCTTTTGCTGGCCTTTGGGACATTATTTTTCTTGCAGATTACATAAAACAATGCAGTAGTTGATACCTCCAAGCTTTATCTGGCTTATTTTTTAAACAGGCAAAATTTTTTTTTTTTAGTTTCAGTTTTCAGCTCCAAAAAAAAAGTCTGCCAGTAAAAATAAAGAGTGGTTTTGGGGTCATTTGGAAAGAAGAGGAAAAAAGGCCAGTAAATAGGGCTTTTGTATTTGAATTTTTTTTTCTTTGCATGTTCTATTACTGTTTGTCAGAGCAGTATGATGTAGTGGAGAGCTAGGCTCAGAACCAGAAAGACCCGAGTTCAGGTCCTGTGACTGGGTAAATAAATTTATTTCACTTCTCAGTGCTCTAACTTCCTAATACTAAATTGTTGAGAGAGTCACTTCTTAATCAGGAGTCCCACATACCAATGAAATTACAGGTGCCATCCTGATTCCTATACAAAGTTATTGTTATTTTGGTAAAATCTTCATTAGTTTTGTCTAGCAGAGAGAACCAAAGATTGGAAATTGACTTTTGCTTAGAATGCCTCTAGTGGTTGTCAGTCCTAAGAGTGTCCTTACATTTACTTGGGCAAAGCAAGCCAGGAGGAATTTACTCATTTAGTGTTTTATAACAGTGTTACAGGAAAGGGCACTGACTGCTGAGATTCACAGGGGAAAACATCTGAGATTTTCTTCCCTAGTCATAATTATGGCTAGAGGTAGACTCATAAGCAACACAACCCAAGGTGCGAGTTAATTGTTAACCTATCCTTGAAATAAAAACTTTGCCAGTTTGGTTGATGCCACTGGTGCCTGTAGACAAAATCTTTGAGAGTTGGCTTCTCCAGTGAGCATATTAGAACCTTCTAAATAATTCAAACCATTTTTTTTTTTTTTTGCTTTTTGGAGGGGGGAAGGCAGGGCAATTGGGGTTAAGTGACTTGCCCAAGGTCACAAAGCTAGTAAGTGTTAAGTGTCTGAGGTCGGATTTGAACTCAGGTCCTCCTGACTCCAGGGTCAGTGCTCTATTTACTATGCCACCTAGCCGCTCCCAATTCAAACCATTCTTAAATGAAGGTGGGATGGAATGATGGAATGATAAAATGCCATTGAGAGAAATGACCAAATGTTGGCAAAGAATCTTAATTCAATTCCTTTCTTTTTTTGGGGGGGGGAGGGGAGGTTGAACCTCAAAACCAGGAAGACTTGGTTCTGGTTCTCTTCTATTAGGTGGTATCAACTAATTAACAAATATTTATTAAACACTTAATATGTCCCAGATATACAAAATAACCTGACTTGTATCATTACTGTATCCTGCTAGGCTACATGGTGGTCTCAATTCTAATTCCAGACTTCTTGGAATAATTTTGAAGCCAATATTGGAATGGAATATTAAAAAACCCTACATAGATTTAAAAAAAAAAAAGGTTAATTCAGTGGGTTTGTCTGCTGAACCACTTTTTGCTATTAGCTGGGAAAAGGGAGAGGCCCTCATCCCTCACAGCTGGTTCACCAAGGTCTTGGACATTGACATGGTAGAGGAACAAAGCTGAGGCAGGCTGTATGTAGTGTCCTTTTTCTTTCTCTTTTGGACTTCTTTCATTTAATGTGGACAAAGCCATCACGACCACGAGCCTGCTTCCCTTTGGAGACATTTTAGAAACCATGCAATTTTACTTTCCACTTCAAATGTAAAAGCTAGTTTCAGGGTAGGGCCATTTGGGAGCACTTTCTTAAAATTCTCTTATTTTAACATTATTGGAAAATTTCAATCAAGATTGCAAGACTTTGGGAAATGTCAATATTTCTGTGATAGAATTATAAACAGGAAGAAGCATAAGCTCAACAAAAGATTGTGTGTGTCTGTGAATAAAATTTTATAAATGAATTATGTGAATACGGTCATTATTCTTTGAGAAGTTTTGAAAAACCAGGTTATGTCATTGTGAGGCTCAAATGAGAATGCATGCACATTGAAACATTTTGCAAGCACCATATAAGTCAATAGTAGTAGTATTCTAATAAAAAATAAGCATTCCACTTGACTATTTGGCTGAACAGTCCTCTGCACATAGGATCCATTTAATAAATGTTTGTTAAATGAAATGATTTGCTTAGCATCTTTTCATGTTTTTCTTATTTCCTGGCTGATCATTTATTTCCTGTTTGTTTTACTTATGAACTTTTAAAGTTTTTAGTCATGTGGTGTTGTTAGGAAGATTAGGCCTATTTTGGACCATTTAACTAACTAGGGAAAAACTTTTATAGATTTGGGGTCTGTTAGTTGAGAGTATCGTCAGAAAAGGACTTGATAAAGGGGAATTAAGCTAAGCTCTATCCTGCTCCCTTGGATATTATTCTAGGAAAAGAGAATGAAAGCAAGCAGAAACCGAATCATATGGGACATTGCCAGTAGCTGGATGAGTTTGATAGGAATATTAGAAAGTGATTCTCAAGAAAATTAAAGTAGTGACCAGATGGGAATCCATTGTCTTGTCCCTTTGTCCCTATATTCTCGAACTTCAGGGGCTCACTATTATGTCTGTAATTAACCACTCTGTCTTTCCTGGACTTTTGCTCACTTTCCAGAACTAGCCTGTCTCTTTTTCTTTCTTCCCTTTCTGAACATCCCTCCCATACATCCTCTCTTCATTTACACAGCTACCACACTTAGTTAAGGCCCTCCTCACCTCACTTCTGCACTATAACCATAACCTAGTTCTTGCTTTTCGTCTCTCCTCACTCCGATCCATTTTCCACATGACAGCCAAAGTGATTTTCTGTTTTTTAACATTGGTCTGACCTTGTCACTTTTGTTCAACCCCATACCCCCTATATTCTCAAACTTCAGGGGCTCACTATTATGTCTGTGATTAAATATAAACTATTTTGCTTGGCATTTGAAGCTCTTTATGACTGAATTCCATTGGACCTTACTAGCCTTATTGTGCACTACTAACCTCTATAGTCCAGTCAAACTAGACTTCCTCCTCTTTATACTCAGTGCCCTATCTTCTCTCTCCTAGACTTTGTACTAGATTTCCCTCATGCCTAGAATTTACTCGCTACAACTCAACTCAAGTGTTCCCTTCTCCACAAAGCCCTTCCTAATCCCCTGAAAGCTAGCACTTTACCCTCCAAAGGTTATCTGTGTATTTTATATGTTTCTCTATATGCGACTGCACCCTACCCAGGACAGGTACTCCTGGAGAGCAAGGGTTGATTCCCTCTTATCTTTATATTCCAGCACCTAGCACATGGGCCCATAAGTGCTTAATAAATGCTTGTCCTTTGATTTACTGATTCAGGCTTTAATACCATTCCTCTTCCTCTTAATACCAACTCTCCCTCTCTTTTTGATACTGTTCTTGTCTCAAACTCAAACTCAATATGTCTATGATATAGACAGTATTAACTAGAGCCGGAGTAATTTTTCTCTAAGGTCCCACCCCATGCAATTTAGGCTACTTCTTTTTCTCATGGGATAGTGGAACTTTCCTTGGTTGGCCCAGAGGACTGGCTCAGTCAGGTTCTTGACATTGCTTCCTGTTCGCCAGAGTACAAAAGCCATGAGTGGCTGCTTCTGACTGGACCAGCAGCATGACTAACACAGGAAGCTGTACTCTGCTGAATCAGCGGGGGTATCCTCACAAAATATCCTTGTTGAATGTTCTTGCTCTGTTTGGCTATGTAAATCTCCATTTGTTCATTGTTGAATGACCTACAAGTGTCTCATTTCCTTTCAACATCAGACCGAAACTACCAGAGAATGGGTCTGAGTCAGGCTTGGCCCACAACAGTGTCCAGAAGGCCACTCATTATCTGCCCCACTTGGGTGTACCCCTCTTTCAAGCTCCCCCGTTACTATGGAGAACACCACTATCCTTTCATTTACCCAGGTTTGAACCCTCTGTGCTATTCTCAACACCTTTCTCTGCTTCTCAAATATCCAATCAGTTGCTAAATCATGCTTCTATCACCACAAAAAATCTTGAATACAGAGCCCTCTTCTCCATTCACACAGCTACCTCCTAAACTTTGACCCTTATCACCTCTTAACTGGACTATGACAATAGCTTCCTAAAATTCTTCACAACGTGGCTCCTTCCTATCTTTTCAGTCATGCATCTCTGTCCTCTTCACAAAACAACAGTCCAGCCATACTGACCTCTTTGCTTTTCCACAGGTAGAGAAAGCCTTATGATTATTTACAGTGAAATCCCAGACTTGAGCGAAATTTTACTAATCACTTTGTTTAGTTGAATCTAACCTTAAGATTGCTATAGACAAAGGTGGCTAGGGTTTGCTTAGATTAAACCTCCTCTCTCTTTGTCTACCTCAGTCTTATTGTTTCATCCTTCATTTTCAAAGACCGATGCCATCATTAATGAGTGATCTCTTGACTTACTGGTGAATCGGATTTAAACAAGTCAGAGTTTTAACCCCTAATGTGCCTACGGTACTGGTCTCAGAGAAATGAAGTGATTTTCCTGAGGTCATTTACAAGTAACAGGAAGAAGTAGGGTATAAACTCAAATTCTCTTTCTCCAAATCTGTCATTCTTCCCCCTTCCTACTGTCCTGAGAATGAGCCTCTCTGAACTTAGCCATTCTGATGCCTGGGCCATCACCAAGCTTTTCACAAGTTTTCAAAGCCTTTCTGTCCTGATGGAACTTGCCTTTTGCTGGGGTAGCCTGTTGAGAACTCAAAGATACCTCCGTGTCATGATAAAACATCAGAGGAGAATTTTGGTGGAAGAATTTAAAGCTAGTTTTCTTGGAGTGCTTTGTTGATACCAAAGCAACTTGGCTTCTTGTGTATTTCTATGTGTGTTCTGTTAGTCTACTGGTAGAATAAACAAGTATTTAATTATATTTTAAAGATGCACATTCTTTTCAATAATGACAAAACATCTGTATCCGATATCAAATGTGTACAATAACAAATTTACCCAACAGCTTTTCCATTTTGAAATGCATTTATTCACTATTATGTCTTAGGATGCCATGCCACATGAACACAAAAAACTTTGGAAATGTATGTGACTTTGAAAAGAAAACATACTGTATTTCTTAAACTGTTATAAATCAGCATGTTTGTTTGCCAAGTCCCATCTAAAATTAAAATTTTACTGCTTGATTTAATTACAACTTACTGAAAATAGTGTTCTGTGCTTTAAGTAAATAATAGCACAGTCTTTATTGTAATGATGATATTAGCTCTTTGCCCTTATAGAGCAATAAAAGCAAAGTAGCTTGGTGGGTCAATGGCTACAGCTCTGATGTAGAGAGAGTCAGGAAGACCTGAGTTCAAATCTGGCTTCAGACACTTACTATGAGTCTTAACTTCTGTTTATCTCAGTTTCCTCATTTGTAAAATGAAGATAATAATAGCATTTATGTCTAGGGTTGTCACGAGGACCAGATGAGATAATAATTGTAAAGCACTTAGTATAATCGCTGGCGTTGTAGGCGCCATATAAAAGTTAGTTATGCTGATGATGAGTATTGCTATGTAAATGCTAGCTATTATTATTAAACATCAGAGGATTTCATTTTAATTATCCTTGAAGAATTAAAAATTATGACCATCCTTTCACACAAGGCATGAACTGGTTAACAACCAATTCCAGGTAATTCCAAGAATGAATTAAGAGCAGGAAGAGGGATGGATGAATCATAAGACTCCAACTTTGCATCAGCTACTTCAGTTGTTATGAACACTGTCTGAAAAGCATATTTTAATTTAAAATAACTTTAACCAAAGAGTCTATTGTGAATTGTTATAGTATGATTTCTAAATCTGTGAGCATTTTTCTCTTGATTTTGTAGTTGACCAAAATGGTCAGGCAAAAAGAAAAAGGAGGAGAAAAGAGAATGGTTTTTATATTGTAGTTCATACAGGGGACAATGCAGTGGGTTGCAACATATAACCAATTAGGAGCTTTGAAGAAAGGAGTAAAAGTTGTTTTCATTGAAGAAATATATGACAAGAAGAAAAGATAGATTGGTCCCATGGTGAGTGTGAAGGATGACAGCTGGAATAGAAAAGAATTGATACTTTCCAAATATTAATTCCTTGTATCCTCACAACAACCCTTGGAGGTGGGTGCTATCATCATCTCCATTTTATAGTTGAGGAAACAGGCAGAAGTGAAATGATTTGCCCTGGTCACATCTGCCCAGTAGGCATCTGGTGCCATATTTGAACTCAGATCTTCCTAACTCAAGGTCTATCACACCATCTAACTGGAAATCCTGAGTGCTTCACTGGTATGGAAGTTTGCAAAGTCAGGAGAAATTGAGGGAGGCTTCCCCCTGTTTGAATAGATTCTCTGTAGTTTACTTATGGGAGGACAAGGACAAGACTAGCCCAGGGTGACCAGGCCAGTGGATGGTGATCGATCAGTGGAGAGAACCCTCAAATCGCTGAGATCACAAATCCAGTGGAGTATTTGGGAATTTTTCAGAGTGGTGTTCTAATTAGGTAGAGGGATTTGCATTGATTTCCATGGAAACATTGTAGAATGATGAAAAGAACATTGGACCCTGGGCATCAGGGGACTTCAATTCTAGTCCTTGTTTCTGCCAATAAAATAATTTCATGACCAGGGATGAATCACTTGATTCAGTGTGTGATATAGGGAAAAGAGGCCTGGATTTAGTCAGAGTTTGATTTTGGGCCTATCACTTCCTCTCTCTCTTTGGGCCCCAGTTTCTTTTCTATAAAATAAGGGAGTTGGAGTAAATGTTTTCTACCCTCTCTATTATCTCTTCCAATTCAAAATCCTATGAGACTGTATCTCCTCTCTCCAAGTCTAATTTTCTCATTTGTAAAGTGAGGAGCTTAGATGAGGTGATTTCTGCAGAGCCAGAAAATGCTGCTGGAGGAGAAAGAATGAGCTCCCAAATTGCAGAGTGATGAGAACTAAGGAGGAATAGTTTGGAGAAAGTCAGAAGTTAGCAGTTGTTTGGGAACCAAGGGCTCGGTGAGGATTGGAATCTGGAAACAGTGGGAGGATGTAGAGACCAGCTCCAAAATGTTCTGATTTATACGTGTAAATTGTGGCTCTGGGGACAAGAATTGGAAACAAGGAAAGCATCAGTTAAATTTAATCCAGGGGGATCCCTATAGAAATAGAGCATTATTTAACATGGGACAGCAAGACGGTGTAGTGAGTAGAGCTCTGGAGTCAGGAAGATCTGAGTTCAAATATGGCTTCAGACACTGCCTAGCTGTGGAACCCTGGGCAAATCACTTCACCCTGTTTGCCTCAATTTCCTCATCTGTAAAATGAGCTGGAGAAGGAAATGGTGGACCACCCCAGTATCTCTGCCAAGAAACCCCCAAGTGCAGTCATAAAGAGTGGGACTCGACTGAAACATTTCAGCTACAAGAGCATTAATATTGCTCTCTCGGATCTGCAAAGCACTTTACGTCTGTTCTCTCTTGATCCTCGTAATAATGCTGTGATACTCTCTTCTCTCTGGTTTTTTATGTTACTGATTAACTCTTGGTTCTCCTCCTAATCTGTCTGACTGCTCCTTCTCAGCCTGCGTTGCAGAATCTTTACCCACATCATACCCACTACATATCGGTATGCCCCAGGCCCTGTCTCCTTTTTTTCTCCCTCCATTCTCACTTGATCTTATCAGCTCCAATAGGTTCAATTTTCATTAGCAGTAAGTGGCCTATGGCACTGTTCTGACTGAGTAGCACCTGATTCATTCTTGGTGGTAGCCAGGGGGCACAATATACCTCTCTAGAATTTAGTGGGGGTGGGGGATGCTTTTCTCCACCCGCTTCCTAGCTCCTGAAAATTTGAGTTTTGTATAATTTTGCAACAAAGGACAGGGGCAGTGAGGCATCATTGGAAAGATGGAGCCCCTGCGGGAATCCTTTGATTTTTCTGATTGCTAAGTAAACTTTTAAAAGGCCTTGGGCAAATCACCTTAGGTTTACAGAAGCAAAGAGAAGTGTGAGATTAAGCAGTCATCTGGTGAACAGTGATTCAGTCCCTAAACCTCCCTTTCTCAATAATTTCTCAAGGGACCATAGGACCTCAATTACCTGAATCATTCATTCAGCCTCTTACCATCTGATTTTGCCAGTGTAAACAGAGCCTTCCTTAGTATCTCGACTGTTACTGTTTTATTCTTTAACCTCTAACTCTAAAATGGCGAAGTGATCATATTTGCTTTAAGAATTACATGAAGTTGCTTTTCTTTTCCAATTGTTTTTATATCAACTATTGTCCCGGTTTTGCTCCCTCCACTCAGCATCATTTGGAAGACAATCTATGAACAGATGCAGAGTAAAGTGGGCAGAACCAGGAGAACAATATGACTTGGTAAAGGGAAAAAACTTGGGAAGACTTAATAACTCTAATCAGTACAATGACTAACCATGATTCCAAAGGACTGACCAAGAAGCTGGCTACTACCTCTTAGCAAAGGGGTGATGGACTCAACACGGCGATGCTTTCAGATTTGGCTGGTGTGGGAATTTGTTTTGCTTAACTGCAAATTTATTACAAGTTTCTTTTTTTTCTTTTAAATTGGGGAGGGTGGTAGGGAAAGAGGTAGCCAGAAGAAAGGAAGGAAAGTAGGAAAGAAGGATAAAAGGAAGGAAGGAAAGAAGGAGAAAGGAAGGTTGGGAGGGAAGGAAGGAAGGAAGGAAGAAAGGAAGGAAGGAAGGAAGGAAGGAAGGAAGGAAGGAAGGAAGGAAGAAAGGAAGGAAGGAAGGAAGGAAGGAAGGAAGGGGGGAGAGAGAAAGGGAGGGAAAAACCCTCTAAGCACTGAGTCATTATTATACTCATACCCTCCACTCACCTAAGACCTAAAAAAAAGATGTATATTTTCCTTCCTACAGATATAACCATTTCTTTCACTGCCTTTCCCCCGTCTCCCAAATTGAAGACTATATCATAAATGCAGGGGGAAGAGATTTGGATTGGGTTTGTATTTGGATTTGATTCCTAGGGCTCATTTATCTTCTTTAGGTCTCAGTGTCCTCATTTGTAAAATGAAAGGTTGCATTAGATAATTTCCAAAATCCCTTCCAGTTCTGAATTGCTGAACCTATGACATATTTCACATTAAATATCGATCTCATTAACATTGTCATGCTTTTCCTGCTTGGACACCAGAGGGCAGGAATCTTCCCTCATTCTTTATGAGTGCTATAAGAGCCTTGGAACCTCTTTTCCCTGTTTTTTTTTTTTTTTGTTTGGTTGGTTGTTTTTTCATTTTCTTTCCCCTTCTCCCCTTCCACCATTTACACACTGTGCCAAAACTGTTCTATGAGACACACTTGCCCCAACGACAATCCCTGTTCATTTGTTACTTTAACAAGATCATTCCTATTGGCACAGATGTTCCTGAAATCCTCAGTACTGCTCATAACCAGGGTTTGGGGAGCAAATGGGAAGAAAGTAAGGGGATTGGCAGGATCAGGATGGTAGACAGAAAACCAAGGTTCCAGGGAAAATATGATTTGAGCTAGTGATTCCTCATGGTGTGGCATGTCCTTTGTCACTCATGTCCCATGACTCTTTTTAATGTCAAGATGTTAGCAGAAACACCAGCTTTCTATTCTTTCCTTCAACATCAAAATTAGTAGGTTTAGCTAAACATGTGGAGTAATCAAAGCAGATTTCAAGAAAGATGCAAACAAGTTACCCAATTTCAGGGTCCCTGGTGCACAGAAACAACTAATAACACTTTTCTTGCCTTAAGGTTTTTAACTAATAGTGTTTCCCTAAATAATAACTTCTTCCCATGATTGCTGGGAGCACTATGCTTGGCAGACTTTAAATCCCCATGTAAATAACTTCTTAGAAGCCACTGTGGGTGGACTGAAAAGGTCACTGGATTTAGAATGAGGGGAGCTGGGTTCAAACCCCACTCTGGCACTTGTAACCTGGATGACCTTGGAACACCTAAATTCACCCAGCTCCAGTTTCCAGTGATGGAAGATGAGGTGGGTGGGTAGGTGGATGGGATGAGTTCTAAGATGCCTTATTGCTCTGAATCTGTGATTCTGTCTTTATCAACTTCATAGCTCAGTGATTTTGGTGAAATCCTAGAGGTCCTAGTTCTAGAATTAGGAGGAATGTTAGATGTCTTCTAGTCCAACTCCTTCCTTTTTTCATAAGAGGCTCAGAGAGAGAATTGACTTGCCCAGAGTAACACAGGCTGCAAGTCAGCATTCTAACCCAGTTACCCAGATGCCAGATCCAGCCCTCTTTCCAACCCTACAAGTTGCAGCTGCTTGCTGCCTCAGTTTCCTTTTCTGTAAAAGGAGAGATTGGACTCCTAAGACCCCTCCATCTGTAAATATGAGATTCTATGATCGTACTAGCTCTAGTTCCCTCACAGGGCTCTGTGTATCATACCCCCTCACCACCTCCCTTTCCTAGGAGAGAAATAAGAGTATTTACAAACTGTGAGACCAGAAGCAAAACATTTAACTCTTCAGCCTCAGTTCTATCATCTATAAAATGGGGATAATAACAGCACCCAACCCCCACAGTAGGAAACGGCCAACCACTCCGCCACCTTTGCCAAGAATACACCAAATGGGGTCACAAAGAGTTGGACACAACTGAATGACAAAGGTGATACCCCATGGAACGCTAAATAAGCTAACGTGTTAAGTACTTTGCAGACTTTAAAATGCTATATGAATACTGACCAACAGCACCAGAAATCAGGAAGAGCTGAGTTTAAATCCTGCCTCAGACATTCCTAGCTATGTGACTCTGGGCAAGACCCTTCTCCGTGCCTCAATTTCCCCATTTGTCAAATTCAGATAATAATATCACCTACCTCACAGGGTTGTTGTGAGAATCAAGTGAGATGGTATTTGTAAAGCACTTTGTACTTTGTACACTGTACTTTGTACAGAACTTTTAAAGTTCTGCATAAACGAGAGCTATTTTTATTGTAATTCTTGTAGCTATAAGGAGCCTCAGAGATTAGTCCAGTAATTCTCAAAGTGGGGGGGAAGGGGAAGGAGAGGTAAAGAAGACTAGGTCAAAACTATTTATTTCCATAATACTTAGATGTTTTGATTCCTACTTTAGTAAATATCAATAACCAAAACACACAAGCAAAAGCTCTTTGGGTGGGTCCTTAGTTTTTGAGAACCACTGATCTATTTGAACCCCCTAATAATTTGACAAAAGAGGAAACAGACCTGAAGAGATTAAATTATTTACATAAAATCACATAGAGAGGAAATAGAGTGAGACTCATGAGATAATATATGTACGGAGCTTTGAAATACATAAAACTATAAAAATGTCAGATATTTTTACCTCTCAGTTGTAACTGGAGAGTCTTCAAGTGTTCTTGACCAAAACATCTTGATGGGTTGAGTTTGTTTCAGTCTGGGATCAGCACTTCTGGACACCCTCTCCATGGTGAGTTCTGGATGAAGACCCAGTCCATGATACCCTGTGTCTCCAGACCCATCATTTCATCTTCCTGTATAAAACAAGACAGGAATAAAACTTGCTGACTCTCTGTGTGTAGGTTTTTAGTAACATCCATGCACGTAAACACTGAAGTCCTGGGAAGAAAGTGGCCATTTAGAGATAAAATAATATTATTTTTACTCTTTCTTTTTTCTCCACTTTATTTTTTCTTTATGAAAAATGAACCTGAAATAACCCTCTAAGTACAAGCCAAGTAACTTCTTAGGGTGTTACTAGGAAGTTACCAGTTACTAGTTACTAGGAAGTTACTCTTTGACCAGGAGGGCTATGGGGCTGTGTAGTTAGAAAAAAAATTGATTCTTCTGACCCCTCAACCCCCACCCCAACAACAGAGAGAGTTCCTTAGCAATTAATATGCCAGTCATCTTTCATGGCATTTTTGTTTAAATCATTTCAACTTAATTAAATAAAAAATCCTTATTGGACTAAGGTATTTATTAAGTGCCTCCTCTTTTGAGGACATTATACTAGATGTAATGCAAAATGAAGAACTATTGCACTCCTCAAGTGCAAGGATTTTCCCTACATACTTATTAAAACCAAACACTGTGCTAAGTACTTTACAAGTATTATCTCATTCGAGCCTAATAATAACCCTCCAAAGTATGTACTGTTATCATCCCAATTTTACAGTTGGAAAAACTGAGATGAAAAGAGATTAAGTGACTTGCCCAGGATCACACAGCTAGTAAGTGTCAGAGATCAGATTAGAACTCAGGTCTTTCTGACTGCAAACCCAGTGTTCTATTCACTGGGCCAGCTGGCTGCCTCATTCTACTGAAAGGTTACAGCATTTACACAGTTAAGTAAGTACAAGATAATTTAAGCATATACTAGGAGCTGAGGGAGATAACAAACAGAGTTTGTTGAGGGTGCTGACAGTGGGAATAGAGAGGTAGATTCAATAGCTAAGGCAGAGGTAGAATAAACAGGACTTAGTAAGAAGACTGATTGCATGTGTAAGATATGTGTGTGGGGCTGTCTAAATAAGGCAATTTTGTCCTGTTGGTATTTATACTCAGATAGAGAACATGTCTACATGAGTGCTTGGGTCTCCCATTGCCCATGAGCACCTCAGAAAGACAGCCTAGGTCCTTTGGGAGTCAGTTTGTTGTCTAAGTCATAGTTCACAATTTCCCACCAATGTGTTTGATTTTTAATGGAGAGCTGAGATACTTTTACATTTGGAGAAACTGAGATGAATGGAGGTTAAGTGACTTGCAAGCAAGAGGATACACTTAGTTCAAAGTCAAGTCATTCAAGGAAATGATATGGAAAGAACAGTAACAACAGCATGTTCTCCTTATAAGCATTGACGTCACTCTCCCACACATTTTGCATTTTCTCCTAGCAGCAATGGGGAAACATGACTTTGCTTGAACAGGGGAGCCACATGGGCAACAGATCTGTGCTTTGGAATATCAGCTTGGCAGCAATGCAGAGAATGAAGCAGAGAGCAGAGACGCTTATGGTCTCACAGATGTAGGGAGACCAGTGGGGAGGGTATATACCACAATCTCAATCTCTTCTCTGCAGGTGATAAGTGTTGGGCTGCCTGCTGAAGACTGAAAAGTCGGATGACTTTTGCCCCTAGGTGCAACAAATCTCAGGCTGCTTTCTCTGCACAAAAATCATTGATAGATAATATTTGTCAGTATATTATATCAAGGGAAAGTACTATGTGGAGGCTGAAGAAAAGAGAGGTTCTTGACAACTGGAGAGATTCAGCAAAGGCTTCATTTATGGGGTTAGGCTTTGAAGGACTGGGTAAGTTTCCTTGGAGAGGTGGGGGATTATGGGTGCATAAGCTATCAGACATACTGTATTCTTTGGTATAGAGCAGGGTTACTAGGATTCTGGGGGTGGAATTAGAAAAATGACCATGATATCTTTTTCTTAAAAGGCATCAATCAATCAGTAAGCATTTACTGGGGTGGTTAGGTGGCACAGTGAATAGAGCATGGCCTTGGAGTCAGAAGGACCTGAGTTCAAATGTGACCTCAGATTCTTAACACTTACTAGCCGTGTGACCTTGGGCAAGTCACTTAACCCCAATTGCCCTGCCTCACCCCTTCCAAAAAGCAAAAACAAAACAAACAAAAAAACATTTATTAAGCACCTACTGTGCTAAGCACATCAAGAGAATCTTAACATAAATAAATAACTGAGGAGGAATTTAATGGACAGGGAAGACATTCCAGGATCGGGAACAGCATAAATATGGAGGTGGGGAAAGTGTAGGACATGCATGGGGGATGGCCACTAGAGTATGCAGAAGGGGGAAATAGTCTGAGATAAATCTGGAAAGATAGGTCAGTATAGATTGTGATGGGTCTTAAATACCAGGTATGGGACTTTGAAATTTACCTGAAAGGCCATAGGGAGCCTCTGAAGGGTTTGGAGCCGAGGAGTGACACGACATGATAAATGAGTTAGGAAGATAAACCTGGAGTATGATTTGGAGGGAGGAGAGAGTGGAGGTGGGAAGACTATTGTAATCATCCAAGTGGGTGGTAATGACGGCTTGTCCTAGGGTGGTGACAGTGGGAATAGAGAGGTAGAGGCAGAGGTAGAATAAACAGGACTTAGTAAAAGGACTGATTGCATGTATAAGATATGTGTGTGGGGCTGTCTAAATAAATAGACACAAATCTTGGGTGGCATGGATAAATAGAATCTGACATCCATTCTGGCTCACCCCGTCTCCCAAGCTGTGCTAGCCCCACCAGGAGGGCTGGGCAAAGTCTGGAACCACAGGAGGCTGAGTTAGGGATCTCTTCTTTGGCCACAAGAATTACAGCTATCTATCCTGCTAAATATCTCTCATTTAAGGGGACAGGTCTGGTTCAGAACTAAAGCTCTTATTTCACTCGTCTCCAGCTCTTAGCCCCTTCCCATTAGATGATAGTTACATAAAATATCAGCACAATTAGCAAATATGCCTATTTACTCAAGCAAAACACTAAATAGAAATTAAGTTCTCCAGACTAGTACATACTAGTGAATTGTTGTTGTTCAGTTTGCCCAACTCTTTGTGACTCCATGGACCATAGCACATCAGTACTATCCATGGAGTTTTCTTGGCAAAGCTGCTGGAGTGGTTTGCCCTTTCTCCAGTGGATTAAGTGACTTACCTAGGACCACTCAGCTAGTAAGTATCTGAGGCTACATTTGAACTCAGGTCTTCTGACTCCAGGCCCAACACTCTATCCGTGGAGCCCCCTAGCTGCCTCCCCACACATCCCCTATACATACTGATGAAGACACAAGAATAAATGATTTCTTCACTTGGGAACAAGGTGAGCTCTGGGCTGAAATCAGAAGGGAAGGAACAATCTCATCCAGGGGGAGTCTACTCTCAGCAGCCTCAAGAATTGCAGACTCTGGAGGTCCAGGATGATGATGGAGCCAGCTCCCAGATGTGCCCACAGCTTTGAGGGCTCCAGTGTGACACTCAAAAGCATTTCTTTCCTCGGCATCCCTTGGAGTTTCTTCAGCTGTGTCTCCAAATTCTCTAGCCTAGGTCCCTAACAAGCTGAAATAAGTCTCATACACAGCTGCCAGTCAAGAGTCCTGTCGTCTTCCACAGAAGCAGCACAAAGGGATTTCTCTGGCATCCAAGGCTTGAGTAGAAACAGAGCTACACAGATGAGGGTTGAAGAAGGTGGAAGAATTCAAGAAGACTCCATGGTAGACCTAGGGAGTCTGGGTGAACCATTATAGGGGCACAACAGTAAAGCCGGAAGGGACTGCAGAGACAATCTGGTCCAACCCTCTCATTGTATGGATGATGAAAATGAGGCCCAGGAGCTTCAATGACATACCCAAGGTCACTCATGTCATTTAATATCAGAAGGAGAATTAGATCCAGGTCCTCTGACACCAGGCGCTTTTTCCATGATACTATGTTGAGTCCAACCCTCTCAGTATACAGATGAAGAAAATGGAACTCAGAGAAGAAGCTAGGTGAGCTGTAAATTTAGAAATTTAGAAATATGTTATGTACATATATTTATGTTATGTTTATATTTATGTGTAAACATGTGTGTAAATTATATCTATATATAAATGTATATACACATAACATATATGTACATGTAATGTATACAAATATGTTATATGTACATATATTTGTATACAGTTTTTATAGATACATATATGTTATGTTTTTATATATACATCATTATATTTATGTATACATATAGGAATATATACAGAAGTATATATATTTATGTAGTAAATTTACATAGTAAAGATATATAGTAAATTTGAGGGCTGAAATTTGAACACAGGTACTCTGGTTTCAAATCCAAGGCAATTTCTACCAAAGAAACAATGAAGTCAGAACAAGGAAAAATTTGGGATGAAAGTCTTCCCAACACATCATGATAGCAGTAGGTAAAGCCATGATGTGAAAATATGGATAAGGGAGTCTCAAACCTTTCCATCAGGACAGACAATTTCATTTTCCTGAATTCTTTTTTTTTTTTGCCCTTTTTTTTGGAGGGGCAATTGGAGTTAAGTGACTTGCCCAAGGTCACCCAACTAGGTTTTGTGTTAAGTGTCTGAGACTGCATTTGAACCCAGGTCCTCCTTACTCCAAGGCCGGTGCTCTGTTCACTGCACCACCTAGCTGCCCCACTTTCCTGAATTCTTGACCCCATTGAAGTAGGGGAGGAGATGGGTGGTAAGTTCTTTGGACAGTGCTTGAGCTTTTCTCTTTCCTGGAAATCACAGGAGACCTCCAATTTACTAGTTTGTGGCCCCTTGTCAATAACTTGCTGCTTCCATAAGCAACATGATGTACTAGAAGGGGAGTGACTAGAAGAGAGGGTACTTGGATTCACATCCTCATGTGGCCCCTAGGTAGTTGTTTGAACTTGGGAAAGTCATTTCTTTCCTCTGGGCCTCAGATACTCCTGAAAAAGAAGAGGATTAGACTATTCTATCAGAGCTACCTTTTTAGTATAATGTTCTGTGGTGACATTGCTGGCTTCCATTCAAGACCACACATTTTTATGCATTCTTCCCATGGTGGTGATGAATTTGCATAGGCCTATCTACCCTCCCATAGCTGCTAGCCCTCTTAATGATTGACTTATATTTTATTAAATGGGTGCTTAGTCTAGCTAGTTCACCCTATTCCTTAAGTCCACCTTATGCGCTTTTCTCCTTGTCCCCTTTTAGAATTTTTCTCTTTGACGCTTAGCTCACAGGCTCCCCTCTCTGTGAAACCTCTCTTGACCCCTGTGCTGAAAATTATCTCTTTTTTTCTCAGTTTAAAATTTTTTTCTATTTTAAACTTTATGAACACCAACAAAAATAAGTAATCCTGTATAAAAAGAACAGAAAAGGAGGGTTGTACACAAATCTGAGGGTCTCTGTTATGTATAGCTTGTTTTTCAAAGTATGCTATTAATTCAATACAGTGAAAAACCACCTTCTTCCTCTGAGTTTCCTTCTGTTCCCTTCTGCATATTTTCTTTTAAATATATAAGTTATATTTGTGATCAGTGGGCAGAGGAGAAGCACGACCTCCAAACGGCTCCGGCTTCCACCTTCCCCAATCCATGTAAAAAGGGTACTCTGAACAAACTTTGGAGCTGCAGAACCCACAAAATGACACAGAGAAGCTAACCTCCTGCTGAGGACAGCCTGGCAGGAATCGGCCAGCACAGTGCTCTAGGAGCCAAGGCCAAGCCCACGTGAGCTGGAGGTTTTAGCCCCAGGGCAGGCCTGAGCAACCACTGGCTGGAGGAACTCCAGATCAGCAGCAGCTGTGGCCTTTTCCAGAATTATCAACACATAGATACTAAGGATAAAGTGAGAGGTCAGTGCAGTGTGGACTTTGAGACCCAGTAAGTGGGAGTGCATCGGCTTTTGGCCCTGGGGCGAGAAGCCTCTGAGGGCTGCAGTGCAGCTGCTGTTGCCATGTGGCAGCTTCAGCTCCTGGTCTGTAGAGTGTAGTTGGACCAAGCGACCAGTCTGAGGGGTAATAGCTCTTGCTTTAACCTGCTTGCATCTGGATTGCAGTCTGGGGTAAAGGTCCTGGGGCGTGTGTCCAGCTTGTCAGAGCATGTGGAGGCCTGAGAGAGAGCACCCATCTAATACCTCTGGCAGCTGAGAAAAACCCAGTGTTTGGGACGAAAGCTCCCCTGGCTGGTGGCAGAGTCCTACTGTGGCAAAAAGCCCAGAGGTCAAGTGACTGAGGGGTGACATGACCAGGCAAAGAAAACAAAGCAGACAGAAGATTCCAACATTGGACTCCTATTTTGGGGACGAAAAGGAACAAAGCATGGAACAGGAGGAAGACATTGAAGTCAGAACTCCTGCACCAAAAGCTTCAAAGGAAAATATGAGCTGTTTACAGGCCATAGAGGACCTTAAGAAGCAGATAAGAGAAGTGGAGGAAAAATTGGGAAGAGAAATGAGAATGATGTAAGAAAATTACAAAATGAGAGTCAACAGCCTGACTGAGGAAAATCACAGCTTAAAAAATAGACTAACTCAAATGGCAAAAGAGGTTCAAAAAGGCAATGAGGAGAAGAATGCCTTAAAAAGCCAAATTTGCCAGATGGAAAAAGAATCTCAAAAGCTCAATGAGGAGAATCATTGCTTCAGAATTAGATTGGAGCAAATGGAAGCTAATGACTTTATGAGAAATCAAGATGCTGTTAAACAGATCCAAACAAATGAAAGAATAGAAGGCAATGTGAAATATGTCATGGGAAAAACCACTGACCTGAAAAATAGATCCAGGAGAGATCATTTAAAAATTATTGGACTACCTGAAAGACATGATCAAAGTAAGAACCTAGAAACCATCCTCCAGGAAGTTCTCAAAGAAAACTGCCCTGATGTTTTAGAACCAGAGGGCAAAATAGAGGTTTAAAGAATCCACCAATCACCTCCTGAAAAAGATCCCAAAAAGAAAACTCCTAGGAATATTATAGCCAGGTTCCAGATCAAGGAGATAATATTACAAGCAGCCAGGAAGAAACAATTTTAATATTGTGGAAACACAATCAGGATAACCCAGGATCTGGCAGCTTCTACACTGAGGTATCAAAGGGCTTGGAATATGATATTCCAGAGGTCAAAGGAGCTGGGATTAAAACCAAGAATCACTTACCCAGCAAAACTGAGTATCATGTTTCAGGGGAAAATATGGTCATTCAGTGGAAGAGAGGACTTTCAAGCATTCTTGATGAAAAAAACAGATTTGCATAGAAAATTTCACATTCAGATACAAGAACTTATCAAAGTCAAACTATTAACATTCCTACATGGAAAAACAATAATTGTAACTGATGAAACTTTTTTCAGTATGAAAATAGTTGAAGAGAATAGAAATATATATATGTCTATGTATGAGGGTATATGGGCATATGAATACATATGTGAATGTGTGAATATATGTTTACAGGTATACATAGATAGAGGGCACAGGACCAATTTAACAGGAAGGGATGATACTTACAAGATGAAATTAAGAGGTGAGAGAGGAATATAATGAGAGGAGATGGAGAGAGACAGAATGGGGTAAACTATCTCATATAGAAGAGGCAAGGGAAAATGGTCACAATGGAGGGGAAGAATAGGAAAGCAAAAAGGAATGGGTCAACCTCATTCCCATTGAATTTGGCTTGGGGAGGGAATGAAATACACACTAAATAGGGTATCTCACCCTCCAGGAGAGTAGGGGGGGAAGGGAATGAGAGGGGGGATGATGGAAGGGAGGGCAGGCTGAGGGCAAGGGTTGGAAGCAGCCACTTTTGAAAAGGGACGGGATCAAAGTAGAGAATAGTACAAGTGGGAGGTGGGATAGAATATATCTACTATGTTATTGTTATGTGTTAGCTACACATGTACAACCTATGCTGAACTACTTATCTTCCCCATTAGGGTGGGTGACAAGGGAGGAAGGGAATGAATCTTTAATTCAAAGTTTTAAAATCAAAAGTTTAAATATATATTATTAATACTATTTTACATGTAATTAGGAAATAAGATATACAAGCACTGGGGCATAGAGAGATCCATCATGCCCTACTGGAAAAGTCGAAAGGGGTATGGGAGAAAATATGGGAGAGAGCAGATTGGAGGAGGGGATATTCTGTGGGACTGCTATTTTGGGGTGGTGGGTAGGGAAAAAATGGGGAGAAAATTTGTAACTCCAAATCTGGTGGAAATGAATGATATAAATCAGAAGTTAATAAAGCATTTGAAAAATGGGGGGAAATAAATAAATGTATCAGTTATACTCCATTCTGTCTTTTCTTTTTTTTGGCATCACTGTCTCCCTCCAGTGGAAAAAAAAAACAGCCCTCCCTTTTAATCAATAAGCATAGGCAAAATGGGCAAAACAAAAGAACATGGTGGCTTTGTCCAAAAATCCATGTCACATTTGGTACCTCTATTTCCTCACCTCTCTGGTAGGTGGTGTACTTTTTCATCAATCTTCTGGAGGCTTGGTTGTCCATCACATTGACAAGAGTTCTCAAGTCTTTTAAGCTATTTTTTTCTTTAGAATTATAATGCTTGTATAAATTATTCTGCTTCTTCTCACTTCACTCTGCATTAGTTCATATAAGTTTAATTTCCCAAGTTTCTCTAAATATACTTCTTTCATCATAATGTATCATGATTTGTTCAATCATTCCCCAATTGATCTAGTCAGATTCCAGTTATTGGCTGCAGCAAGAAAAAAAAGTTCTTTTGTGAATATTTTTGGATATAAGGGTCCTTTATCCTCTCTTTTTTTCTTTTGTTTGGGGTAGATACCTAGCAGCGATATCATGGGATCAAAAATATGCACAGTTTAGTGATTTTTGGAAAATAATTCCAAATGCTTTTCAGAATGGTTGGACCATTTCATAGTTCCACCAGCAGTGCATTAATGTGACTTTTCTCCTATGTTCCCTCCAATTAGCATTTTCCTTTTTTGTCATCTTTACCAATCTAATAGAAGTGAGGTGGAACCTCAGAGTTTTCTTAAATTTGCATTTCTCTTATTATGAGTGATTTGGAGCATTTTCTTTTTCATATGGTTGTTGATAACTTGGATTTCTTCTCTTGAGAAGTTCCTATTGATAGTATTTGACCATGTATCTATTAGGGAATGACTCATTCTTAAAAATTTAATCAGTTCCTTATATAGCTTAGAAATAAGAGCTTTATCAGGAAAACTGAAAAAGTATTTTTCCCCAGTTAACTTTTCCCTTTTGATTTTAACTGCATTGTTTTGTTTATGCAAAAAAAAATTAAATTTTAAAGGATCAAAATTGCTCATTTATTATATATTGAACCAGTTCCCTATGTATCTTGAATAGTCAATTTTTATCATAGTAACTTACTGCAAAGTTTTTTCCCCAGTTAGTTGTTTTCCTTCTCATTTTAAATGTATTGATTTTGTTCATGCAAAAGCTTTTCAAGTCTTTATAGTAAAAATTGTTCATTTTACCTTTTATAATCCCCTTTATCTCTCATTTAGTCAAGAACTCTTCCTCTATGTATAGGTACAAAAAGTATCTCTTTCTGTATCCCTCTGTATCCCTAGTTCCATAATAAGAACTTATATGACTACCCCTCCGTATCCATTTGAAACTTATTGTGGTGTATGGTGTGAAATGTTTGTGTAAACATATTTTCTATCTGAGTAAGGGGAGGGGATGGAGCCAAGATGGCGGAGTAAAACATATTTTCTATCAACCTGCTTACCATTTTTTCTCTGGCAGTTATTTTCCCCCCAAATAGTGAGCCATTATCCTTGTAGTTGGGGTTTGGGACTTAACAACACTATGTTATTCTTGTCTATTTATTTGCTTCCTGATGACTGTATGTTCTTCTGATTAACTTTTCTGTTTTTTAATGAGTGTCAAGTAGTTTAGATGATTTCAGCTTTGTAGTATAGTTTGAGATTTGGTACTGTAAGGTTGTCCATCTTCCCACTGGTTTTCCTATTTCCCATGAAATCCTTCATTTTAAATTCATCATTATAGATGATTTTTTTTTAGTTCTATAAGGTAATCCTTTGATCTTTTAATTAGTATGGCACTGAATAAGTTAATTAATTTAGGTTGTTTTATCATTTTAATTACATTGGCATAGCTCAACAATGAATAATTAATAGCCCACCAATTATTTAACCCTCTCTGTTTCTTTAAAGAGTTTTTATAGAGTTCTATTCCTATGTATATTTTGGAATGTGAACTCAAATACTTTATAGATTCTATAGTTACATTGAATGAATTTTTTTCCTATCTCTTTCTGATGGGTTTTCTTAGTAATATATAGAAAGACTGATGAGTTTGTGAGCTTATTTTATATCCTAATTATTTGTGTTAAAAATTATTTCTATTATTTTAAGTTGAATCTTTAGGGTTCTCTACATAGAATATCATATCATTTGCAAAAAAGTGATAATTTAATTTCCTCTTCACCTACACTCATTACAACAATTTTTTTCTCATCTTATTACTATAGGTAGTATATCTAGAATTATATTAAATAATAGTGTTTATAATGGGCATTTTTGCTTTGCTCCTGATTTTATTTTATTTGACATACCTCTAGTGAGCATTCCAGGTCATGTAAGCAGTAAGATGGAAGATTAGACATTTTTTTTCTGATTTTCCATGCACTCTCAAACTTTTCCAAAATATAAATTATGCACTGAAGATAAAGCAGCTTCAGCTGCCTCCATGGTCTAGGACACCCAGAATCCAAAAGAAAGTTTAAAAAAAATCCATGAAGTGATGCTTACTGGCCTTGAGCTCACTCAGTATTCCTCCTACACCTCCCATACACTGAAAGTGAAGCTGCATTAGCAGACCCAAGGATATGGCATAGGCTTTCAACAAAACTCACTCCCATATCCTAGTCTCCCTTCCTTTTTGCCAGTGCCATAGAAACCCTGGTGCCAGGCTGTGGAAATTTGCCCTGACCAGGACTGAAAGCCAACACAACCATAGTCCTTTTGGAGCAAAAGACTGTTAGGAGCCACAACCCTGTAGCATCAGTGCTACAAAGCTCTGAACAGCTGGTGTTAGGGCCAAGGAACTAGGAACAAAGGGAGTGGGACCAGGACAGGATACAATGTGTATTGGAGGCTGTGTACCACTCCATTACACCTAAAGCAGAGTGTAGCTGAGGGTAGTTCTGTCCACCCAAAAGTTATTTGTAGCAGAGACCAAGGCTGGTGAATCATGAATTGCCCAGCATGAGAGGAGACTGTGACACTTTGAGATCTGACCCCCATGAAACCATCAGAGGGAAGAGAGTCAGAAAGGGAATAGGGGAAATTTTGGAGGAAAAAAGACTGAAATTACTAAAGATTTCAGGAAGAAAAAAACTCAAAGACTTTTAATGTAAGCAAATAAATTAATAGGGACAATAGTAGCAATGGAAGGAAATATGGCCTCCAGATCTAGTAAATGAGTTCAAGCATCTCTGAATAAATACTGCAAAACAAAGAAAAACAAAAAGCCTCTAGTGTTTCTCCATTACATAAATGTTGGCTCTTAGTTTTAGATTGATAGTAATTACCATATTAAGAAGAGGTCTAAGGGGCAGGCAGGTGGCGCAGTAAGTAAGAGCTCCAGCCCTGAATTGGGAGACCTGGGATCAGTCCCGGCCTCAGATACTTAGCACCCACACAAAATAACTGGCCGTGTAACCTTGAGCAAGTTGCTTAACCCCAATTGCTTAAAAAAAAAAAAAAGTCTATTTATTCCTATGCTTCTTAGTGTTTTCTTTTAAATAGAGATGGATATCACATTTTGTTGAATGCTTTTTCTATATCGATTTAATCATGTGATTTCAGTTGTTTTTATTAGATGAGGCAAAATGATATGAATAGATAATTTGCCTCAAAGCCAGGAAGACCTGAATTCACGTCTTAGCTCTAACATATACTGGGTGTGTGATTCTGGACAAATAACTTCAAATTTCAGTCTCTTAGACAACTCCCTAAGACTATTAAGTTGCAAAAAAAAGTGCCAATTGCATTGGTAGAGGGAGTCTCCTCACTTCCTGAATAAATCATAGGTCCAGTCTCTATCCCCTTGTTATTAATATGAACTCTTATGTTTATAGTTTTCTTAGTGTTGAACCAACTCTGCATTTTTGGTATAAACTACATCAGTATAAACCCAATGTAGTCATAGGATACAGTATTTTTCATATGTTACTATAATCTCTCTCTTTTTTTTTTTGCTTTTTGGAGGGGAGAATGCTGGGCAATTGGGGTTAAGTGACTTATCCAAGGTCACATGGCTAGTGTTAAGTGTCTGAAGCTGGATTTGAACTCAGGTCCTCCTGACTCCAGGGCCAGTGCTCTAGTCACTGTGCCACCTAGCCACCCCTACCATAATCTCTTTGATAATATTTTATTCAATATTTTTGCTTTAATGTTCATTAGGGACACTGGTCTATTCTTTCTTTGCTTTATCTCTCCTCAATTTGGCTTTCAAGATCATATTTTTATTAGAAGGAATTTAGTAAGATGCCTTCTTTTCCTATTTGTGTAAGCAGTTTATATAAAATTGGAATGAATTTTTATTTTTGATAGAATTAATTTGAAAATCCTTTAAGTAATGGTTTTTTCCCCTCTTTGGGAGTTCATTTATGGCTTGTCCAATTCTTTTTCCTGAGATTAGGTTACTTAAATTCTCTATTTTTGTTCTATTATTCTGAACATTTTATATTTTTATAAATATCTATTTTATTTATGTTGTCAACTTTGTTTTTAACAATAATAATAATTTTAATCATAATGTAATAATTTCCTTATTCTCTCTTAATTTGTTATAAATTTTCTTTTTTATTTTGATATAGGGAAATTTATTTTTTTTCTCTTTTAAAAATCAGATAATAGTTATCTATTTGATTTGTTTTTTTAAAATAATGCCTAGTTTTGTCAATTCAATTGGGGAGGGGAGTTTTGAATTTTGTTAATCTATTCTTTGATTTTCAGAATTTCTATTTTGGCATGCAGGAGATTTTAAAATCTGTTGCTTTTCTTGCTTTCTTTCCTCTTTTTGTTGATGAAAGCTTTTAGCAATATAAAATTTCTCCTAAGTACTGCTTTGACTGCATTCCAAAAATTTTGGTATGATGCCTCATTGTTGTCATTTTCTCTGATGAAATTATCTATTATTTCTATTATTTGTCCTTTGACTTACCAATTTTTTAGGATTAAACTATTTCTTCATTTAAGATTGAACATTTTCTGTTGGAGAAGATGTGGGAAAATTGGGACACTAATGCATTGTTGGTGGAGTTCTGAGCTGATCCAACCATTCTGGAGAGCAATTTGGAACTATACTCAAAGGATTATAAAACTGTACATACCTTTTGATCCAGCAATACCACTTTTAGGTCTGTATCCCAAAGAGATCATAAATATGGAACAAGGACCCACATGTATAAAAATATTTATAGCAGTTGCTTTCGTGGTGACCAAGAATGGGGATTCCCATCAGTTGGAATGACTGAACAAGTTGTGGTATATGAATGTAATGGAATACTATTGTTCCATAAGAAATGATGAGCAGGTGGACTTCAGAGAAACCTGGAAAGACTTGCATGAACTGATGCTGAGTGAAGTGAGCAGAACCAGGAGAACATTGTACATGGTAACAGCAACATTGTGCAATGACCAGCTTTGATAGACTTAGCTCTTCTCAGCAATGCAATGATCTAAGACAATTCCAAAAGACTCACAGTGGAAAATGCTATCCACATCCAGAGAAAGAACTATGTAGTCTGAATGCAGATCAAATTATAATATTTTTCATTTTTTTCCTTGTGTTTTTTCCCTTTTGTTCTGATTCTTCTTTCATGACATGACTAATGTGAAAATATGTTTAATATGATTGTACATGTATATATCAGATTGCATGCTGTCTTGGGGAGGGGTGAAAGGAAGAAAGGAGAAAAAAATTTAAACTCAAAATCTTATAAAAGTGAATATTGAGAACTAAAAATAAAAAAATAATTATTAAAAAATAAAAAGAGTACCTTAAGGAACCCACCTGTTTTGTGGTCTATTTCTCCCTGTATTTGAATATACTTTTCTTTAAGCATTTGGAAATTAAGCTATATAGTGCATATCTATTAAATATTTATATTTATTTCATTGTTTAGCATCCCTTTCAGATAACATATTTCTCCTATTTATCTCTACTAAACATTTCTATTTTTATTATTGTTTTGAATGAGATTGCTACATCAGCTTTTTAAATTTTATCTGAAGAATAATACATTCAATCCCTCATTTTAACTCTGTGTCAATCTTTATATTTCAAGTGTAATTCCTGCAAAAACCACATTGTGGTACTCTGCTTTCTAATCCATTTCACTATACTCTTCCATTTTGGGGGTGAGTTTATCCCATTCATCTCCATAGTTATGATTGTTAATTGTATATTTCTATCATTGATATTCCCTTCTACTTTTTCTTCTAATAGATATCTGTCCTCTCTTTTCAGGAGATAAAGACATTAAAAAAATGTGATTTATCCTAATGATCTATAATTAAAATATTGTATCCAACTGTTTTGTTTCTTCATGGTTTTTAGGGAGTCTGTTGCTTCTTTAATTTTCTCTCCTTGATCTGTTTTCCATTTCAATTGTTTTTGATAGGAGAATCTTTACATTTTCTGCTATTTTTTTCAATTTTTTGATGTTGTACTAATATTTCTTGTCTTGTGGAGTCATTGAATTCTATTTGGTCCATTCTAATTTTGAAGGAGTTTGTTACTTGGATAAGGTTTTCCACCTTCTGTTCTAAGCTAGTCATTCTCCTTCTAATCTTTTCCTCTAGAGCTCTTATTTCACTTATATATTTTTATTTTTTATCTCTTGCTTCATTTCTTCCAGGGACTTTAAAAATTTTTGTGGTCAAGCCATTTTTTTTCTTCCAAGGCTGTGCCTATAATTGTTATGGAATTATTCTTGTCTTCTATGTGTGGTGCATGTCTTCAGTGTTTCTTCAGCTCTAATATTTCCTTATAGTGCTTGGCATCTTCTTCTATTTACTTATAGCTCCAGCCATAGTTCCTGATTTGGAACTAGGGTCAGTCTCATCTCTTCCTCTCGAATGGGATCATCAGGTCCTTTTTGGTTCTGACTTCTGTTAATTGTGATCTTGCCACTGACTTTGCCTTCCCTCATGCATCTTGCTCAGAGTGTTGGCAGGTTTCAAGCCTTCTAGACCATCCCAGTTCTGTGATCTGTGGTCTTTAAGGCCCTCTGGATCATGCCAGGTCAGGTAACTATTGACTTCCAGACTCTCTGGCCCTGAGTCCATTGTCAGAATGCTATGGCTCCCAGACACCCTGGAAATTTCTGCCATCTCTTCACTCAGGGCTTTTTGTCACCTGGATACAGAATCCTGCAAACTTCAGGTGGTCTTGGATCATCCCTGGGCCTAGCACTGGCCAGATTCCAACCTATTTACCCGGGCTTACTCTGGCTTCTCTGGTGAAGACTCTCACAGATTTCCTGGCTGCCTTTTTTCATAATCTTAGACTGCATGAAAATGCTTACTATGATTTCTCTTTGGATTTCTTGATCCTTATCAAGTCTAAGGTTCTTTTTAGATCTTTGCTGAAATACAAATGGAAAAGCTTTGACGTTCTATATGACCATCTTAGTCACACATCCCCTGCTCAGATTTTCCTGGAGAGCCTCATTTGTATCTCACCTTTTATGTTCATCCCTCTCTGCCTTATACTGTTATCCTTATCTATGTATATATCATATCTCTCCCCTCAGTAGAATGTAAGCTTCTTAAATAAAGCAGCCGTGTCACTATGGCCAAAACCTTATACATTGTGGGCACTTATTAAATGTTTCCTGATTTGAATTGAATTAAATGTACCAGTAAATACAATTGAAATCACAAAGTCCAGAAGGGCTTGGAGTCAAATGGGATTAATTAGGGAAAGCTTCTCAGAAGAAATGAGCTGTAAACTACATTTAGAAGTTGGAGAGAGTGAGTTAGAAGATTATATTGTAAGTTGAGAACTATATAGGGAGGGCAGGCAAGGGTATAGGTAGGAAGGCAGGATGTAACAAGTGTTAAGTCAGTGGTAAAGAGATCAAGAGATTAACTTCATCAAACTGAAGGGTCCATATAAATGAGTCATGAGAAAGTTGGTGAGATAAGGGAGGTGCACTTGTTCCCAGGCATTGAAGGGCAGACTAAAGAGTGAGAATTTGATATGAAGAACAATAAGGGAGCCATTGTGAATTCTTGAACCGAGAAGATAGATTATGTTTGAAGACGATTATCCTAGCAATTATGTGTAGGATGGATTTGAGGGAGGAGAGGCTAGAGGCAAGGAAACCACCTAGGAGGCCATTTTAATCATGTAGGTGTGAGATGGCAAGGGCCAAAACCAGGATGGCAGCCATGGGAATGGAAAAGGAACAGGGTAGATTGAAAACACACTAAAATAAGAATCTTCAAGTTTCAGCTTTGGAGCAGAATGAGTTAAAAATAGAAAAAAGACTAATTGCCACAAGGTGGTATAATAGAAAGAATGTTGGATATTAAAGGATTGAGGTTCAAATTAAGTCTGATACTTATTACCTTTGTGACCTTGGTCAAGTCACTTAACTTCCATGGGCTTCAATTTCCTCATCTTTAAAAGGAGGGGTTGGATAAGATAAGCTCCCAAGTCTTTCATCTCTAAATCTACTATTTAGTCTGGGGACCCAAGAGGTCCCCAATTCCTCAATTCAGGAAATATTTAATAAGTGCCTAAGAGCCTCTGGGGCATACAATGACAAATTAGTGACCTGGTTTCTGACCTTAAGGAACTTATGTTCGGAGAGGAGAGATATGATATAAAAACAGATAAGAATAACAACACAAGGTAGGGCGTGATGGATGCAAAAGGTGAGATACAGATCCATTGTTGTAAGAAAATTTGAGGACGGGGTCTCTAGCTAAGTGGAATGCATAGAAGGTTACAGCTTTTTCCTATGTATTTCAGCAAAGATCTTAAAAAAAAAAACCCAGACTTGATAAAGATCCAAATAATAATAATAATAATAGGGTGGCTAGGTGGCGCAGTGAGTAAAGCGCCTGCCCTGGAGTCAGGAGGACCAGAGTTCAGTTCTGGCCTTAGACATTTAACACCCACACAAAAAAACTAGCGTCTTACCTTGGGCAAGTTACTTAGCCCCGATTGCCCTTCAAAAAAAAGGCAAAAATAATAATAATAATCCATCGATGGCAATGGGGAGAGTGGGGAAAGATCCCTGTTTGTGGTGAAGGCAGTTAGTCCAATGTTGGTGACATCTGTCTGTACCTGACAGTGATTGATTCATGAATTGCTGCTGCTAGTCAGAAACCAGGACTCTGCAAATAGTAACACAGTTAGAGATGTTAGAGGTGAGACTAATTAGACTGATACAACGATCCTCAAAAAAAAAGAGCAAGAAAAACCCTTTTAAAAGAGCAAAAACAACAGAAAGGGTTTGGCCTATTTTGGAAGTTAAGGCTTTTATGGAGGAGGGTGTGGTTATTCCCCCAAGGCAGCAGAGAAGAAACACATGATGGAAATTAAGAAAGGGTCACTGGATTTGTCCATTCTCCTGATGTCATTAGTAACCATAAAGCAGGAGTAGTTTTACTGAGGGCATGAAAATCTCAGGGCTCTTGGTATAAGAATAATTCACTTTTATATGGCATGTCCCAAAAGTTTCAGTGCAGGTTTAAGGTATTAAAGCTTAAACAAGTTGTCCCTTGTTCCGTCCTGCTCTCCTACCTAGGATTAAAACTGTACTAAGACTTTTGGGACACCCTGAATAGTGTTTTATATATGCACATATACATACACATACACAGACACATACACATATAGAGTGAATCACATTGAGTCTCAAACCAACTTTAGGAGGTAAATAATACAGATATTATTATGCTTATTTTGAAGTCTTATAAATGAGGAAACTGAGGCTGAGAAAAATTAAATGACTCAGCAAGTATTAGAAGCAAGATTTGTTTCTATTCCGCCATCTTAGCTCTGCCCCCATAATGTAGATTATAGACCAGTGTTATTATCCCCATGTAGGTAGATGGGAAAGTTTGAGAAAAACATTTAGGAACCAGGAAAACCAAAAAAGAAGTTAGCTTATTTCCCCAAATTAATTAGAGTTAATTGGTGAAAAATGAGACTAAGATTCATTTCTCTGAACTCTCCATTCACCAGGTATTCTGTTCTCCTTCTTAACAAGTAAAATGGGGTATCTTTTGGTGGGGGAGGAGGGAAGATGTAAAGGACTGAGGAAGTATGGTTCCTCATCACAGCATTTGAGTTAAGGGGGTTGGGAGTGGTGGTGTCTGGATCTGTGATTTCATTTCTGTAGGGAACTTTCTGGTGTGGAAATTCCTCCACCAAGCCAGAACAGCAATCTGTTATTTCCAGAGCTGGCCTGAGGGACTGACAGTTTAGATGGTTGCATCACCAGGACATGTCAAAACTGGGACTTGAACCCAGGTTCTTCTGACTCCGAGGCTGATACTCTATCCATTATTTCACCATGCTGGGGATTAGGAAACAGTGAGAGCAGAGATAAGAAAGTAGGCAAAGAGAATAGAAGTACCAGGAAAAGAAAGGTGGGGTCACTGTGAGTTAGTCTTTCCAGAGGTGTAACATTCCACTAATCACAGAGCTCTCAATGCAAACTACTTTGTTCCATCTTAACCAAGTGGTTCTTAATTATAGGTAGCTATAATGTATACTGTATTTACCACTAATCTTACCAGAAATTTCATGGGGGTGGGGTTAGGGGATCCAAATCTTGATTTCATCCATTTAGGGAGTACCTAGGATGGAAGCTCTCTCCAGAGAGAAGATAGCTGCTTTTCTGTTACTTATAGAGAATTTTTAGGGGGCACTGAGAGGTTAAATGAGACTCTCCCAGAGTCATATTGTCAGTATGTCAGAAAGATTCTTGAACCTCAGTCTTTCTAACTCTCACCAGAGGTCTTAAGGCTACTCAATAGCAACATGGGTCAAATACTAATACTGCCACTATATAATGAGGTAGGCATGTTTGGGGACTTTCATATACTCTTTTTGGATGTGTTGACTTTGATGTTCTTTGGGCTCAAACAAGTAGAGATATACTATGGGCAGTTGAAGTTGTGAATTTGGAACTTACAAGAGAGGTCAGGGCTGGAGATGAGCATTTGGGAGTCATCTGCATCAAGACAGCTGTTGAGTGTTAGAAGGGAATTTGATTTCCAAAGGAGAACAGGTAGAGAAAGAGCAGGACTAAGGACAGCCCTTGCTGCTATAGCTCAATCCCCATCAATAGCCTCCTAACAAGTTTTCAGCCTCCAAACTCTCCCATCTACAATCCATCCTTCATTTCAATTCAATTAAAAAAAAATTATTAAGTACCTACTGTGTGAAGACACTGTGCTAAACCCCAGGGATATAAGGAATGAAATAAATATTCCTTTTTCTCCAAGAGTTTAAATTCAAGTAGGGGATACAAATGTACATGGACAAAGGATAATCTGAGGGGAAAAGAAAGGACCTTGTGTGTGGGTGGGGAGATGGAGGTTGAGGAGGAAGGGTAGCAGGAGGATGTGGCACCCTACATAACCTTGAAGGACAGTAAAGATTTTAAGAGACAGTGATGAGGAGGAGACACATTCTAGATATGGGAGACACGGAAACAGGGAATGTTAAGTATGGGAAACTGCCAGTTTGGCTAGAATATTGAGTAGATGGAATAATTGAGTTTTTGTCAAGATAGATGGGAACCAGAGCGGAGGGCTTTCAATTCCAGGCTGAGGAATTAGTATTTTATTCTAGAGGCACTAGGGAAACACTGAAAATTTTTGATCAGGAGAGGAAGTGTCCATTATTAGACCTGTGTCTTAGGAAAATTGATTTGACAGCTTGGTGAAATCTAGATAAATTGGAGAAAGGAGAGACTTGAGGTAGGAAGACCAAAATCAAGGCCATTCCAATGGTCTAGGCAGAAGGCAAAGAAGTCCTGAGCTCCTATGGCTTTGTCCATAAGAGTATATAGAAGGGGATAGATAAATGAGGTGTTTTACAGGTAGACTTGACATGACTCATCCACCAGTTGAATATAGGGGCTTAAGGAGTCAATGAATAAACATTTATGGAGCACCTACTATGTGCTAGGTGTTGGGGATACAAAAAGAGACAAAAAGAAAGTTCATGCTTTTAGGAGCTCACAGTATAATGGGGGAGATAACAAGCAAAAAAAATGTACAAACAGGATAAAATGGAAATAATTAACAGAGAGAAGGAACTAAAATTAAGAGGGGTTGTCAAGAATATGTCATCTTAAAGGACTGGAAGGATGACGATATCCCTTAATAGAAGTAGAAGATTGGATGAAGTGTGGATTTAGGTAGGAGAAACTGAGTGTTATTTTGGACATGGTGGGTTGGAGGAACCAGTGGACCATCTATTGGAGATATCCAGCAGACATTGGTGACTAGCAGTAGACTTCAAAAGAGGGTTCGATACATAGATCTGGCCTAGATCTAGATATGTGCAAAGGGATGAATTCATAGAAGCTGATGAGATCAGTAAGAGAAAGAGAAAGGAGAAGGTCCAGGACAGAGCCTGGAAGGACACCCATGCTTGGAGAGTGGAAGATGGGTATTATCTAGAGAAGGAAACTGAGATGAAGTAATCAGACAGGTTGGAGAATCAGGAGAGGGCAGTGTCATAGAAGTCAGGGGAGTGACTGAAAAAGAGAATAAGATACTGGGGTGTGGCTGCCGTGCATGCTGTGAAGCCACAGGTGAGAGCTGGGTGAAAGGTAGACACCAAAAGTGGATGAACAGCCCTGGAAAGGGCTCAGTAAGCCCTCACCTCAGACGTGTTAGTCCTCCCTGAACACTCCATACAACCAGGCTCAGGCCTCAGACCCTTTGGTACGTTAGGGAGATGCCTACTCCAAGCATGTGAAATCTTCTCCCAGTGGAATGGGCAGATGGGAACATTGAAGGAGCACTTAGAGCATGGTCAGACATCAGAGATGCCAAGGTCATCCACTGCATCCTGGGCCATTGCCAGTCATCTTGACTTTTGTCTCGCCACTGGACTTTGATGACTCTGAAAGAGAGTGAGGTTGCCGACTCTGTGCAACTCTGTCTCACTTTAAGTCTAATTCATGCTTGCATCAAGACCACCTGATGTCATTGGTCCTCTTTGAAAATGAAGGACAAGTAACAGTAAGAAGAAACTTCTCTACTACACTCACCTTTGCAGATGTGGGGAGTCCATAAGTGTGGAACTCATTGGGCGCATATAGTCAGATTTTAAAAACATATTGATTGGTTCTGTTGGGTTTTTCCTCTTTTTCTTAAAAAAAATTTATTATATGAGATGGCTTTCTGGGAGGGGGGAAGGAAAAGGGACAGACGGCGACATTAACAATGTAAAAACAAAAAATATCAATAACATTTATTTTTTAAAAAGTCAAAGGTGAAGAAGTTCTTCAGGAGAAGGGAATGTTTAACAGTGTTGAGAACTATAGAGAGATCAAGCAGAAGGCAGGTTGAGAAATGGCCAATGGGCTTAGCAGTTAAGAGATGACTGATAATCAGAATCCAGATTACTCAGAGGTGGGAAGTGAGAGGGAGGTGAAGAAGTAAGGACAAGGAATTTAGATGACCCTTTCTAGAAGGTTTGACTCTGAAAGCAGTAAGAAATAAACAATTGTAACTTGAAAAGTTGGCTAGATCAAGTGAGGTTTTCTTTTTTGAGAATGGGGGAGACCTAACCATGTTGAGAAGTGGTGGGGAAGGAGCCAGTGGGGTCAGTGCTATGTATTTTCTTTTTAATATTGATCTGTTCTGATCAATCTGCTCAAAGCCTTTTCCCAACCCCATATTGCCTACCTAGTAAAGTTCACATTCCTTGTTATTCATCCTTCCTTCTGGAAGAGGACTGATGACATCGGGAAGGTGCTATCTTGACTTGTAAGTGAATTGGATTTAAGTGAGGCAGGGCTGTGCAAAGTCATCAGTCTCACTCTCTCCTCCAGAGCCATCTGGGTCCAGTGGCAAGACACAGGTCAGAATGAGAGGAGATGGTCCCAGGTGTAGAGGGAGACCTTGGCCTTTTTAAACTAAGGTCTTTCCCAGGTCTCACTGCGTCTGAGGCAATGCCCACTAGGTGGTTAAAGGTTAGGTAGGAATTGATTCAAAAGATAGCCTAATTTGCCTTCACAAAAGAATCAGTGTAGGAGGGGAAGACCCTCAAGGTTTCTGACCAGAACAGAAACAATTGCTATTTACACTCACTCTGAGCCATCAGAACTCAAGCAATAGTCTTGGGCTGGAACCTAGTATTGGCTACTCAGTGAGAGCCAGGGTGATTTGGGTTTAAAGACATAGTCCAGTAGCTCCATTTGAATCCCTATGGTCTTTAGCAAAGTCAAGTTTTCAGAGCTATATTTCAAGGAATCAAATGAAAACTACATGAGACAAAAGAGATAATTGTCCCAGTTCAAAAAGCAACAAGGATAGAATAAATAAATAGGGAAGAAAATAATCTAGCCTCCAAATCTCAAGATACCTTGCAAAGTTCACACTCCTTAGCCCAACACTGAAGACCTTCTACATTCAGGTACTACCTTGCCTTTTCAGTTTTTTCAAAAATATTTGTGTCTAGAGATTTAATGAGAATGATCATAATTAGAAGTCATCGTTGATGCTGGCCTGATTTTTCCATAAGTCCTATACCTTTTCTTTGCCACTTTTCTTCAACTGTCAAATAAGAACAATGTCAAATTTTCATCCTTACAGGGATGTTGGGAAGGATTATCATTTTTTCTTTTTCATTTGATACTTAGAGGTCTGAGAACAGAATTCCTGTGACATCTTGAATGTTAGCATCAAGTGATTGTGTAGTGAAAATTTGCAGTTAATTTAAACCAACTTAACTATTTTTTGTTTGTTATGAACCCCTTTGACAATCTGGTGAAGCTTATGGACACCTCAGAATAATATATAAATTAAATAAAATCCTTAAGTTTCCAAAGGAAAAAAATTATTTGTGTTGAATGATAACCATCTCTAGGGTGGTGGGAGTGGATGGGATGGGGGAGGGAAGAAAAAAAATGAAAAAAATGTACATGATAATTTTGTTGTATATTTGAAAGCAATAGCAAGTTGTGGATAGAAGATTTACAGTTTCATGTAAATCATCTTTTTTATCGTACCATGTTATGGGAAAGCCTCTTTTATTCCATAAATTAAAATTTTTAAAATGGCAAAAAAAATTGCTCTCCTTTTCCTCTTACACAAGCTAGAACCAAGTGTGTTAAAAAAAAAAAAAAGACACATACAGACAAAGTCTCTCTCTTCCCTGGTGATGCGTTAGAACTGCTGTAAAACTAAAGGGAGAGGTAGTGTCCACTGCCTTCTCTCCCACTTGGGGTGCCATGCAGCTGTGTATGCATAGTTTCTTCTGCCCCTATGGTATTTCTTCTTTCCTGGTCTTAGGTGAATAGTTAGCATTTATATATAGTTAGTGCTTTAAGGTTTACAAATTGTTTTACAAATATTATTGCCTTCCATCCTCACCTGAATCCTGGGAGGTAGGAGCTCTCTAATGTACCAAAATGCTTCCCTTCCCAGGACCCCTGTGAGATAGGTGTTCTGAGCTCCATTTCATGGAAGAGGAAACAACTTTATCCTGCTACATCACTCCCCTACCTTGAGTTTTCTAAAAAAACTAAGACATTTTCTATAATTTCATTTCATAATAACAACTCATCTTACAATGCTGATTTGGGATTCACAAAAGCACTTTTCTTCCTACAACTCTTTGAAGTGGATAGTGTCCATATTGTTGTCATATCTGTCCATAGATGAACAAACTAAGGCCCAGAGAGGTCAAATAACTTATCGAAAGACATGCAATTAGGATTGGAGCTCAGATCCAAGCTTGAGTCCAAAACCAATGCTCACCCCATAACATTGCATTGCCTCTCTATTGTATCTTGGGTTTCCAATTAAAGTGAGCACCTCTGTCCTCTGGACTTTTTATTTTAGACAACAGCCTTAGGGAGAGTTGTTCATCTACCTATGTACTGACTCTCTTGGTCTCCATTTGAATTAGAGGAGAAAATAGATGAGTTGTTGTCACCATTGATCTCTTGGTGACCTTCTCCAGTCCTAATTCATAAAAGAGTCTTAGCACAAGATAGAAACTATTGAGATAACCAACCCTTTCTTAGCCAAGCTCGACATGGTGGGGAAAGGGATTGACAGTTACTGTTCCCATTGCCCATTTGTTGGCCATTCTCTTCTCATGTCATACACACACACCCCACACACATTTCTCTTTTCTTTGCCTTAATAGCACAAGGCCTACCTCAAACCAATATTTCCAGTCCAACTTCTTGACTTCATTTTCACCTCTTCACTGCCCTTCCCATTTTCCTCCTGTCCTTTTCAATTTCATCATTATCATCACCATCAACAAACACTTACTGACAGGTGGAGGCCTTCATGTATTATTCTTGGCCTTCCTCTTGTCTAAATATTAACACTGTTTTGAGGGTGCCAGAGTAGAGCAGAGGAGAAATAGGTGATGCATAAATTGAATTTCTGGGCACTCATTGAGTGGTCAGGGTGTTCTACCACTACTTGCCAGAACCCCAGGCTGGAGGTGGAGAATAGGAATTACAGGCCTTTTGGAGGCAGTCAGTCATGCTACTCCATGTTTCCAATTTTTCCTTAGCTTTCTTCCTCCATCTTGGCTTCCTTCTCTATTTCCTAATTGCTTTCCTTTTCTGTCTATACAGTTTGTCCCTTCCTCCTCCTGTCCACAAAAGCATTTTTGTCACTTTAAAGAAAGTTGGTGAAGGTATCTGGGATACTGATATCGTGAAACATCTGCACGAAGCTGTAGTGCCTGTACCTATGGCAAACAATGAAAACTTCAGTACGGTAAACTCTGTGAGTGTGTACTATATAAGCAGAAATGGTTCATGGGCCACCTTGTAAAAAGCTTCATGAAAACCCCTGCTATTATTTTGGAAAGTAATCCCACTCTTCAAGAAATCAAATTATAATCTAGCTAACTGATGTCAGATATTTTTGCTCTTTCTCTAGCTGAAACCCTTTGGATGGGCTATAATAAAATTCTTCCTAGATTTATGCATTTAGTTAACTTTTGACATCTTGTTTGTTTGTTTTCCAAAAATCACACATAATTTTGTAATGTTAGAGTTGTTTGTCTCTCACCTGGAAACATCTAAAAATATAATCCAAAGTACTGATGGAAATTTTTCTGTTCTTTCCAGGAAGTGATCAGTCAATAAGTCTTTATTAAATGTTACTATGGGGGCCAGGCATGGGACTAAGGGCTAGAAGCTAGTATACCAGGACTTTTACATTTCTTTCCTAAACATCAGTTACCATCTATAAATATGATCTTTAATATTTCCAAAGCATTCAAAATCCATAGATTGAAAATCATTGGGTCACAGATTTGTAGTTAGAAAGAACTTAGAAGTCTTCTAGACCAATCCCCTCATTTTACTGAGGTGAAAAATGAGACCCAAAGCATTTAAGAGGGAAATATCCCCCTTGGATGTACAAATGGTTCCTTGAACTCAGTGTGCCCAAAATTTTATTCATTACCTTCCCTTCTCCCAACTTCCTTTTTTTTTAATGTCATTTTTTCCTCCTGTCATCCAAGCCTGTCACCAAAGAATCAGTTCTGAGTTGAGCAGCAGAGAAAACTCCAGCTAATGTCCAAATGATTGAGGCCCACCAGGACTCTGTACCATGCTTGTGATCTGTTTTAGAAACTCCTCATCTGTTGCCTACTTCTGTCCAGATTTCTGTGGTACTCTCATGGCCATATTCCTTATGCTTCTTCCACTGATCTTTACCTAAATCTTCTCTACCATATTTCCACCTCTAGTTTCTAGGTTTCTTCATATGAATATATCTTAATATGCAATGCTGCTTCATTCTTCAAAACTTGTCCTCAACACACACACACACACACACACACGCTTATCTTTTTTGTTTCTTTTGGACTCTATTTTGTTCCTTTTAAAATATATCCTTGCAGGGGTGGCTAGGTGGCACAGTGAATAGAGCACCAGCCCTGGAGTCAGGAGAAACTGAGTTCAAATCTGACCTCAGACACAACGCAAAAACTAGCCATGTGACCTTGGGCAAGTCACTTAACCCCAATTGCCCTCCAAAAAGCAAAATAGATATATACATATATCCTTGCAGAGGCATGTTCCCAGCTTCTATCCTACCAAGTCTCAGTGATACTTATGAGGTCAAATTTACCTCCATGCAGTAGGATCTCTGGTGCATCTTGCTTATTTCCCATCCTTTACATTTCTAAATATATATCTGAATTCCTGATAAAGACCCCCTAGGTCAGTTCCAAAGACCTTTGAGCTAAAATGAAAAAATCCTATGTTTGCTATGTAAAACCCTTCATAATCAGGTCCCATCTTATTTCAATCTTACATCTTGTTGTTTAGTCATTTTTTTCCCAATTGTTTCTGACTCTTTGTGATCCCATTTGGGGTTTTCTTGGCAAAGACACTGGAGTGATTTGCCATTTCATTTTACAGATGAGGAAACTGAGGCAAACAGTGTTAAGTAACTTACCCAGGGTCATACAACTAGTAAGCATCTGAGGTCAGATTTGAACTCAAGAAGAGGAGTCTTCCTGACTCCAGCTGGGTCTCTATCCCCTCTACCACTTAGCTGCCCTACATCTTCCTCCCTTCCAAAGTCTCTATGATTCAGTGACATTGGCCTCCTGGCTGCTTCTTGCACAATGCACTCTGTCTCCCAACTCTGTATATTTTTCCCGGCTATCCCCCATACCTGGATTTCTCTCCCTCCTCATCTCCACTTCCTAGTTTTCTTCACATTCCATCTAAAATTCCACCTTCTACAGGAAGTCTTTCCAAATTCCCCTTAATGTTAGTATCTTCTGCCTTCTGATTATCTTCAAATTATCTGTTATGTATCTTGTTTGTTCATAGTTGTTTGCAATTTTTCTCTCCTATTAGCCTGTGAGCTCCTTGGGAACAGTGACTCGGTTGTTTTTTTTTTTTCCCCTTGTCTTTCTCTATATTTCCCACTACTTAGCATAGTACTCAGTATATAGGGGGCATTTAATAAATACTTGCTTCCTTTCTTTCCCTCCTTTTATAGATGATGAAACAGACCCAGAGAGGTAAACCATCCTGTCCAGGGTCATATAGTTAGATCTGACTCCAAGGTCAGCACTCTATACACTGCATTACCTTGGGTTGCAGGACTTGAGTTCAGATCCCAACTCAGCCACTTCTCTGGATGACCTTGGGACTATTACTTTAATCCCCAGAACTTCATTTACTTCCTTTGTCAGATGAGGGGGTTCCTTCTAGCCTACAATGTGATTCTGAGTTCAAATCTGGCCTCAGATACTACCTGTGTGATCCTGGCCATGCCTCAGCAGTTTCCTTAATGGTAAAATGGAGATAATAAAAGCCCTTACCCCCAGGATTGTTGTGAAGATCAAATGAGATAATATTTGTAAGCTGCTTTGTAAATTTTGAAGCTCTAGCTATTAGATAATCAATTCCTTTATTTTACAAAGAAAGAAACTGAAGCCATAAAAGAGGTGATTTGACCAAGGTCTCAGAGATGATAAATAGTAGAACTGGGATTTGAATTCAGGTCCTTTGACTCCCATTCATGAGCAGAGCCAGGAACATGTACCTAAGGTGCATGGAAGACAAGGAGTGAGGAGGGAGCTTAATAAAGCACAGTTTTTGTTGTATTCTTCTTAATAAACATAGAACATTCTGCTTTCCAAAGCCAGCTGGTTATTTGTTTTGAAATGAGTCCTCGCACATTTCATAGTGAACCACAGGGGGTGCAATTTTCAAACTCTCTAGAGTTTGGGTAAGTTCCTTCCAGATCTGGACCAGGGAGTTGCTGTCAGTGTAAGCAATGTTTCTCAGGGACAACTCTTGGTTCTGTTCTAAGCTATGCAGTTAATGGCACCTAGAGAGAAGCTACAGTTTATCCTTCCTACTCCCATTTATTTCCCTCTGGAAGAAAAAAAAATAAAATTTCTGATGTCTGCTATACCTAAAGTTAAGCAAATAGTATCAGGACCATCATTGTATTGCTGAAAATAGCAAAGTCATACATAGTTGCTCATTGTACAATGTTGCTGCTACTGTGTACAATGTTCTCCTAGTTCTGCTCATTTCACTTTGCATCAGCTCATTTAAGTTTTTTCAGGTTTTTCTGAAATCTGCCTGCTCATCATTTCTTATGGAACAATACTATTCTATTACATTTATATACCACATCTTGTTCAGCCATTCCCCAGTTGATGAATATCCCCTCAATTTTGTCAGCCTTCACACTGAAAGATCGGAGGCAGTGGAATACAATTTTCAGGAAGGCAAAACAGCTTAGATTACAACCAAGGATCACATACCCAGCCAGACTGAGCATATTCTTCCAGGCAAAGAGATGGTCATTCAATGATATAACAGAGTTCCAGACCTTCTTGATAAAAAAGCCAGAACTCAATGGAAAATTCAACCTCCAATTATGAGAAGCAACAGTGACTTAGAAAAGTAAACAAGGAGAACACACATCATTTTAGAGGGAAAGAGGGGAGGGAGAGGAGCTTCGCATGAGATCTGTTCCTGTCATTCTTGACGCGAAGAAAAAATAGCATACCTCATTAAGTATAACAATATCCTACAGGTAGTAGGAGGGGGAAAGGGTTACAAAAGGGTTTGTAGAGAGGGAAGTAGTAAGGGGAAAAGGGAAGGAGAAGGGAGGGGGGCCGAAAAGGGAACACTGAGGGAGGCGGTGGTCAAAAGGAAAACTATTAAGGGGGGGAAGGGAGAAGGGAGGGAAAATATGAACATTAACAGGGGCAGGAATAGGATAAGGGGAAAGAAACAGATAACAATCATAACTGTAAATGTGAATGGAATGAACTCTCCTATAAAACAGAGACGGATTGCAGAATGGATTAGAAATCATAATCCTACAATATGCTATTTACAAGAAACACATCTGAAACAGAGGGATACACACAAGGTAAAGGTAAAAGGTTGGAGTAAAATATATCATGCCTCAGCTAAAGTAACAAAAGCAGGGGTAGCAATCCTTATCTCAGATAAAGCAAATGCAAAAATTGACCTAATTAAAAGAGATAAGGAAGGAAACTATATCATGTTAAAAGGCACCATCGAGAATGAAGCAATATCACTACTTAACATATATGCACCAAGTGGTGTAGCTTCCAAATTCCTAGAGGTGAAGCTAAAGGAATTAGAGGAAGAAATAGATAGCAAAACTATACTAGTGGGAGACCTTAATCTCCCCCTATCTGAACTTGATAAATCCAACCTTAAAATAAACAAGAAAGAAGTTAAGGAGGTGAACAGGATTTTAGAGAGGATAGGTATGATAGATCTCTGGAGAAAACTGAATGGGGATAAAAAGGAATATACTTTCTTCTCAGCGGTTCATGGCACATACTCAAAAATTGACCATGTTCTAGGGCATAAAAACCTCACAATTCTATGCAGTAAGGCAGAAATATTAAACGCATCGTTCTCAGATCATGATGCAATAAAAATTATATGCAATAAAGGGCCAGGGAAAGACAGACTAAAAACTAACTGGAAATTAAACAATTTAATCCTAAAGAATGAGTGGGTCAAACAAGAAATTATAGAAACAATCAGTGATTTCATTCAAGAGAATGATAATAATGAGACAACATACCAAAATCTGTGGGATGCATTAAAGGCAGTTCTTAGGGGAAGTTTTATATCCCTGAGTGCATACGTGATTAAATTAGAGAAAAGGGAGCTCAACGAATTGGGCATGCAATTAAAAAACCTAGAAAAAGAACAAATTCAAAATCCCCAATTAAATACTAAACTAGAAATATTGAAGACCAAAGGAGAGATTAATAAAATCGAAATTAAGAAAACTATTGAACTAATAAATAAAACCAAGAGCTGGTTTTATGAAAAAACCAACAAAATTGATAGACCCTTAGTCAATATGATAAAAAAAAAAGAAAGAAAACCAAATTATGAGTATCAAAAATGAAAAGGGTGAATCTACCTCCAATGAAGAGGAAATCAAAACAATAATTAGGAATTATTTTTCCCAATTGTATGCACATAAATTTGACAATCTTAGGGAAATGGATGAGTATTTAGAAACATACAAGTTGCCCAGATTAACTGAAGAGGAAGTAAATTACTTAAATAATCCCATCTCAGAAAAAAAAATTGAACAAGCCATCAGTCACCTCCTTAGGAAAAAATCTCCAGGGCCAGATGGATTCACTAGTGAATTCTATCAAACATTTAAAGAACAATTGATTCCAATACTCTACAAATTATTTGGGAAAATTAGTGAAGAAGGAGTCCTACCAAATTCTTTTTATGACACAAATATGGTACTGATACCTAAATCAGGAAGAGATAAAACAGGGAAAGAAAATTATAGACCAATCTCCCTCATGAATATAGATGCAAAAATTCTAAATAAAATACTAGCCAAAAGACTACAGCAACTTATCTCAAGAATAATACACTTTGATCAGGTAGGATTTATTCCAGGAATGCAAGGATGGTTTAATATTAGGAAAACCATCAGTATAATTGATCATATCAACAATAAAACTAGCAGAAACCACATGATCATCTCAATAGATGCAGAAAAGGCTTTTGACAAAATACAACATCCATTCCTATTAAAAACATTAGAAAGTATAGGAATAAATGGAGCCTTCCTTAAAATAATAGGTAGCATCTATTTAAAGCCATCAGCAAGTATTATATGTAATGGGGAGAAGCTGGAAGCATTTCCCATAAGATCAGGGGTGAAACAAGGGTGTCCACTATCACCCCTCTTATTCAATCTGGTACTAGAAATGTTAGCAGTAGCAATTAGAGAAGAAAAAGAAATCAAAGGAATCAAGTTAGGCAAAGAAGAGACCAAGCTATCACTCTTCTCAGATGATATGATGATATACTTAGAGAATCCTAGAGAATCAAGTAAAAAACTGCTTGAGACAATAAATAAATTTGGCAAAGTTGCAGGATATAAAATAAACCCACATAAATCCTCGGCATTCCTATATATTTCCAATGAAATTCAACAGCAAGAAGTAGAAAGAGAAATCCCATTTAAAGTTACTGTAGACATTATAAAATATTTGGGAATCTACCTGCCAAAACAAACCCAGGACCTGTATGATCATAACTACAAAACACTTTTCACACAAATAAAGTCAAATCTAACTAATTGGAAAAATATCAATTGCTCATGACTGGGTCGAGCTAATATAATAAAAATGACAATTTTACCTAAATTAAATTATATATTTAGTGCCATACCAATTAATTTACCAAAAAACTACTTTATAGAGTTAGAAAAAATAGTAACAAAACTCACCTGGAAGAATAAACGGTCCAGAATATCAAGGGAATTAATGAAAAAAAAAATGCTAGGGAAGGTGGACTAGCTTTACCAGATTTCAATCTGTACTATAAAGCAGCAGTCATCAAAACTACCTGGTACTGGCTTAGAAATAGAGAAGTGGATCAATGGAATAGATTAGGCACACGAGATTCAGAAGTCAACGACTACAGTAATGTATTGTTTGATAAACCCCCAGACCCTGGTTTTTGGGATAAGAACTCACTGTTTGACAAAAACTGCTGGGAAAACTGGAATATAGTATGGCAGAAACTGGACATAGACCATTATCTAACACCATATACCAAAATCTAGTCTAAATGGGTTCATGATCTAGGTATAAAGGTTGATACTGTAAGCAGTCTGCTAAAACAAGGAATAGTTTACCTATCAGACTTGTGGAGAGGGAATGACTTTATGACGAAACAGGAATTAGAGAAAATTATAAAATGTAAAATGGATAATTTTGACTACATGAAATTGAAAAGTTTCTGTACAAATAAAGCCAATGTAACCAAGATTAAGAGGGAGGTGGGAAATTGGGAAAGAATCTTTACAACCTATGTCTCTGACAAAGGACTCATCTCTAAAATATACAGAGAATTGAGTCAAATGTATAAGAATACAAGTCATTCCCCAATTGATAAATGGTCAAAGGATATGAACAGGCAGTTTTCGGAGAAAGAAATTAAAGCTATCTATAAGCACATGAAGAAATGCTCTAATTCACTATTGATTAGAGAAATGCAAATCAAAACAACTCTGAGGTACCGCATCTCACCAGTCAGATTGGCTAAGATGACAAAACAGGAAAATGACAAATGCTGGAGAGGATGTGGGCAAACTGGAACACTAATGCATTGTTGGTGGAGTTGTGAACTGATCCAGCCTTTCTGGAGAGCAATCTGGAATTATGCCCAAAGGGCTATAAATACTTTCATACCCTTTGATCCAGCAATACCACTCCTAGGGTTATATCCCAAAGAGATTATAGAAATGGGAGAAAGACCCATATGTACAAAAATGTTTATAGCAGCTCTTTTTGTTGTGGCAAAGAATTGGAAATTAAGGGGGTGCCCATCAATTGGGGAATGGCTGAATAAGTTGTGGTATATGCATGTTATGGAATACTATTGCGCCATAAGAAACGGGGAGCAGGCGGTCTTCATATTTACATGGAGAGGCTTAAAAGAACTGATGCTGAGTGAGAAGAGTAGAACCAGGAGGAATTTGTACACAATTACAGACACAACGTATGTGTGATGACCAACTTTGATAGACTGGACTCTTCTCAACAATACAGGGTTATAAGTCAATCCCAAAAGACGCATGATGGAGAGAAAAACGTGCATCCAGAGAAAGAACTAGAAAGAACTAAATTTATATCCAGGTGGAAGCAAAATACCTGATCTTTTTCGTTCTCTTATTTGATTTTATGTCCTCTTTACCATTTTTCATTCCAGCTGGTACAATCCATCCTTATAACCTGACCATTGTATAATGTGAAAGTATCTACAGATCCTATACTTGATAATAAGCCGCCATGGGGGGGAGGAGAGGGAGGGGGACAATATGTGAAATTCAAGGAATTGTGGAATTGAATCCTGTAAACTAAAAGGAAACAAACAAATTAATAAATTCAAGTTTAAAAAAAAAAGAATCTCCTGGGGATATTGACCAGTTAAATGATTTACCTATGGTCACAACTGTATCAGAGATAAAAGTTTTCCTTACTCTGGGCCCTATCTACTACATGATACTACCTCTTAACATGGATGATACAAAAACAAAATGTTCCCTTCAAGCCAAAAGAAAGAGATGTTAGATTTAGAGGTTTAGATTAAAAAAATAAATTTTTTAACATCACATCACCTTTTTCTAGATGTATATTAAAGACTCATAAGAAGACACTTGGATCAGGTCAATTCTGTGATCCTTTTTTTCTGTCATCAGCCTTTTTGCCACTATTCCTGGTTATTCTATATTCCTTTTATTTCCACAACCTCCTGGTTCTCCTTCTACCTAACTGTCCTCCTTTCCTTTGTGGGATCATCATCCATAATGTGAACATTAAACATGGATATTTATTAAGATTCTATCTAGGTCCTTCTCCTATTTTCTCTCAGTGTTCTTTCACAATGATCTTATCAGTTTGCATGGGTTTAATTATCTCTCTGCAGATAATTCCTGAATCTCTATTTCATATTGTCCTCATGTCTCTTTTGAGCTCAAACTTCCCTTTACCAACCACCTCGGAATGTGCATCTCCAACAAAACATGATGTTCAAACTAAACACGAGTTTAAAACAGAACTCACCTTTCTTGCTAAGGTTGTTCCCTCTTTCTTTTTTTTTCTATCTTTTTATTTTTTTTTAAGCAATCGGGTTAAGTAACTTGCTCAAGGTTACACGGCCAGTTATTTCTGGGTGTGGTGCTGAGTGTCTGAGCCCGGGATTCGATCTCCAGGTCGTCCCAACACTGGAGCTGGTACTCTCACTCGCTGAGCCACCTGGATGCCCCTAGTTGTTCCCTCTTTCTAATGTTCCTATTTCTGTCCACGGTACAACCATTCTTCCAGTCACTCCAGTTTGCAGCTTTGGAGTTATTCTTGGCTCTTCACTCTCCTCCACAACTCATGCCTCCTTATCCAAACAGTTGGTTTTTCTGTGTCTTTTATGTTGATCATATCAAACACCACTGTCCTTTCTGTCTCCTGCTCTCCATTCCTTATGACTGCCTGTGATAGTAATGGAATATAAAGATCCCCCTGTATTGGCTTGGTTTTCAAATTGATTGTGTTAAAGCCCAGAGCTTGTTAATCCCAACTGTGGGATGGACTTGTTGACTTGAAAAGAGAGACACGAACTGGGAGGAGCTGGTGACGTAGATTTGGAGAGACAAGAGAGAGGCAGAAGAACTTTTTGGAAGCAGCACCCTCGTGGAGGCAGAGAGAGACAGAGGATTGCTGAGGGGCCACTTTGAATTGCCCTGAACTTTTGAGACCTGCCCCCTGAGCTGCCAAGGACTGAGGAGACATGGCTGTTTTGCTGGTACTTTGTCTGTCTGTTTTGATGTTGTTTTGCCAGATTTGTCCACTGGTGAAAGATAGTCCTGTTGTTGAAGAAGTCCTGGAACCTGGCTTTTGGTTAAGAAGCCCTGAGACTGTCCTGCAGACAGAGAGTGAATACTGTCCACTGGTGAAG
>NW_027186457.1:21337598-21360190 GCF_028583685.1 Petaurus breviceps papuanus | reverse complement strand
GAGAGTGAATACTGTCCACTGGTGAAGGACAGTGCTGTTGTTGCAGGAACCTTTCTGTTGGTTCCGAAGCCCTGAAGATTTTCTTGTTGTATGTTTACAGAAATCCTGGGAGAGGGTTTTGCTAATGTTTTCAGGGGTCCTAGGACTGTTCTGCAGACAGAGGATGAATTAATGAAGAGACTGATAATGTATCTTGTGGCCTTGCTAAGCCTTGTCTCCCCAGGAACTAAGATTGCTGAGAATTTGCCTCCTGTCAAGATGAAGAAAAGACCTCCATTTGGGTATTAAGTGCTGTGCTTAAACTTGATGTAACTCTGGGGTAGATTCAATTGTGATCCAGGGGTGGGGAACTTTTGACCTTTTTGTGTTCTATGGTTGAACAAATGAATGTACTTTACTTATGTTTGGAAACTAATCTCCATTTGAGAAGAGGGGCTTTGTGGTGGACTAAATGCAGGTACAGCCTAGGGGAGGAGTAGTATTTGGACCAGGGACTTTGTAATTGATTGAATGAATGGAAGGTCCTGGGGTGGGGTAGTACTTGGAGATTATTTAATCATCCTTAGTAAATGCTGTATTTTGAATGATGTCATGTTTTGATCTTCTCTGTTCTTAATTTGTCACTGAATAAAATGGAGAGCACCTATGCTGGTATTTTGAACCTTGGGAAGTTGCCTTTCCTTGGCATTACATTACACTGCCACCCTGGAAGGTCCTCATCAGCTCTCATGTGGGCTGTTACAGTGGCTTCCTAACTGGTCTCCTACTTCCAATGTCTTTTCTCTCCAACCCATCCTCCATAAAATAATGGTAATATTCTTTCTAAGAACAGATTAACCATGTCACTCTGACAATCAACAGTGACTTCCTGCTGCCTCTACAATAAAATGCAACCTTCTTGTTTGGCATTTAAAGCCCTAATTAGTATTGCTCCTGGCTCCCTTTCCAGACTTTCTTCATATCATGTAGCCTCAAACACAGTCAGATTGGCTTCTGTATTACTTTTCATATGTGACAATATCACTTCTGTTCCTTTTGCAGGCTGTCCCATACCTTTACTATTCTTCCTTCTCATCTTCACCTCTAGGGATCGTTAGTTTACTACAAGGCTTAGCTCAGGTGCTATGAGATCCTCCCCCTCCTCCTCCTCCTCCCTGCTCTTTGAATTTACCTTTCGGATTCATGTTCTATCCCTCTCTACACTTTGTATTTACTTATTGGGTCTATGTTCTATCATCCCAGTAGAATGTAAACTCCTCAAGGATAGTGGCAATTTTGTTTTTGTCCTTTTTATCCCCAGTCCCTTGAAAATAGTAGATGCTGGTAACAGCAGCATTGTAAAGACAATCAGCTATGAAAGACCTGGCTACTCTTGATCGATATAATGATCCAAGATAATTCGAAAGGACTCATGATGAAAAATAAATGCTATCCACCTCCAGATGTTGAAATCTGAGTGCAATTTGAAGCATGATTTTCTTTATTCTTTGTAATATGGTTAATATGGAAATGTGTTTTGTATGATTTCACATGTACAATTGATATAATGTGTTTGCCTTCTCAGGGATGGGAGGAGGGGTGGAAGGGAAAGAATTTGAGACTCAAAATTTTAAAAGAAAAGAATGTTAAAAACAATAAATTTTTTAAAAAGAAAATAGTAGGTGCTTAATAAATGCTTCCTGAATGGGATTAAATTGAATCTTGGAAAAGTTTTTATCCATCAAATGGAGTTCATTTCTGACTGGTTTTTAATTAGTTTACCATCACAACCAGTGCAATTTTAACATCACAACTATTATCAAGCATCAAATATGTTTGTCAATATTATTCTATCATTTTGCATGCAGTTACAGATGTCAATACCATTTGTACTCCAGATGAGCTAGGAAATTAAAGTTACCATTTGATCACCACCACCACCCTTTGTCACTTAAAAAGAGTTCGCTAAATCAAGTCATTTCTGCTCTTACCCTGGAAACATGCTTAGTAGACAAGACACAATATTGGATGAAAGTCATGGAATACTAAAGCTTGGAAGAAGTGACGTTAAGGATCTCCCCAAAGGCAATGGAGAGGCGTATGGTGGGCGTCAGCAGGTTGTAACACATCATGGGCATGAGCAGGTTTCAGCACATCACAAACAAGGAATTAAGCAGAGGAATCTATGTAAAAGATATCAGAGAAATGCCTGCCTCCACCCAAAAATAGACTGGTCATGTCCCCCATTGGGAGAGTAGATTGATATACTGATAGATAACCTTTCTGCGTCATTCATATTCCTACAGTGTCAGGGAAGAAGTTGCCAGAATGTCTGATGTATTCCATGTGGGAGGACAAGGATGAGAGTTGCACAGGATAGGCAGACTGGGATGAGGTGCAATCTGTGTCATTGGAAGAAATCATTTTAAAAACCCAATAAGCATTTGTTTAACATCTATTATGTGCCATACACTGTGAGAGTCTTACAAATAACTATCTCATTTGATCCACACAACAATTCTGGGAGGTAGATGTTATTATTAACCCCATTTTATAGTTGAGGAAACTGAGGCAGAGTTTATGTGACTTGCCCAGGATCACACAACTAACAAGTATCTGAAGCTAGATTTGGATTCAGGTGTTCCTAACTCCAAGCCCAGAACTCTATCTACCATACCATGCAATTGCCCTCATTTCATGTATACACATACACAAGGAAATGATTGATTCATTAAAGTATAATGACAGAAAACTGAAAATCAATGCTACTTTGGCAATTAAAAAATACATTTTTTTGGGAAGAAATACAGAGTTAATGATAGTTGAGCTAAAGATTTACATGACCTATTTTCTCATTTCATTTGGTTGGTGGGTTGGGTCCAGAGAGTCCCTGGATGGATGGTAGGGATTCTCTCTCATGCCCTCTGATTGCTGTTAGGGGCAAGAGACCCAGGTGGGGTAAGGTTTAGGGGACACTAGAATCTAAATGTATATGTAGCTATCAGATACTAATAGTAGTAATAATTAATTATTAATTAAATATTAAATACATATACAAATGTTCAACCACATGCAAAATGATGGGATAATATAAAAATACAAATTGATAATTAATACTTAATAGTAGTAATAATATAGGCAGCATATATGAGTATTTTTAAAGTACATAGCATGTTATTTCATTTGATCCTAACAACAATCCTGTGCTATTATTATTCCCACTTAATAATTGAAGAAACTGAGAGAAATTAGTTGACCCATCCAGGATAACACAGTTAGTAAAATTTCTGAGAAAATATTTAAATTCAGGTTTTCCTGACTCCAAGTCCTGAACTTTATCCACGATGCCAGCAAACCGATTGTGCCTTGGCCTGATCAGCAGTACCAAAGTCACAACTGACCAGCTCAGTTTCTCAGAATTTATCTTTATCAAAATTCATCTTCCACAGATGGTGATCCATGAAAGACCAACATTGATTTGTCATTTTATTGACTAATGATAACACTGGAAAGTTTTTGGAGTTATTTGAAAATTATTCTCTAGTTTACAAGGGGAAAAGTCAAGGAAAGTTCTTTTTTGGACTTGAAGAATATTAGTTATACCACTTGCAATTATGGTATAAATAGGAATATTGGAGTTGCAGTGAAATCCCCCATTTTGGTTCCATCCCTCATCACCTCATGTTTGAGCTACTTTAGCCTCCTGGTTGGTCTCCCTGCCCCAAGCCTCTCCCCACTACATTCTAACCTTCACTCAGCTGTCAAATTGATCTTCCTAAAATGCAAATCCTAAAAAGGATCATGTCCTCTCCTTTCCCCTACATTCAATAAAGGGTCCACTATTGCCTTCAAGATCAAATATAAAATCCTTTTTGGTGTTCAGAGCCCTCTATAACCTGGCTCTTTCCCATCTAATTCCCCCTTAAATACTTTGGAAGCCAGTGACACTGGTCCCCTTGATGTTCCTGCCACAAGACATTCCATCTCCTGATTCCTACCATTTCCCCTGGCTGTCCCCCCATATCCCGATCTCTCTCCTTCTTTATCTCTGCCTCTTGGCTTCTCTGGCTTCCTTCAAGTCTCAACTAAAGTCACCTTCTGCAAAAAATTTTTCCCAGTTCACCTTAATCTTAGTGCCTTCCCTCTGAGATTATCTCTAGTTTATCCTGTATATCTCTTATTTGTTCATCCTTTGCATGTTGTCTACCAAATTAAACTGTGAAATCTTTGAGAACAAATGTCCCCTCACTCTCCCCTTCTTGGTATCCATTGAGATAAGCCTGGTATATAGTAGGTGTTTTATAGTGCCAGGTGACTATTATTTTTGAACCATGTGACCTTAAGTCATTCAACCTCTCTAGAACTCACTTTCTCCATCTGTAAAATAAAGCTGTTGGACAGATGATCTCTATAGATTTCTTCTAGTTCTAAATCCTGTTTTAAGACTTTGCTGATGAAAAGTTCAGTTTCTGGGTACAAACCTTTTTTTTGGATGTTGGTACAAATGAAAAATTTTTAGATGCTTGAGTTGCTTTTGGTTACCAAAGTCTGACAATAAACAAATATGAATGGGGAAATTCCATGCTAACAATGTTGTCAGATTTTGAGAGTGAAGCCATCAGCCCAGCAGTCCATGCACTCCAAAAGATGAAGAAAAGCCGGGAATGTGCTGGCAAATTTAACAATAAGCTCTCTGAAAATGGGACACACTTTAAAGTTTAACCTGCATTGTGAACATTTTCTCCATCAATTTCTTAAGTCTGGACAATCAACAATACAATAAATCAAGCCCTGATTTGTAGTTTTCTCGTTTCTGAAATGTAAATGCTCACTCTGAACATTTATAAAAATAAGCTTTGCTTTACAAAACATTTTCACATCTATTATCACTTTTGAGCCTCTCAATAACTTTATGGGATAGGTAATCTAAGTTTTGGTGTAGAGGGTGAGTTCCTTGAGGGCAGGGAATAATTGGGGTTTTATCTTTCCCATCCTAACATTGTTGTATTTGAGTCTTCATGACCCTAATTTTGGGATTTTCCTGGCAAAGATACTGGAGAGGTTTGCCATTTCCTTCTCCAGATCATTTTACAGATGAAGAAACTGAGGCAAATAGGGTTAAGTGACTTGCCCAGGGTCATACAGCTAGTAAGTGTCTGAGGCTAGATTTGAAATTATGAAGATGAGTCTTTTTGATTCCAAGCCCAGTGCTCTATCTACTTTGCCACCTAGTTGCCACCATAATATTAGATAGTTAATTCATGCTGGTGGGGGTAAACGGTAGGGGAGGGAGTGAAACCTAATGCTGTATAATTGCAATAACTAGACTTGGCCACAGAGAAGTTGAAAAATAAATCAACCTCCTTTCTCTCTTTAGAGAGGTGGCAACTATTTATCTAGACTGTTGATCAAAATCACAGACATAGCTAATATTGGTTTTTGCTGAATGTTGGTTTTGTTGAATGCATATTTTTAATTCTTTCTTGACTACTCTTTTTTATAAAGGATATCTTTCTGGGGAAGGAAGAAGGGAGAGATGTAAAGGGAATGTACAAACCAAAGACATTAATAATAATCAATAAATAAAATTTTCTTGAAATAGATTGGATTGGATTGGTTATTATTTCTGTTTTACAGATGGGGAACCAGAGACACAGAGAAGCTGAATACCTTGCCTAGAGTCATAGTTAGTTAATGGCAAAATTATTGACTTGTTAATATGATTCTATGTGTATATATATATATATATATATATATATACATATATATATACATACACACACACTACACACACATATGTGTGGCATATAATCTCTATGACAAATAATTATGTATGCACACACAAGGCATTCCTGGTGATATTGTTCTTCACTTTATTGTGATTCACAGACATTGTGGGAGTTTTTTGTTTGTTTTTTACATATTGGGGTTTGTTGCAATCCTGTAGCGGGCAACTCTATTAGCTCCATTTTCTTTCTTTTTTAAAATTTTATTTTTTTCCCTCAGACATCTTACAACTTTTCATTTGTACTAACATAAAAAAAAGGTTTGTACACAGAAACTGAATTTTTCATCAGCAAAGGCTTAAAATAGGATTTAGAACTAGAAGAAATCTATAGAGATCATCTATCCAACAGCTTTATTTTACAGATGGAGAAAAAGAATGATTTGTAAAAACAATTTTTAACATTCTCTTTTTAAGGTCAAAATTCTATCCTTCCTTCCATTCCCTGCTCCCTCCCTGAGACAGTAAGCAATCTAAGATAGGTTATACATGTGCAATCATGTAAAATATATTTCTGTATTAGTTATTTTGTGGAAGAAAACAGAAAGGGAGAGACAGAGAGAGGAAGAAAGAATAAATGAAAGAGATAATTACTATGCTTACGTCTGTATTCAAATGCCAATAGTTCTTTCCCTGGAGGTAGAGAACATATTTCATCAGGAATCCTTTGGGATGGTCTTGGATCATTGCATCACTGAGAATAGCTAAGTTATTCACAGTTGTTCATTATGCAATATTGCCATTACTGTCTGCAGTGTCTTCTTGGTTTCACTCACTTCTCTCTGCATCAATTCTTTCCATGTTTTTCTGAAATCATCTTGTTCATCATTTCTTATAACACAATCATATTCCATTACAACCATATACCACAACTTGTTCAGCTGTTCCCCAAATGATGGGCATCCCCTCAATTTCCAATTTTTAGTCACCACAAAAAGAGCTGCTTTAAATATCATAAATATTTTTGTACATGTAGGTCCTTTTCCCTTTCTTTTTAAAAATCTCTTTGGGATACAGATCTAGTAGTGGTATTACTGCATCAAAGGGTATATACAATTTTATAGCCCTTTGGGCATAGTTCCAAATTGTTCTCCAGAATGTTTCGATCAGTTCACAACTCCAACAACGGTGCATTAGTGTCCCAGTTTTCCCACATCCCCTTTAAAATTTGTCATTTTCCTTTTTTGTCATATGAGCCAATCTCACACATGTGAAGTGATACCTCAGAGTTGTTTTAATTTACATTTCTCTAATCAATAATGATTTAGATATTGGCTCCATTTTCCAATAGCATGTGCTCACATCATATCTCTGTTTCAATTGGCAATTCTCGCAATATTTCAAACTTTTTCATTATTACTGTATCTGTTATGGTGATCTGTGATCAGTGATCTATGATGTTACTATTGTAATTGTTTTGGGGTGCCATGAGCTGTGCTCATATAAGGGGGTGAACTTAATCAATAATTGTATGTGTTCTGACTGCTCTACCCATGGTAGTTCCCTGTCTCTCTCCCTCTCCTCCAGCCTCTCTATTCCCAGGGACACAACATAGGATATCACATAAACTTAGTTGCTAAAACTGTGGCAGAGTGTGAGAAAGATTGATTCCAGTTTTGAAAGAAGTTCTACTGTGGGTTAAGGGAGGAGTCAATCCTTATGGCAAATATCGCTGTTGTTTTATTTTAAGATATTGCCATAGTCACCCCAGCCTTCAGCAATCGCCACCCTAATCAATCAGCAACCATCAACATTGAGGCAAGATTCCACCAGCAAAAAGATTTAAGACTCACTAAGGCTCAGTTGATGGGTAGCATTCTTCAGCAATAAAGTTTTAATTAAGGTATGTACATTGTATTTTTAAACATAATACTATTGCACATTTAATAGACTGAAGCATAGTATAAGCATAACTTGTAAATGCGCTGGGAAACCTGTGACTTGCTTTATTGTGATGGTCTGGAACCATCTCCAAGGTATGCCTGTATATGTATATATGTATGCATACAACTACACATATGTGTATATATTTATATGCACATATATACACATATGGATATTAAATGTGTTTGTTCAACAAATGTTTACTGAGTGTCCAATCGATGCTTAGCAGGATAGAAATAAGAATGTAAAAAACCCTTTTTGGTGAAATGAAACACAAAAGCTTATTCTGTTTGGAGAAATAAGGCAGGAGTAATTATAATACAAAATAGAATGTGAAAGTAAAAGAATAAAAGTATATGAGTGCTATGGAAATGTGCCAGAGGGCAATATGAACTATGTGAATCAGCTTTTCCTCAGGTTGCTTGGTTTTGTTGGTATGCTGGGAAACTAATGCACCATTGTGGGAGTTGTGAACTGATCTAACCATTCTGGAGAACAATTTGGAACTATGCCCAAAGGGCTATAAAATAGTTGGTGTGTGCAGGGACTGAGTGGACAAGATACTGGACCTAGAAAAGCCAAGAAGACCAGGGTTTGAATCCCACCTCTGAAGTCTAACTGTGTGATTCTGGCAAGTCACTTAACCTCTAAGTACCTCTACTAACCCTAAGACTCATTTAGATGGTTTTGATTTGCATTGGTAGAAAGAGTGGCCAACAGGGACCCTTCCCTAGTCTTAGACAGATAAACTCCCCAGTAGAATCAATACTGCTATTGCTTCTAGCTAGGGCTTGGATGGACTGCCCTATCTTTATTTTCATCATCCCTGTGACTTCCTAGAACAAAACACGATTCCACCTTGCCCCTACAAGTTCTATCCCCTCCATTAGGATATAATGTCTTTCGGCTTTGAAAGTCCAGTCATCAAGCCTTTATTAAGTGCTTACCATGAAAAGTATCTGGTGAATTTATTATGGACTTCAAAAGAAAGCAAATTCTACATATTAAAGTTTCAGAATTTAATGTGCAAGCCCTTCCTTCTGTTCTACAATGCTCATTTTATATGATATTTGTTCAGTTCAAAATGTGTGTGTGTGTGTGTATGCCTTTCCTCACTATGTTTGACAGGACTCAGGCAGATTGTAAAAAAATACTGATCTCCTATGGAATATATTGGCGGGGGGAGAAGAAAAAAATCAGATCTTTGCACGATTACTAAATGTGTTCCATCAGTGTTCCAGAAGTTGAAAGGGTATTTTAAAAGAACAACTAACACTGTATTTACTTGGTTGATTGCTTTGTAATCAACTGTATGGTTAACTAACTCTGCCACTGAATCCATTAAATGACTCCATCAAATGTCCCATGACTCCATTCATTTATCAGACAAATGCGTTGAGTGTTTTTCTTTGAGTAGAGAAAAGCCACAGGGAGACACACAAAGGTAAAAAAAAAAAAAAATACCGTGCCTGAAAGTCTCTCCCCATCTGATGCCTATTGGTGATTTGTTTGTATCTTTGTCTTTGAGAGTTGCCTGGAGGCCCTGAGAGGTGAAACTGCCCGTGGTAATGAAACCAGTGTTGGTCAGACAGATCTCAGTGTTTCTGACTTTTAAGGTCAGCCTTAAATTTTAAGTTCATTCACTATGTCAGAGTGCTTCTCAATTTTAATCTCAGTTGGGGCAAACAAAAGATCCACACCTCAATGAGGGAACAATTTGGAGAATAATTTCAAAGGTACTTGGAAGCTAATAAATGATGCTGTATATAAGAAGTCAAGTCAACAAGGATTTATCAAGCACCTACTATTTTCCAGGTAATATGCTCAGGGTTGGGGGATGCAGAGAAAAATAAAAGATACCCACCTCCTGATCTTGGGGGCTCAGGGTCTACTTGGGGAAACAACATGCAAATAACTATAAACAAATAAGATATTCAGGATAAATTAAAGATAATCAAGAGAGGAAAGGCACTTGTATTAAGGGGAATGGGGAAAAAACTTCTTGTAGAAAGTGAAATTATTAGCTCAGCCTTGAAGGAAATGAGGGAAGCCAAAAGGCAGAGATGAAAAAATTGCTACCATGGGGGAAAGGCAATGAAAATGACCAGAGTTGGAATTAGGAGAATCTTGTGAAGGCAACAAAGAGGTTAGCCCCACTGTATCAAAGAGTGCATAGAGGGGTGTAGTGGCAACCACACTAGCATACCCAGGATGACTGCTAGCACAGTTTCTTCGATCTGTTTTACTAGGAAAAGTAGTTGTTTAAGGGGTAAACAGTCTTTTTTAATTACATCCACTAGTTCAGGGGAAAAGTCAGCACCCTGAACTTCAGGGAAACTACAGAGAAATAGACCAGCAGACAGAGCTCTGACTACCTAAATCTGTAGATTGAGAGAGCCTTTACATCTGAGCAGTCGGGGAGCTCTGAACATAGAGTCAGTCAGGATCTCAATCAGGGAATCACAAGATCCTTCTCATAAGCGAGGCCCCAAAGCAAAATACCAACTCAGAATATAAATACACTTCTCAGAACCAAAAAGCATCACAACCCTTGTGACTCAGTTCCTAATTAGAAATGAGCAAAAGGTGTGAAAGCCCTCCTACAAGCAAGCCTCCCCTAAGCAAGCTTCCCTTAATGGGCTCCAAGTGAGGTCTATTAATGGGTGGGGAAGATCTTAAATTCCATTAACATTATAAGGAGAAACCAGTTCAAGTGAAAAGCAATGAGGATCTAAGCTCATTTGAGAAGAGATGCTAGAGATGGGGGTAACCAGCTTCAACTGGATTTGGCAATGGTGAGTTAGAGGGAAGGTCACCATGTTTTAAGCCTCGGCTACTGAAAGGATGGTGGTATGATTAACAGAAATGACTAGGTTTGATGAAAAGATGAGGAATTTGGGGGGCCAGGTGGATACCCTGGAGATGACTGGTCAGGAAGATCTAGGCTTGGCCCCCATCTCTAATGCATGCTACCCGTGTGGCCCCAGCCAAGACACTCAACTTTTAAGAACTCTAGGCTAGATGCTAGAAGGCATGCTGACCTGCATTGGTAACGGGAGCTTCCTCACCAAATAGGAATCCTTATTCGGGGCCCTTAGACCATTTTTGGAAGTCTTAGACCCTTTTGGCAGAAGGGTGAAGCCTATAGAAAGAAACCCTTCTCAAAATCATGTTTTTGTCTGGAAAAAGTATATCCTCAAAGAAGAGATGGAGGCAGGAGACCCAGATTGGGAAGTCGTGATCCAGGAGGTGGCAAGGATATTGGGATCAAAGATTTAGGGCCACAGGAACTTTCCACCAAGAGGTTCAGAGAACTTGCCCAAAGTCACAAAGGTCATAGTTGGCCGAACTGGGAATTTAGAGAAACAGAAGAGGGCCAAGGCCAGTGCTCTGGGGATCAAGCACATTTAGGGAACTGGAAGAGGACTGGTGATAAGGAAATAGCTAGTGATAAGGCAATAAATAAGGTGAATTTATTACATACTTTAAGAAAAGCTAGCTATGTCCCCTAAGAGAAGGAAAAGCAAGCTATATATAAGGGAGATGTACAGAATCTCATGCAACCATTTTTTTCCCTGTTCTAGTATATATATAGAAATGCTACTTTTTCTTTTGTTTTTTAGGGAAGAATGGAAAAATAAAAAAGCCCCAAATATATGCAAATTACATACAAAGTAAATAAAAAATATAAACAATAAAGGAAATTCTGTGGCTGAGGGGCAGAGACTGAAGGAATTAGGCAAGGCCACTCAAAGGAAAGGTACTTCAACCTTGAAAGATCTCAGGGTTCTGAGAGACACAGGTGAGGAAGGAAAATATTCCTGGGCAAAACATGGAGGTGGGAGAATGTCATGCACTGGGAAAAACCTGAGCATGCCAGTTTGACTAAAATGTTAAGTACACAAAGGGCAGTTTATATGTGATCAGCCAAGAATGGTATCCTGGAGCCAGATTTTGTCTTAGAGACAGTGGGGGAGCTTCTTGAGGAAGGGAGTGAAGTGGTCAGATTTTTGCTTTTGCAGCTGGTTGAAGGTTAAATTGGAGAGACATGGGGTTAGGTTTCCTTGAGGCTATTGAGACAGTCTAGGGGCTGGGTGAGGAGCCCCAGAACTCTGCTAGTTGTGGTGGGTGTGATGAGAGAAGGGGTGAGGAGCCCCAGAACTCTGCTAATTGTGGTGGGTGTGATGAGAGAAGGGGTGATGAGCCCCTTCCAAGGACTAGGCGAACCTTGCCCATGTTTGGAGACCTCCCACTGCACCATGAATCAGCTGCATCATCTTGCTTGTAAAATGTTCACCCTGAATCCCACCTCCTGTCCTACCAAAGTGAGCTAAGTGGGACTGAGAGAGAGAAAATAAACAACAACACAACACCCCTCCTTTCTTCTGGCAAGTCCCAGGGATTTTAGAGCCCCCCCCCATTCTCCTCCTACATATACATACTTTTTCACTGTCCCCAACTTCCCTAGAGGCCTGTTTATAATTCCTTCATCTGCCCTTCTGAAGAAATGGAGAAAGTGCTGGGCTGGGACTCAGGATGACCAGGGAGGAAACCTTCCCACAGACACAGACTAGCTAAGTGACCCTGAGCTACTCTTCATTTGAATTTTCTAAGCCTTGCTCCTGGCCTCCTTAGTGAAAGGGAGATAACAGGGTTTGCACTAACCTCCCAGGGTCATTGTGATGATAATTCAGGATACTATTTATCTACAGTAGTACCTTGAAAACTGAAACTCCATAAATACTAGGTGTTATCTATTACCTTCTCCACAGAGAAGAAAGAGAGAATAATTTTGCATAAGACTGATTGATCTACAGCCATCTACTCCTCACTAGCTACCCCGAACCCTGGCTTTTTCCTCAGACCTCTTAAACTGCCTCTTTGCCTTCTTCCTTTCCTTAGCGGAGGAGTTTTTCCATTAGAAACCAGCAGACACATACTCCTTTTGCCACATCATTCCTCAAAAATCTCTCAATCACTAGTGGTTTTCTTCTCTTTGCTCAAGTCTCTGATAAGATGTGGGCCATCTTCTTGCCAAGGCCAACCCCTCTACTCATGCTTCTGCTCCCATCTCTTCCAACAGCTTCCTTATCTTTAAGTCCACTTTATCCACTGAGTCCTCTTCACTGTACAAATGTACCTAGGTCTCCATTCATTAAAATTAAGTAAAGAAACAAATGAATGATAAATGAATAAATGAAACTTCACTTGACCCTGCCATCCCCTCAGGTTATGGTCCTATATCTCTTCTTCCTTTCACAGCCAAACTCCTAGGAAGGGTACTTGTGCCAGTACATGTACAAAAAGTACATGGGAGCCTACATTTCTTTACCTCCCACTTGCCAGGCACTTGAAATCTGGCTTCTGTCTGTGTCACTCAACTGAAGCTTTTCACTTTGGGGTTACCCACCTGCTGACTCACAGGATCACAGATCTAAAGCCTGAAAGGGACCTCAAAGGCCTTTTAGTACAATCTCTTGAGAGAACTGGTACATGGGGGGTTGAAATGACTTGTCCCAGGTCACTTATATAGTAAGTGTCTGAAGTTGGATTTGAACCCAGTTTCTAAAACCAATCTGCCTCCAATCTTTACTTCAGCCTTATCCTTTTCTAACTTTTTTCAACAGTAGATCAAAGCTGTTCCTAAGACTCTGCAACAGAACAAGTTTTAGAAACCATTCCCAGGGTGATGAGCAAGAAAGGCACCCTTAAGGGGTAGCCAGGTGGCTCAGCGAGTAAAAGCACCAGCCCCAGTGTTGGGATGACCTGGGGATCGAATCCGGGCTCAGACACTTAGCACCCACCCAGAAATACCTGGCCATGTAACCTTGAGCAAGTTACTTAACCCCGATTGCTTAAAAAATAAAAAAAAAAAAAGAAAGGCACCCTCAGCTGGGGGAGAAGGTCTGTCCTTCTAGAAGAGATTACTGCTCTAGGCACAAACTTTCCCCACCTCCCTGCCCGGAATTCTGAGAGACCACAAGGCCATGACCAGGGAGGCTGCCCAGTCTCCACCTCCCAGGAAGCACCGTATCTTGTAGCTTCCTATTTTAACTAATTATTCTTGATAGCAAAGTGCCAAGGTCAGTTGTTTCTTCACACTTGGCATGTAAGAAACTAGATTACTGCAGGGCAGGGATAGAGTTGTAACCTTTACAGCAAACAGACACTTTGGGGGGGGAAGGGGATGGAAAAAAGACTTGAAGCCAGCATCCCCTCCCCCCCCCAAAAAAAAAACCAACCCCTCAAAGTAGTATGTTGGGAGCTGGAAGGGACCATAGAGATTGTATGGTTTAACTACTTCATTTTACAGAGGAGGAAACAGCCCCAGAGAGGGGAAATACTTGGCCAAGGTCATAGGAAGCTCATTTAATTTTTACTGAAATTAAAGCTAAACTCAGACCCCAATATCACAGATAAGCTGACTGTTGGAAGGGCCCCCTCATTATACAGGAGGAAACAGTAGCTCAGAGTTAGTATCAGGGCAGGAACTAGAAACCAAATTCTCTCAGCGCCTAGGCCAGTGGTCTTTCAGCCAGGCTGTTGTCATTTGACTTTCCTTTGGAGCATGGGTGCCCTTCCCCCTTTCAGAGCAGCAGCCCCAGTCACATGCCTCAGGGTAAGCAGCTGAGCAGGTGGCCAGAGGTGTTGGTCTTTTAAAGCTACCTCCGTTCCAGGTACCTGCTCCCAACTTATTAACAGTGGACAGAAAAATTGATGAAGCTGGAATGGAAGGGGGAAAAGGGGTCCCTGGGATGGGGAAGGCTGAGGCCTATCAGAGGGTATAGTTCATGAAAGGTTGTAGAGAAATCCTAGAGGAGGGGAAATATAGGCTCCTCCCAGAGTGGAGGGGAAACTTTGTTAGAGTCCCTGGCAGGGTCCTGGTCTCTCAGCTCATGGGGCCACTCATCACACTTTTGGCTAGGTCCTCCAGGCCATTATTTTCTTTGGACTTCCCTGCTGGCTTGAAGGGTCCTGGTGCCCAGACTGTGCTTGCCCATGGATTGGAGGCAGAATGTGCTTTGAGGTAACTCCAGAAGGACCAAGGTGACTGGAGTCTCCATCTTGCTAACCCTAGGGAGGCCTTTTGCTTCGGCCTCTGTAATCTCGAAAGCGAATTGAAATCTCTCCAACATTTCCCCCTTTCTCATTGTCCTGTCACCTGATCCACACAACTACAGCTTCTAATAATTAAAACTAGATTTGCCCTAGATTTTGGTTCCTTGGAAGACAACAAGCCCTTCCCTACCAGGGGCTTTGTAAATGTCCCACTCTAGGGCACAAGCTCTTTTATCACAATCTGGTTAAGCCTCTGAGTTGAACACTGCAAGGGCAGGGATGGAGTTGTTAACTTTAGAGAAAGCAGATGGATACTTTGGGGGAGGGGGGGGGAAGAGGGGGAGGGAAGAAAAGAGAGCTGGAAGCAAAAAAATAAAAATAAACTCAAAGTATCATGTTAGAGCGGGAAAGGACCTCTGTGATCATCTAGTTTAACTTTCATTTTAGAAAGGAGGAAATTGGACACTCGCCTCTCCCTTGGCTTCCAAGATACTCCTCTCTTTTGGGTTCTCCTTTTCAGGTGCCTTTCGTAGATCAACATCTCACTCAGTGTGGGCTTTGTCCTGGACTGTCTATTCTCTATCATCTCTTTGTATCTGTAGCCCAAAGATGGATGGATGGATGGATGGATGGATAGTTAGATACTATTTAGGCTGAACAGCCTGATATTATCACCTACCAGCTGGACATGTCCAACTGGAAGTCTTGTAGGCTTCTCAAATTCAGCATGTCCAAAACAGAAGTCATTACATCTCCAGACTTCCCAATTTCTGAGTTCCGTCCCTTCACCCAGGTTGGGAATCATCTAATCATCCATTTCCTTCATGCCCTCCCCAAACTTACCTCCCCACTATCCAATAACTCACTAAGTCTTGTCAATTCTTTCTCCCCACATCTACCATCTGTCCCTTTCTCTCCACTTCCAGGCCTTTGTCACCTCTCACGTGCACCATTACAATAATCTCAAAATTGTTCTCCCTGTCTCACTTGTCTCTCCTGTTTCTCATTCATCCATCTTTTGCACAGCTACCAAACTGGTTTTCCTAAAACACAAATTTTGACCCTGTTACTCTGTGTCCCAATGACTCTTTGTTGCATCTAGAATGAAATACAACACCTCGTGTTGCATTTGAAACCCAACACAGTCTGACTCCCACTTACTTTTCCATTTTATTTCATAGTACTGTACTCCCCTCCACATGCTCTCTCTTTTAGTCAAATGGTCCACTAGTTGTTTTCCATAGATCAAACACCATTTCCTGACTATATGCCTTTGCACAAGTGGTCCACCATGTTTACAATGCCCTCTCTCCTTACCTCTGCCTCGGAGACTCCCCAGCTTCCTTCAAAGAACAACTACATGCCGCCTCCTACAAGACACCTTTCCTGATTTTCCCAGCTGTTAGCATTCTTTCCTTGAAATTATTCTGTACTCTTTTAATAATGGGGACTAACTAGTAAGAGACTAGTCTTTTTAAGTATTCACAGTGCATTCTGCCTTAAGCAGTCTCCCATGTGGATTTCTGCACATGCACAGATATTAATTAATATTAGTAATTATCAACATATTATCATCTATAATCAATGTATTTAAAAATACATTATTAATATTATGAACCAATTTTATTAAACAAATTAATTTCATTAACATAATTATTAATAACAAATATTGACTAATAACTAGCATTGATCTGTTGTTTTAAGGTTTACAAAGTGCTTTATACATAAATGTGTATACATATGTGTATGTGTATGTATATATATATATATATATACATATAAATTAATTTCCATGAGTTTGCTGTTTGATTACTTTAGTAGAGAGGAGCCTTTCAAGGTTATATGCCTATGAAACCTTGACAGTCTACCAGTGCTATGTCAGGATACTGAATCTGTTTCATTTGAATTGTCTTAGGAAGATTCTGAAGATCACCTGGCAGGGTAACATATCAGACACTGAGGTCCTTTCTGGAACTAAACTACCAAGCATTCAAACTCTGCTTCAGAGAGTGCAACTCCAATGGCCTGGCCACATTGTTTGAATGCAAAATGTACGCTTGCCAAAAGACTATTATGGAAAACTTACATAGGACAAGTGTTTGTATGGTGGTCAGAAGAAGCCATACTAGGACACTCTCAAGGTCTCTCTCAAGAACTTTGGAATTGATTGTGTTACATGGGAGACACTGGAACAAGACTGGTGAGCATGGCGTGCCCTCATCAGAGAAGCTGCTGTGCTCTATGAGTAAAGCCGAATCAAGGTAGTTCAAAAGAAACGGGAGATGCACAAATTTAGAGAATTCACTCCAAATGTTCACACGGACTGTTTGTGCCCAACCTGTGGTCGAGCATTCTGAGTTTCTATTGATCTGATCAGTCACAGCTGGACCCACTGTAACTTGCCTAGCATAGTGATGTGGTTTTGGTCTTTGAGACCCTCTGTTGTTCGGCTGTGGTTTCACTCAGTTTTCAACTGTTGTCTCTGTTTTAAATTTCAATGCTGGTTTACTGCCTCTTCTTCCCACCCTTCCCATATTTTTCAGGACTATTCATTATACTTTTAATGAGGCTTTGCTAAGGGAATATCCTTTGTCAAACCTTGTTTCTCAATCTGTGGTCCAGAAAATATCTCCACCACAAATATCAAGCTATAATGACCATTTGTAAAGTGACTCATTGGGGTGGGAGAAGGGAGGGGTTCAGTTGGTGGCTAACTAGGAACTGAACTATGACCTTGGTCTCTTTAGATCTAAGCTCTAACCAGCTGAGCTAAGTAGTAACTGATTGACACACTGAAGAGAGGGAGACTAGCCTTGAAATTTTTCTCCCTGCCTCAAGCCTCTCTCCAATCAGATTTGTCCTCCATGCAGCTGCCCCAGGGATTTTCCTAAAGCATAGGTCTGACTGTGTCAGCCCCTACTCAGTAAACTCCAGTGGCTTCTTCCTATTATCTTCCTGGAGCAAATAGAAGGATCTCTGTTTGGCATTTAAAGTCTTTCATAATCCCTCCCCCTCCTCCGCCCCAAGCTTTCCAGTGTTACACTTAGAACCTGTCCACACACCTTCTTGCTGTTTCTCACACACAATCCTCCATCTCCTGACTGGGCATTTGCACTGGTGACTGTCCCCTATACCTACAATGCTCTCCCTCCTCATCTTTGCCACTTAAGCTTCCCTGGCTTCCTTCTAGCCTCAGTTCAAATCCCACCTGCCCAGGTCTTCCCAGCTGCTACTGTGCCTTCCCTTCAGAGATTACCTCCCATCTACTACTCTGTATACCTTATAACCTTATAACCTGCAGCGTTATTTACATGTGAACTCTTTGAAGGCAGGAGCCATGCTCTTGCCTTTCTTTGCATCATAGCAGAGTTTAGCAAAGAGCCTGGAACATAGTAGGTGCTTAATAAAAGCTTCACAGTGCCTGGCACATGGTAGGCACTTAATAAATTCTTATTGACTGACTGCTTACATTTTAAACCAAGAAGGAAGATAAATCCTTCTTTTCTCCCTTTCTTCCTGTCTTCTTTCTTTTCTTCTTGTCTTCTCTTCCTTCCTTCTTTTCTTACTTCCATCCTTCCTGCCTTCCATTTTCCCTCTTTCCTTCCTTCTTCCATTCCTTCTCTTCTTCCCCTTTCTTTCCACTTACTAAAGTGGCAGTGGCGGTCAGTGGAAAGAGGTCTGGCCTAAAAATCAGGAAACTGCAAGCCCTAAACTGTGTCATAGGTTCCTCATCAGGGAGATGAGCGAGGGGGACCAGGTGACCTCTCAGGTCTCTTTTAGTCAGGTCCAAGGTTATGTGCCTTAAGGAATTTTCAATCTCCCGGGGAGGCAAGATGTCTCCACATGCTGAGTTAGAACACAATGAAATAGCATCCTTGGACATGACAAGACTAAAGGCTATATGAGTGGAAAGAAAAGGGGGAAAGAAATGGGCGACTCTGGGTCTGAACATTGTAGATAATGTCAGATATTTTGATGACTTGCTTAGTTTTGCTGAATATTTTTGTTTGTTCTTTATTATAAAGGATGGCTCTCTAGGCAGGGAAGAGGGATGGATTATATTGGGGAAATAAAGGTAATGTTAAAACAAAGTACACTAAAAATTATTTTTAAAAAGATGTAGTGCTGGCAGGGACCCAAGGGTAATCTAGCCCAACTCCATGATTTTATAGATGGGAAAACAGAGGCAAGGGAAGAAAAAATGACTGGTACAAGGTCACCCTGGCAGGAGGACCCAGGTCTTCTGCCTCAGAATACAGTGTTCCATACTGCTGTTCTTTTAGTAACAAGGCCCCAGACACATGTCCTGGTCACATGTATACCTGGGGTGCCTACTTTTCCTGGACACATGTGCTCCCTAGATGAGTGCTCTCTGTACAGGTTCCCTGGTCATGTGTGTGTCCTTTCTCTCTCTCTAGTAGTTTGGTTTCACTTAATTTGTCACACTGTGCAATTAAATGTCTTTTGCTTTGGGGGAAAAAGTCCTCTGAATCTCTTGTTCTAGGAGACATCTTGATATAGTAGAAAGAACACTGTCTCTGTTATTTGAGCTGGGTTTGAATTTAGCCTTTGAAACATAACTACTTGTATCACCCAGACTCCAGCTTCGGTTCTTCACTGGTAAAAATAAGGAGATGGAATTAAGTGACTCTCAAGGTCCCTCCCCGGCCCTAGATTTAGAACCTTGTGGACATTGCTAGTGGCATCAGGAGGCCCTCAAATAAGAAAATTGCTTTCTCACTGAATCTTGACTCCTTCCCCCATCCTTCCTCTCAGTCTCCTGGTGTCTTCATCTGTTTTATCCACACTTGTCACTGCCAGTTCAAACCTACCCCAAGACCTACCTTGAGCTAACAAGCACTACCTCCTCTAGAATATGAGAGGAAGGCAAAGACAAGGAGATACGGGGGAGATCTCTAAATTTGGAGTTGGAATGTCTGAGCCGAACTGTGGCCCATTACTGGCACTAGGTGTACAACTGTGGGCAAATGAGTGAATTTCCTTGAGTCTCATCTATAAAATAGGTATATTTCTTCTTGTTCTGCTTATCTGATTGGACTTCTGTGAGGAAAACACTTTACATGATGTAAAATGTTGTATAGATGTTGAAAATTTGCTATTCTTCTCCAGCTCCTGGACTTTATTCTTCCCTGTCACCTGACCCTTTCTGTAGTATCTTCTAGAAGCCCTGTCCTGTCACGGGCAAAAGTTCCTTTATGCTCAAGTATTTCCTAACTAGCTCTACCTACTGACCTTAATTGAGACCTGGATTTTACCAAGTGACACTTCATTTACTCTCCAATGGAAAATTGACCTTTTCCCTCTTCCCTTGATTTGCTAGGAGAGGATGCTGATCCATTCTATAGGTTCTCTGCTGCCATCTTTTTATTTCTCTTTTGAAAACCTCCACTGCTTCCATCACCCTCCCCATAACCCTGTCGTTGTTGTTGACTGCCCACCAAAGCATGATTCTAATTTGCTTTATTTTTGCACCTGGTTTAGAATTTTCTTTTTCACACTTTTTTGTAGGACAGTGAATGAGATGGTATGGATAGGTTGTGAGTTATACCTCTGGAGGTCAAGTCCATCTGGTCAAGACCAACCAATGCATGAATCAAAAGCAACAAGTGCTAATTAAGAGCTGGTTAGTATTGAATAGAGCCTGATTTTGTGATGCAACAAATTTATCACTCACACCAACATGTATTTGTCTGTATGATCTATCAATTGTTCAACTTCCTTGTCTCCAATAACCTTCAACCTTCTTTGCTCCAGCTCTCCATAGGTATAGAGGTTATGATATCTGAACTTGTTCTATCTCCAAGATCTTGAATGCAGAGGCCTGAATCCTTACCTATAGGCTTATAGATTACATCTAGTCCCAACCCTTTCATTTTACAGCTGACGAAATGCAAGCCCAAGTAGTCTGTGACTTGTCCAAGGTCACACAGATAGGGGGCCTCAGAGGTAATATTTGAATCATAGTGCTCTGATTCCAAGGCCAGGACTCTTTCTCACCTGGGTCAAACTTTCCCCTTATCTTCTTTCTCATCTTCTCCTTCCTTGAAGCCTTCAGTGACCTTGGGCAATCCATTGACCCTCGGTGCTTTTCACTTTCCTTTCTGAGTCCCATAGTTAGCTATTTAAATGCTGACCTCTTTAACATCCTAGAGAAAGCTTTGCTTCTTGACCTTCTGGCATGCTTGCCTGACTAGTTCCCAGCTCTGGCTTTCTTTCTCTGTTCTTGTTACTTGGCTACTGAGCATTACTGGAAAAACCTCACGTGGATTCCACAGCTCACTACCAATTCATGCTTTCTAACTGAATTCTCTCGTTCATCTCTGTTGACTCCATGTAGAGTCTTCAATAGCTTGCTTTTTCCAGTCTCTTCACATTCCTCCAGTCTTCCATCTTCTTTTCCACCTCTGTTCCTCTAGCCAGTTGACCTTACCTCTGATTTTACTAAGAAGATTGAGATTCTACTAGGTTACAAGTTTATGTAGTGCAAAGGCTGTTTTCTGTTTGTTTTCATGTACTCAGGGCCTAGCATAATGACTTGAAAATAAAAGTGTAATAAAAATATAAAAACAAAATTAATTTTTTGTAAAAATTGAGTACAGGTCTTCCTAGCTGTGAGGCCAGCTCCCTATCTACCTTTCTAAACTGTGTCTCTCATTGGTTTTTCTTTGGTGTAAAAAACAAATGATAAATAACAGAAGTTTCCATTTCATATATCTACTTTGTTGGTGCTTATTAAAGATTTTGTTTGAGTACAGATAGGAGGCTTAGTCTCCAAATGGTAGATAGTTGAAAAAGAAGAAATGATAGATAAAAGATATGGAATATATTTTGAGGTATAGAGGAGGGTGGGTAAGGGAGTTTGCTCTGACTGGGTTGAATCTTCAATTCAAATTAATTTAAATCCCAGCAGGGATGTGCTAGAACTAGCTGTTACAAGCTGATTATTAAAATTTCATTATGATCATTTACACCACAGAAACCTTCAGACTATAGATCAGGGCTTGATTTATATTTTGGTGATTTTCTAGACTTAAGAAAGTGAAGGAAAAAACTTTAATACTGTAGATTAAACTAAAAGTATGTCCTTATGCAGTTTTTTTTTTCCAGAGAGTGTTCATTTTTTTCCTTCTTTCCAATGGAAAAAAGAAATAGGAAGCAAACGGAACCCTGTATTGCATAAACACAGTTGAGTAAAACATATTGACTCTTTAGTCATGTGTAAAAACAAATTTCTTATTTTGTTTATTAGTCTAACATCTCTCTGTTATGAAGTGGGCTGTGTTCTTTCTGATTGGTTGTCTGGAATCATGGTCAGTTATTTAGGTGATTGTGCTTCTTAAGTCTTTTGAAATTGTTCATTTTTACAATATATATAATATACAATATAATATCATATTGTATATTATATGTAAATGTGTTTATATATAAAATTGCCTCTGACTTGGTGGCTTTATGACCCTATGCAAGTGATTTAACCTCCAATTTTTCTAAAATAGAAGTGTCAAACACTGGCCCCAAGGCTCCTCAATGAGTTGAACCAGATTAAAATGCAAATAAATAAAAATATAATAAAACATAGATAACATTATTTTTTAAAGCTAAGTCAATAAGCAGGGACCCTTGACAAATTAGTGCCTTACTGTTCTTATCTTTCTGAATTTGGTGATCTCATCTATTTTCATGCCATATAGAAACTCAGTTTCTATATCAATAATGCCCAAATTTTCAAGCCTGACCTTTTTGCTGAGTTGTAATTGCATATCTCTTACATCTGCTTCTGGACACCTGCACTCCTGAAGAAGGATACTCCCTCCTCTCCCTCCTCTCCCTCCTCTCCCTCCCCTCCCTCCCCTCCCTCCTCTCC
>NW_027186457.1:21322923-21332598 GCF_028583685.1 Petaurus breviceps papuanus | reverse complement strand
CATCTCTCTCTCTCGCTCTCCTTTCCTTTCCCTTTCTCCCTCTCTTTTACTGATTTTTCAAGCCCAAGACGGAAATCGAGAAAGAGACGGAAATGGAGAGAGAGAGATTGCTCGAGCGCTCCCCCCCCACAGACACCCATATATACAAACACACACAGAGCGCAGAGGATCTGATCTTTCCTTTCTCCCTGTCTACCTTGCTATGCTCTGGTCTGTGTCCAATAAAAAGGTTAAAGTGAAGAGGAATTCAAAAGAAGGGACAAAGGCATTCTATCCATTACAGAGACATAATGGATTTAGGGTGTGGAATGAGAATTTTTTTATACAACCATTGAGAACATTTATTTTGCTTGAATATGTGTATTTGTTACAAGAAATTTGCTTTTTCTTTTCTTTTTTTTTTCCCAATGGGGTGAGGGTAGAGTCCTTTATGATCACCAAGGCATCCCAAAACAACAGTTCATTCTAAAGCCAGCCATCGTTAGGGCAGCATCAGTCACTGGAAAATGATTAGGAAGTATCAATTGACCTCTTAATAAAATGCCAATTTGCATGTCCATATTCTGTAGGGGGAGGTAAAAGCTTAAATTGATTTAGGGAATCTCCTCATTAGTATCATGTACCCCTTGCCCCTTACAAAATTATGGCAAAATGTAGGTCTTGGACTTACCAGTCAGTGATGGCAGCTGAAAGACATAGTTCCAAAGATAGCAGCTCTGGGTTACAAGGGGTTAAACACAACTGGCAAAATCAACAAGTGTTTATTATATGTTAGGCACTGTGCTAATCATTAGAGTTGCAAAGGAAAGGCAAAAACAGTCCTTGCCCTTAGGGAAGCTTGCATTCTAAAGGATGACAAATCATAGGTCAAGCAAGGGCAAAGAGATCAAGAGGTCATAGAATTTATAGTTGGGAGACATTTTAGATATCATCTCATTCTACCTTTTAATTTTATAGATGTAACAACTAAGAGCTCAAGAAGTAAAATGATTTACCCATGGTCATACAAATACCAAGTAGCTGAGTTGCTATGATAATAGGAGATAATAGTTATGTTTCCATAACATGTAAATACTTCATAAAAACTGTAAAAGCTCTGTAAACACTTTGTTTTACTTCATGGATTTTTAAAAAGTTATATTGATATGTTTTGTTTTTGTTTTACATTTATTTTACATTTACAGATTATTCCTACTTCTTGATTGTGTTTTGTGATAAAGGAAACCACTTCAGTACAACTTATAATAGAATGACCTCATCTAAAAGAACATTTTATGTCTATAGCACCCTTCATCTCTCTAGTTTAAAAAAATAAACATAAATCTATTTTGACTCCCTTACCCTATTGGGAAGAAAAAGAAAAATAAATTTCCCATAATAAATATGCATAGTAAAGGAAAACAAATCCCTTCAATGACTGTATACCAAAAAATAAAAAGAGTTTTATTCTGTATGCTAAATCCATCATGTCTCTGTAAGTGGATAGTGTGTTTCATCATTGGTCTTATGAAATCATAAATGGTCATTATATTGATCATAGTTTTTAGATCTTTCAAAATTGTTTGTTTTTATTGTATGGTTATTATATTATTTTTTTCCCTCTTGGTTCTAATTTTTTTCTTTATCAGTTTATAAAAGTCTTGAAAATTGTTCATTTTTAGTATATTGATGCTACAATATAAATTGTTCTCTGGGTTCTGCTTATTTCAGTCTGCATCCCTTCACATAAGTCTTTGTCTTTGGAAATTGTCTATTTCCTCATTTCTTTTTTTAAAAATATAATTAATTAACTAATTTTTAGTTTTCAGCATTCACTTCCGTAAGATTTTGAGTTTTAAATTTTCTCCCCCTCCATTGTCTCCCTCCTCCCCAAGACAGTGTGCAATTTGATATAAGCTCTACTTATACATTCATATTAAACGTATTTTCATATTAGTCATGATGTAAAGAAAAATTAGAACTAATAGGAGAAACCCCTACTACAAGAAAGAAGAAACAAAACAAAACAAGAGAAAAGGAGACAAATAGTTCCATCTGCATTCAGACTCCAAAATTCTTTCTCTGGATGTGGATAGTATGAGTTTTTTGGAGTTGTCTTAGATCCTTGCACTACTGAGAAAAGCTAAGTCTATCAAAGTCAGTCATTGCACAATGTGGCTGCTACTGTGTACAATGTTCTCCTGGTTCTGCTCACTTCACTTGGCATCAGTTCATGTAAATCTTTCCAGGTTTTTCTGAAGTCTACCTACTCATCATTTCTTATAGCTCAATAGCATTCCATGACACTCATATACCACAACTTGTTCATCCATTCTGCAATTTATGGACATCCCCTCTATCTCCAATTCTTTGCTACCACAAAAAGAGCTGTTATAAATATTTTTGTACATGGGGGTCCTTTTCCCACTTTTATGATCACTTTGGGATACAGATCTAGTAGTGGTATTGCTGGGTCAAAGAGTATGCACATTTTTCTAGCCCTTTGGGCATTATTTCCTCATTTCTTTTTTTTTTTTTTTTTTGCCTTTTGGAGGAGGGAAGGTAGGACAATTGGGGTTAAGTGACTTGCCCAAGGTCACATGGCTAGTTTTTTGTGTTAAGTGTCTGATGCTGGATTTGAACTCAGGTCCTCTTGACTCCAGGCAATATGATGTAGTAGCCAGTGACCAGGCAAGTTAGTTAGTGCCCCAGACAGCTCTAAGACTATAAGATACAGAGCAGGTGCCAGTATGCATTGATAGAATGAGTTTCCTCATCCGAAATTTGCTATACTGATGAAATCATGGTTGAGTTTTAAAAAAAGAAACAAAGGAGAGTCATTTCCTCTTGGAGATATTAAGGCAGTGGCTGTTCAATTATGGCTAAGAAGGGTGACCTGGTGGATGCCACTATCTACCCAGAAAGAGCAAGGCCAGCCATCTCCATCTTCACAGAGAATGAAAGGAGAGAGGTGAAGGCTAAGGTTCCAGAGCTATGAAGAACGGGCAGTATGTGTGATCAAAGGCTGCACAGTGTGATTGTGGAAGGAGAGTGACTGTGAAGCATAACAGCTCTCTGCATTAGATGACTGGGACGTAACACCACTGAGAGGCCAAAGGCTTATGTTTTCAGGTTCCTTCTGTTAGAGAATCCCGTGTGTCCGTGAATGCCTCCTATTTAGACATGTCAGCCTTTTGCCAAGATCTGCTGAATGAAACTTGGATGTTCTCTGTGGGTGAATTCACTTCCTTCTTAGTAGCAGAGAGCAAAGATAACCTTTGCCTCTACCATTGTGTTTATGAAGAAGGTGACCATTGTGGGACAGGCAGATCTGGAACAGTTGAAATATGTGGAAAGTCCATTTCAGGCATTTGGGTCACTGTGGAATTTAGAGAGAAAAGCAGAATTTTTGTCTACTCCCTGCCCCTCACCTGCACAGAATCCCTGTACTTTCACTAAAGCTGTGCAGCCTCTGAAAGGAGAGTTGACCACATTAAAATACAGTTTTGGTGGAAACAAGTTCTAAGGGAAGTACTATCACCTTGTAATTAAATAGAATATGCCATCATAGAATTTCATAATCTTAATGTTGGAAGGGTCTCAGAAGCCACTGAGTCCCACTCTTACCTAAATACAAACATCTGTTAAACCATGTTGGACAAAAGGTCATCCAGCCTTTGCTTTATGACCTTCAGAGAGGGAAAACTCCCTTTCTTCAAGGCAGCCCATTCCATCTGGGGATTGCTCTGATGGTTAGTAGGTTTCTGCTGACACCAAGACCATGTCTGCTTATCTGAAATTTCTACCCATTTCTCCAAGTTCTCTCTTCTAGAATTGAACAGAACAATTTAAACCTCTCTTCCACAAGGTCACCTCAAACACTTGAAGACTGATCTCATGACTCCCCCTTTGTCTTTTCCTCTTCAGGCTGTTGTTTTTGTCCTTCATTCCTGAAGAGGACCATGACATCAGGGAGGTGATGCCATGACCTTCAGGCTCTACATTTATTAAGCTCTGACTGTGTGCCAAGCACCATGATAGGAGCAGAGACAGAGAGGCTGGAAGGGACCTGAGAGGTCATTGAATCCATTTCCTTCATTTTACAGATGAGGAAACTGAATCCTTGAGTCATTAAATGACTTTTCAGGGTTGCCAAAGTAGTAACTAAGTTGAAGTTCACACCCAAATTCTTTAACTTCAAATTCAATGTTCTTTCTGCTGATTCCTATATAACCATGTCAAGAACAGGTGAGAAGATATCACTTCTCCAGAGGGAAGAAAAAAATACCAACAAAAAACCCCCATAAGCCTTCTTTAGGGATTTCTTTGCTAACTCCAGTTAATGGCATTTGATACAAATGAGGGGGGCAGAGCTGGAGACTCCAAGCCATGCATTTCCTGGGGATTAGGCATGATAACATGTCCTGCAGAGAAAAATGATACTTTGCACTTATATAATACCTCTCTTCTATCCAACAATAATAATAATACTTTGTACTTTCAGCCAAGCATTGGTAGAGGGAGTTCCCTATATCAATGAAATCACAGGTCTAGGCCCGATCCCCTATCCTGTTGCAAAGTTCTTAACAAATGTTTAACTCAGGCAAGCCTCACAACACCCATGGAAAGGAAGGAAGAAAGCCCTGTTATCCTGATGATTCAGATGGGAAATCTAAGGTCACTGAGAATCAGTCCACACCTTGAATGAGTGACACAGTTGGCAGGACTCCTGACGCCCAAAGCAACTCTTTCTTTGGGACACTGTCTGGGGTGAGTGAGACACGGCCCTCCCAAAAGCCAAGGGACAGACTCAACAGCCTCTTATTCTCCTTTCTAGTCCTATAAATCACGGTTGCTTTCAAGAACAGTTTGGGTTTGAATTGTTTCCAGGAGTTTTCTGAGGGATGTGGTTTTGGGCAAATAAAAAAAAAAGTTTTAGGGAAAGCCCACAGTTTTTTTTTTCCTTTTTCCTCTGTAGAGTTTGAAGTATTACTCTAAAAATTGAGTCTACATCTCCAAGGCCCTTCTATATTCCCCTACAGCTCCAAGAATCTATAACTCCTAGACTCCTAGAACATCACATCTAAAAAGGATCATAGAGATCATTTAGTCCAACCTGTTTTTATACAGATAAGAAAATTGAGCCCCAAAGAGGTCAGGGAGTTCATCCGCTGTCCCCCAGTGAGTAAATTGTTAAAGCAGCCTCCACACCAGATCTCCTGACACCCAACGCCCAGTGTTCTCTTCACCATGGCATAGAGTTCCACCTGGACCATAGAATTTGACTGCAGCAAGCACCCAACCAGTGTTACCTTGGAGGAAGTGTTGGCTATGGTGCCGGAGGACCTACCTTAGATACTGCCTCTGCTCTTTACTATCTGGGTTTCAATGGACCTCGGCTTTGTCATCTGTTAAGTGAGAGTCTAGATGACCTGCTATCTTCACATGAGAGCTAAATGGTGTTTTGACAAGCTTGATGTGATGGGAACATGCAGGATGAACAGGACTGGAGAGGGGAAGGTAGAGTTAGGGAGCTAGCATCCAAAGTAAAGATTCTTTTAATTGTTTGCAAAGATTCATGGAAGATCTAGATAAATGTGGATCTGACCAGTATGGAATGATCCTTATTACTTGACCTGAGGTAGACTTCTGCAGGAGAAGATGTGCTCCAGAAGGTAGTATGCATTCCTCTAGTCTGGGGCTGCTCTGAGAGGGGACAGGAAACTGTGGTGCTATCAGTGCTGTCTTCCATGATCCACAGGACATGTTCCATTCAAGGACAGAAGTGATCCTCTTTCTCAATATACTCTCTTCTCTTGGTTTCAGGGACATCATAATCTATTGTTTTTCCTTCTATTTCTCTGATCACATTTCTGACTCCTTTGCTGGGTTCTCTTGCTAAACCCTAATGTTCTTTTCCTCCAAGGTTCCATCCTTGACATTCTCCTCTTGTCACTGTACACTCTGTCCCTTGGTAATTTCATTCATTTCCATGGCCTTCAGCTACAACTTCGAGAAGATGACCCTCAGATTTTTATCTTTATCACTGAATTCTCTCTTGAGACTCCAGGATATTGAATGAGCCCCTCAAACTCATATTCAAAACTAAATTTAACTTTCTCCCTAAACACCATTTTCTGTCTCTTTCAATGACAATGCCTTTCAAATAGCCATGGCTAGCCAATCCCCTTGTCTTTGGTTTTTCCCCTCTCCTTAACCCCTCTCTCCCCAATATCCAATCAACTATTAGATTTCATATTGGTCATGTTGTTTCCACAGCTTCCTTTTCTTTGTTTATATTTACTATTCTAGGTCAAACTTACATTACTGCTAGACTGTTTTTTTTTTTTTTTTGCTTTTTGGAGGGGGAAGGCAGTGCATTTGGGCTTAAATGACTTGCCCAAGGTCATATGGCTAGTTTTTGTGTTAAGTGTCTGAGGCTGGATTTGAACTCAGGTCCTCCTGACTCCAGGGCCAGTGCTCTATTCACTGTGCCCCCTCTCCGCCCCTACCACTAGACTCTTAACTAGTTGTTTTCCACCTATATTTTCCCATTTCTAATATGTCCTTCTCACAATCTTTCTTCCTTTTTTAAAAATTATTTTAATTTTCAATATTCACTTTTATAAGATTTTTGAGTTCTAAATTTTCCCTCCTCCGTTCCCTCCCCTCTCCCCAAGACCAAGGCAATCTGATATATGCTATACACATACAGTCATTGCACAATCTTTCTAATGCATCCATCCACTGGTGTCATTATCCAGGAACATCATTCTTTCTCAAGACCCTTCAATGGCTTCCTATTGCATTCTGAGTCAAGTGACAACTCCTTAGTCTGACAATTAAAAACCTCTCTAATCTGACCTAGCCAAATATTTCCAGGCTTATCTCATTATTACTCCATGTAACCCACACTCTGCTCAAATGGTATCATTTTCATCATATGTTCTGACTCTGACTTTTGCTAAGTTACCTACTCATACTATTTTTCCCCTTTCCATTTCAATATTCTATTGAAATCTGACCATTTGTAAAGATATAACTTAAGTACAGTCACCATCATTGAAACTTCCCAGTTTCCCTAGTCAGTAATGACGCTTTTCCACCAGGAATTCAAATAACGTTTGGTTTTCTTCTCTTTTACATACTTATATTGCTTACTTCTGTCTTATCCCACCCCCTACCATTTTGTGAGTTCCATCAGGGCACCCTGTCTCTTGTTTGAACTTTGCATTCATCTTGGTTTAGGCATCCTCATGTAGTGGGTAGAGAGAGCCAGCCTTGGAACCACAACATAATTCCCCCAGTGCTTCACTTAGCATGGGGCTGTCTGTACCCTATGTGTCTGAATGGACAGGCTCAGGAGCCCTCTTTTCAAGTCTTTCTGCTTTGCTTCTAACTAACCAGCTGGGCGACATTGGGAAATTTACTCTGTTCCCTTGAGCTCAAGCTTCCTTCTCTCTATAAATTGTTTCATCCTAGAGCTTTACTGACTTGAGCTGTGGGAGATGACAGACACCTCCATCAATAATCCCTAGGCCAGACAAACAAGGGTTATTTTATGAGGGTTTCATAGAAGGATCATAGAACTTCTTCACTTATTGTATTTCTGAGTGGTCCATCTTAGGAAGGGCAGCAATGAATTGGGTGGTTCTAGAGGAGGGGAGAGTGATCAGGACAGTAGGGGAGAGAGAGGTCATAACACGAAGGATCAGATGAAGGGATATATTTAGCTTGGAGGAGAGAAGACTTGGGAGGAAGTCAGTGCACAGAGAGGGATGATAAGGCTTTAAATGTGTGGAGGGTGATCATGTAGAAAAGTTCAGCTGGGCCTCACATGGCAGAGCCAGGGGCAATGATTAGAAATTCATAAGATTATAGATTTGGAACTGGAAAAGACTATATAGAGTTCATCTAGTCTAACCATCTAATTTTTACAGATGAAGAAACTAAAGCCCAGAGCAGCTAAGGGACTGGTCCCAATCACAAAGCTCAAAAATGACAAGGATAGCATTTTAACCCAAGTCAGTTGACTAGTTATAGGCAAGTGTCAGATATGTTGGATTAATAATAATAATAACTGGCATTTATGTAGTGCTTTAAGTATGGCAAATGCTTTACAAATATTACAAATATTTGATCCTCACAATAACTCTTGGATGTAGGTGTTATTCTTATCCCTATTTTACAGATGAGGAAACTGATGCAGACAGAGCTTAAGTGACTTGCCCAGGGTCACACTTCCAGGAAGTATCTGAGACTGGATTTGAATTCAGATCTTCCTATGCTGAGGTCCCAAGCTCTATCTACTGTGCCACCTAACCATCCCCTCCAACTCTCAGATGTCATGAGTCAATGAGAGGATCAACTTCCTAGCAAGGAGAAGTTTCCAAAAATGGAATGGGCCATCTTTGGACAAAGTGGGTTCTTCCTCTATAGATGTCTTCAAGCATGGACTTGATGGCCCCTTTTTAGAAATGTCATAGAGAGGATTTATATTCCAAAGTACTTTACAACTCTGAATTCCTCATGATGCAGTGGGAAGCATTCTGCAATTTGGGTCAAGTATGACCTTAGTCAAGTCCCTTCAGTCTTCTGGGGTTCAACTAGATGACCTCTGAAATCCTTTCTACTTCTGAATCTATTATTTTAAGTGTGTGGCAGGGGAGAGGTTTGCCTTTGAATTTTTCCTGGATTACTCTCTGGTTATCCTCTCTTCATTTCCTTTATAGAAAGGGGCAGTGTGTTATAATGGATAATACTATATTTGGAGTTAGGAACATTTGAGTTCAAATCCTGCCTCAGACACTTACTAAATGTGTGACCTTGAAGAAGTCACTAAACTCTCAGTCTCAGTTTTCCCATCTGTAAAATGAGGAGGCTGAAATCAATGACCTTTAAGGTTCCTTCTTCCACCAAATCTAGGATCCTACAGCGTACAGTTGGGGGATACTGTTTAAGTCATCTTCATTCAGGAAAAGAAGCTGAAGTTCAAATTCAATTCCATTTCCAGAAGAATGAAAAGTTATGCTTGAGATTAGGCTTTTTTATGTCTAGCTGTAGGATAGCAGAGAGCAAGACAGTTCTTGTTCCCAGACAGGTCACAGACCACTGCTCCAGGGTGTGGATTAATGGGCTGGGGCAGGAATAGACTTTTTGGTTGGATGCCTTAGAGTCACACACAGTCTGTCTTGTGGGATTTTATGACTACCTAGGAGGCAGTGTGTCCTGGAAAGAAGCTTCCCTTGTAAGGGAGGAAATAAGTCTGGAAAAACCAACCTATATGTGGGACAATTTTGGCAGCTACTTCAAAAAAGACAGCAATACTGAAATAGACAAGTCAAGGGGAAAAAAAGAGAGAAAGAAAACAACTTTCATTTTGCACAAAGACCCTTGGTCATTGGAGATGAATTGGGTCAGGTCTATCCTGAGCCAACAGCTTACTTCTTGGGAGACCCTGAAGTTACTTGTTTGGTTCTGTTGCCTGTAGGGTAATGGAGAGTATTCATTAGCAAGTATGAAATTCACCACCAGCTTATTTTTGTCTCTGCTGCCAAAGGGTGTTTCTTGTTAGTGTTTGGGAGATGTGCTCAAATAATCCCACACAAAAAAAAAAAATTGGAGAGCAGTCTGAGTTCTAATGAATACTGGGGGGGGGGGGGGGGGGGGGGAGGGGGGGGGGGGGGGGTGGGGGGG
>NW_027186457.1:21304542-21322823 GCF_028583685.1 Petaurus breviceps papuanus | reverse complement strand
AATAGACATGTTTATGATTCTAGCTCAAGAGGACCCCACATTGTAAGGTGACTAACAGAAGGGGCCCTTCTCCCTTGTAGATCTGTGCATCTTGTAGCAATGATATTAGGAAGCTCTGACTTCTTGGTTAAGTCCCTACCTATCTAACTTTTGGTTATTTCAAACACAGGAATTTTATCTCTTCCTCTTTTTTTCTTTTACACCATTTTTTTCCTTTTTTTTTTTTGTTATTCTGGACTTGGTGTGAACATTTTCATTTACAAAGATAGAGAAAAAGAGGATTATATATGAAACCAAAACTCTCTATTTTGTACAGCTTACTTTTTTAAAAAAGTATACAACATATTCATTAGGTGACTCCACATCTTTATGGCCTTCCTCAGGACAGCCTGTTCATTGAAGGGCTTAGAAATTTATTTAAATGAATATTAGACAAGAGTTCTGCCATTCCTAGTTGGAAGGTACAAGTTACAATTTTAAATTGGACAAGTTTGTTTTATGTAGGGGGTCCTTATCTCAACTTAAACTGGCTGGTTGGATACATAGAGTGAAGTTACATCTTCCTTCAGCACTCTACAAGTAACTCTAAGGGCTTGGGAGAGCATTTCTCTCTAATATTATTCTGAGTCCTCATTCATGGTATTTCCTACTATCAATTGGGATTATTGTGCCAATATAATTTGCCAGTGACAGCTAGTATTTTCCAGTATTATTTAACTAGTTGATATCTCCTTGATATCAACAGTCATCAAAAAAATAACTAACAACATTAATTAGATTTTACAAAAGGATATTTATTGAGAAAGTATAGCAAAAATGGAAATATTATCTCAACCTCCTGAACTGGGCTCTGAATTGGAAAAGGGAGGTTGGATATGTATCTTTGGGGGTTAGGGGGAAGGGTCAGTTGAGTAATAAGAACTCCAACCCAAGCAGATGTCTACCATCTTGTTTCCTGGGAAAGTAGATTCAAACTCTGTGTGTGGGGGGAGGGGGAGGGAAGCAATTGGAGTTAAGTGACTTACCTGGGGTCACACAACTAGTAAGTCTCAAGTGTCTAAAGCTACATTTGAACTCAGGTCCTCTTGACTCCAAGGCCAGTAGTCTATCCACTTGTAAAGCCAAGCATGAGCAGCTCTCCAGAAGAATGCTACTGTGAACAGCTTTTAAGGTTCTGATTACATAGTATAGTGAACACTCTATTCAATAACAAATCAGAGCAAAAAATTCACAGTAAATCAAGGTGCAGCATTCACAATGTAACAACTTATCACAGATAATCAAAATACAGCATTCACAACAACTTATCACAGAAAATGACCATAAAGTCATATAGTGGTCACACAGTTTTGAAAGAAGTATAATTATTTAGTCAATCAATCACTTAGTAACTCAATCATTCAATCATCCTTAAGGAGACTTGCCTCCTTAAGGGTCACAAAATACAATAGTCAAAGTTCTCCACTCATGGGGCCACACTAAATTACAATTTCAGTCACTACTTAGCACTCTCTTAAGAGGTAGTATAAAATACACAGGCCATCCACCCCTCAGTCACAAATAAGTTAAAGTCTTCTCAAGCAGTACACAGTATCCAAGTAAAGTCTTCTTTCAGCTTGACTCAGGGTAGTCTCTCAGATTCCCTGAATCCCCTTCCATGGTCCCAGCTCCTACTGGATTCACCAAACTGTCACCTGGGTTCAAAGACAGCTCCCAGTTCCTTGTCCATCTCTCCATGCTGTTCCTGTTCCATGCTGAGTGCTGTTCCTGTTCCATGCTGAGTGCTGTTTCTGTTCCACACTGAAGCTCACAATATCCAGTCCACCTTATATCCTTCACAGTCTCTGTTTCCAGGAAGTCAAGGCTTAACAAAGCCACAAACAGGTTTATACAAAGTACCAGTATCACAGTCATGCTTCCTCAGTCTTCGGCAGCTCCCAGGAGAAGCTGGTAGCTCCCCAGCAGAAGCTCCAGCTGGTTCCCAGAATCAAAATCACTTCACACGGGTTCCCAAAATCAAAATCATTCTCTCCAGCCTGGGCCTTTCCTCTTCAGCCTCCTTGGCAGCAGTTTCTTCTGCCTCCAGGAAGCTTATCCCCAGGAGTTCTGACTCTCCCTCTCTGGGGCTTTTCCTCATATACAGTATTGCTCTTCCTTTTTCAGCCCCTTCCTGTTATGTCAGCAACAGGAGGTCCTATATTCTGTTTCTTTAACAGAGGCTTAATTTGAATGAGGTGCCAAGTACCTCTTAGCTTTCCAATACAAAGGAATCTTTAAATTTCATTACTATTACACCACTGTACCCCAGTAGTCCATCCACTGTACCACCTAGCTGCCTCAGCTGCCCTAGTGGATATAAACTTAAAGCAGCTGCTATAAACATTCTTCCTACCTCCTACTTCTGAATGAAGCATAGCCAGTAGTCAAGTCAGTCCCTGGCTTGTGGGTGTCTTGACTACTGGTTTAACTGCTGGTCTAGGTCACAAAATTCATTCCTCGGAGGCAATATTGGTTCCTTAGCTGCCTGATTATGGTGGCTGTGAGAGTCTATGCTAGTGACTTCCAACATTGGACCTCTGGAGACTCTCTTAACCTTTCAAAGGTGGCCAGGTCATTCTGTCTCCAATATTCCTTCACATAAGATCAAAATAAAATAATATGTGCTAAATGCTGAGCACAGTGCCTGGTGCATAGTAGGCACTATATAAATGTTGGCTATTATGATTATTACTTTAAAAAATAATTTATCCTTCCCACTTAAGCTAATAGCCTTTTCTTCTGCAGATTGAACACCAACCTTATACCTGTTAGGAAGCTGGATGGCCCAGGAAATGGAGAGTTAGATTTTTAGTCAGGAAGACATGAGTTCAAATCTTATCTAGCTGTGTGAAGCTAGACAAGTCACAACCTCTAGAACCCTCAGTTTCCTTAGCTATAAAAGGAAATAAGAATAGCACCTAACTTCACAGTTGTTGAAAATGAGATAACATATACAAAATGCTTTGTAAACCTTAGAGGACTAAGAATGCCAGTTAATGTTACCACAGTCAATATTACTTACTGACTCCCGAATGTACACTTATTATCCTGTAGGAAACACCAAGGCATATGTTTGTCATAATAATTGACAGTATTAAAAATAGAAGATGCTTGTGTAAGATTGTAGGTTGGTCTCAGAAATTCATGAAATCTTTACAGTCAAAAATCTAGTGTGTTATCAAGGATTTCAAAATATCTTTGAAAATTGTCTTCAGATTTTTTTTAGAGCTCTTAATTAGAATTTTATTTGTTTTTTAGTGATTTGTGGCCAAAATGTTATTAATACTTTCCCCTTTTAATTTCCATTAATTCCATTAATTTTAATTTAATTTCCTATATTAATTTCCAAATGTACTCCCATTCCCAATTCAAAGAGCTTTTCCTTGTAACAAAATTTAAAAATTAATCTGTAAAAACCAAGGAACATATCAACTCCCTTACAGCATATACAATATTCCACCCTCATACTCTACCACAAAAAGGAGGAAAACACATTGTCTCATCTCTCTTCCACAGTGAAACTTGGTAAATGGAATTATACACAATTGATTTCATTTTATTGTTCCATTTGCTAACATTGTTCTAGTCAGTACGTATCTTGTTTTTTGGGTTCTGTTTGCTTCACAGTTTATCAGTGTCTTCCATATATATCTTCCATGTTTCTCTGAATTTCTCATTCTCTATTTTTTTGTAATATGATGCTATTCCACTACATGAATTTACCACTATTTGTTTATCCAGTAAATGGGCATCCACTTTGTTTCCTGTTCTTTGATATTACAAAAGTGCTGCTATGGATATTTTGGTATATATAGGACCTTTCTTCCTGTCTCTGGCCTCCCTTGGGTATATACCTAAGACTGGTATCTCTAGTCCAAAGGTATGGGCATTTTTTCATTCTTCCTATACCTTTTTCTCTCTTTTTAAAAGTTAAATTCATTTTAAAATTTGAATTTAATGGATACCCCAAAAAGAACATTTCCATATAGAAAGCAGAATAGAAAAGAGGGTTAAAATGTAAAATTCTTTCACATATAGCTTGTCTTTTATGGGGATAAATTATATGATGAATTTAACATGTTACTTTCTAATTTTAGAATGTGTACTACCAAAGCTAGCACAGCATGTTATTTTCTAAGCTATCCTGCTTGTTTGTGTTTCTTTTCAAATTTCTTTTAAAAATACTTCAATGACTCATTTCCCTAGTTCATATTCCCATTTCCTCATAGCCCTTCCTAACATTTTTTTTTCATTTATCTTTGTTATGATAGACATGAAATTGAATATCAGAGCTGATTTAATTTCAATTTCTTAATTATCAGTGATTTGGAATATTGTTTTATATGGCTGTTGGTCGCTTAGATTTCCTCTTTTGAGAACTACCTGTTTATATTCTTTGACCATTTATCTACCAAGGAGTTAATTAGAAATTTTCTCTGGAGGCAAAAGCAATTAAGTTGGGTGGAGGAGATAGGGTGACACAAAAGGAGTATAGGACCTGAAATGTAGCTATGCCTGGAAAGGGAGTAATTTGACCCTCACCCCTGTAGGGATTGGGGGAAGAAGAGGGCCCTGGAGATGGAACCACATTGATGGGACCCAAGAGGAGGAAGTTGGCCATGTTCTTAAATGGCTTGGCTGAGGACCTTGAATGGGATCACCAAAGGGAGGAAGTATATCATTCTAGAGAGATATCTTTTTCCCCATGTTGTACCTTCAGGCAGAATCCGATTATGAGATAACACATGGAAATAAAAAGGAGAAAATAGGCAGATCAGTCAGTACAGTATCTCTTGCCCAAAATCTTTGCTGAGAAGACCAAAGATAATTTATTTGGAGTGCATTTATCTATCCCTATTCACCGCTGAAATCACTCTGTGATCAAGAACATTGGCCCCAAAGTTTCTTGCCAATGGCATATTTAAATAGGACACAGTTCTCATAGGTTGGGGATTGACTGACAAGACTGTGTCATATGAATGTATGAAGTAATACATATGAGAGATTCAGAGAAATATGGGAAAATGAGTATCTACTGATATGGAGAAAAGAAATATGATATAGGAGAACAATAAATACAACGTTAATAATAATGTCGATGAAAACAATGCCAAAAGACAGTTGAACTCTGACAAAATGCACTGATCAATGTGGGTTCCAGAGAAAAGGTAATGAAAGATGTAAGTTTTCCTACAAAAATAGAAATGTAGGAACATAGATGATAAATAATTGCATTTGTCATGGAATGAAAGACTGACATGGTTGCTGTGTCATTCAATTTTACTTAATAAATTTTCTTTGTCACAGGGGAGAGTACTATTGGTAGGATATATCAGGAAAGTACTATATTGTAAGAAAGAAAGAGAGAGAGAGAGACAGAGACAGAGACAGAGAGAGAGAAGAAAGACAAGGGAAAAAAACACCCCAAGACACCAATTACATTTTTAAAAAAAGATGGGAGTGACTTTTTGAAAGCTGAAGGATGCGGGTAACTAAATAATACCAGTCATGGGTGAAATTTACAGGGTTGACCTCTTTTAAGACATAAGATATGCTATCTGAATTTATCAACTACAGGGTAATGTCACACATTGCAGATATTTAAGGGACCTTAGATATCATTTAATCCAACCTCTTAATTTTATGGTTGAGGAAACTGAAGCCCAGAAAGCCTGACTGCCACCCGAGTGTCAGAGTTGGGACTTTAACCCACTTTCTGATTCCAAATCCAGAGACTTTTGTATTAGATAGATCTATACTTTTTTCTAGGTAGTTGTGAATGAATTATTACTTGGCAAAGTGGGGATAAAGTAAGAGAAGAGAGGGCAGAGGGAAGAAAGGGAGAAGCAAAGTATGGATTGGACTCTGGGGGTTTCATCAACCACAAGCCTGATGTCTTCACTTGGTTTTCCATTGCTCTAGCCAATCCCAGACCACCCACCCTTGTTTTCACATTTTCATCTCCTTATCACTTAGCATGCACGATGGACACTTTGGCTTTCTTCAGATCTCAGCTACAGTTCCACCTTCTACAAGAGGCCCTGATCTCCCTTAATATTTGCACCTTCTTGCTGAGATTACCTCCAATTTATCCTGTGCACATCTGTAAAAATGAGCTGGAGGAAATGGCAAACCACTCTATTATCTTTGCCAAGAAAACCCCAAATGGGGTCATGAAGATTCAGACATGACTCGACAACAACAACAACAACAACATTTTGTTTGTACAGAGTTGTTTGCGTGTTCCCACTCCCATTTGACTGTGTGCTCCCCAAGAGCAGGGAGAGCAAGACTGTTTTTACACCTCTGCTTTGTATCTCCAGCACTTACCACAGTACTGGCTTCTAGTAGGTTCTTAATAAATGCTCGTTGATTTGAGGAAATGATGTTGAATTCAATTTAACATATAAACCAACGGAGAAATATGATTTGAAAAAATTTGATGTCACATGGAACTTTTCAACAACACATCTGTTATATTATGGGAGGTATACCAGTATTGCATGTTGATGAGATGATTGCTTTAGAAAGCTTGTTGAAGTCTAAGTATGGCATTGCAGATAAATATAAGTCCTTTTTTAAAAACACCTAACTGTAATGACTAAGCAAGGACCATTTCTGTATCACTGGGTCAGCATGGATTCACCTTCTCATCCAATGGTCTCTTGAAACGTAGATGATTTGGAACTTATGCCACCAGGCTTGTGGGATATAGGATCTGAATGTTGGCCCCCTCTCCTATATCTATCCATTCTTGCTTTATTATTTTTCATCTCTTCCCCTCGACTCATGCACCATGAACTGCCATTTGTTGACTAGGCAGTGAGTCTGGTCTTACCTTAAACTGGATGGTGTATGATGAAGAAATCCTAGCAGAGTTTCAAGGTGCTCAGCCTGTTGTCATTGTGACAGCTATGACAGAGAAAAAATCAGTAGCTTGAACAGCTGGTGTAACCAGATCCACATCCAGAATATTTTAAAATTTGGGTGGAGGAGGGAATGGAGTGACATCCTCAACCAATCTGTGTACTCTCAGGAGCCAAACTCTGCCAAGTTTCCAAGGCTTCTCCTTGGGGAGATTCTATAGACCAAAGATGGCATCAGTGACCATGATTTAATGATGGGGATCACAAAATCATGGCCTCCAGAGGTTACTCCCAGCTTGCTGCCTCTGAAGGGGCTGGAGCTCTTGTTTTGCCAGAGAGGCAGCATAAAGGACCATATGGTTTTAGGGCTGCCAAGTATGCTCTGGAAGTCTGGATGGGTTCCCCCCCCCCCAGAATATATATATATTTTTCCTTGCTTTTTTTTTTTTGGAGGGGGGAAGGCAGGGCAATTGGGGTTAAGTGACTTGCCCAAGGTCACATGGCTAGTAAGTGTGTCAAGTGTCTGAGGTCGGATTTGAACTCAGGTCCTTCTGACTCCAGGGCTGGTGCTCTTTTCACTGAGCCACCTAGCTACCCCATTCCCCAGAATATTTTAAAAGCCAATTAGTTCCTCAAGCTATTTTTTACAATAAAAATAAAATACTGCTAAGTGACTTGTACTAGTGAATACCAAATCCCATAGTTCTAGTCCCTTGGTCCCGGGGTCCCTCTTCTGTTCTATCTCTAATATTGATTGAGGCTCCTCAGTGGATAGAACATTAGGCCTGGAGTCAGGAAGACCTGAGTTCAAATTTGATCTCAAACACTTGCTAATTGCATGACCCTGGACAAGTCATTTAACCTCTGTCTGCTTCAGTTTTCTCCACTGTAAAATGTGAATAATAATAATAATAACACCTACCTCATAGAATTGTTGTGAGCATCAAATGAGGTAATCTTTATAAAGCACTTAGTGATATACCTGGTGCATAATAAGCACTTTTTAAATGATTGTTTTCTTCCTTTCCAATTCTAAATCTGGGGAACACTTGATCCCCTAAGCTAAAACAATCTGTAGGTCATTGACTGTGCATGTATGTAACACAGGTGTTCTTTTTTCCTTTTTAATAGTGGAGCTAGGAGGGAAAGTTGATTTTTAATTGAAAAAATTATTTTAAAAAAGGAAAAAAAATGAAATAATTTTCAATAATGAAGGGGACTTTATAGAAATAGAAATATTATGGTACAGAGACCTAATCATAGATAGAATCCCAGAATCTCACGTTTGAAAGAGACTTCTGAGTTCATCAAGTCCAACAAAAACTAGCTCAAAGCCAAGTCTCCAGCAAGTGGTCATCAAGCTTTTACTTGAAGACCTCCCTGGAGGGGTGACTCACCCTAAGGCAGCTCCTTGCACTTTTAATCAACTCTAGTACTGGCAAGTTTTCTCTTACATTGAACTGGAATCTGCAGCTCTATGTCTCTACTCCTTGCTAGCCCTGTTCTCTGGGACCAAGAAAAGCAAGACAGCCCTTCAGATAATTGGAAAGCATGACTTGGCTTCCCAAATTTTCTCTTCTGCAGCCTCAACACCCCCAGTTCCTCTCACCAGCCCTCAAATTATCCTGGTCAAAGGAGCAGAAGGTTAATGATTTAGAGTTGGAAGAAATGTTAGAGGCTGCTTAGTCCTGCCATCTTGTTTTATAGATGTTTTATAGAACCTTAGGAAGGTTCAGTGGCTTTTCCAAGTTCACCCAGGTAGAGTCAGGATTTGCACCCTGGCCCTTTTAATCTAAATCCATACATAGCATTCTGGATGTTTTGCCATTTGCCAATGTTCTTTCTAAAATGAGATGACTAGAACAGAAGGCAATGCTATAGATGTTATCTGGCCAGTGCACGTCTAATAACTTGACCATACTCAGCACCATTGTACGGTGGAGATAACACCTGAGTTATGAGAATGAAAGCCATGCCATCCTCAGCCTCTTGCAAGAAGGACAAAAGAGCAAAGTTTCCCAGATGCTGTAATATGAAGGCAATCACATGAAGTTACTACTAGGCCCTTGATTACTTATGGAACTCTTTATCTGTCCTAGCCCATGTCTTCAAGGTCCTCTGTCTATTAAGACTCCTTTTCAGGAGCTAATCATTAGCAGATCTCAAGGAATCTTCCGTGTACTGGTTCTGCAAGTCTAGGCAGGTATGGGCTGCTGCTGCTGCTGCACAGGGAGGTCCTGCTAATTCCAATAGCCCCTGCCAAGTGTCTCACCTCTTAGCTCACACCTGGAAGGTAGTCAGCTTCCTCGAGGAATGGCTGAGCCAATCTGAGGGAAAAATCAGGCTCTCCTAAGGCAAAACTGGAATACAAGACTGATGACAGCCAGTCAAGTCAGTCAACAATACAATTAATATTCACAGTCAACACACTGCTATATTGGGCATGGTTTACAAAACAGGTGCCTGCTTTCAAGAACTTAGAACTGAGGTCTGAGAAGCAACTGATGGAAACAGTGGTAGAATGTCGGAGTGATCAGCACCTTCTCCATAGAAACATGCTCAAGAGGGGAACAGTCACAATTAGGTTAGATAAACCCCAGATGTGTATGGGACAGATAGATGATTGGAGTAGGAAGACCAGGGTTTTAATTCTGCTTCTGATGCATTCTGACCCTAGGCAAGTCAACTTCTCCTTCCCCCAGCCAATCTGTAAGTTGTAGAGCAGAGGCTGATATGTGTTTTCTTCACCAGTGAACTCATAGGTCTGGTTAAAAAAAAAAGTCTATGGCACTGTGCTAGGTTCTGCATGGTGTAATATGGGAAGAATAGCAGATTTGGAGCCAAGAGACCCAGGTTCAAATTCCTACCTGCTGTTTCCTTGGTTTGGAATATGATATTCTGGAGGTCAAAGGAGCTGGGATTAAAAACAAGAATCACCTAACCAGCAAAATTGAGTATCATGTTTCAGGGGAAAATATGGTCATTCAGTGGAATAGAGGACTTTCAAGCATTCTTGATGAAAAAACCAGAGTTGAATAGAAAATTTGACATTCAGATACAAGAAGCAAGAGAAGCATGAGAAGGTAAACAGGGAAAAGAAATCATAAGGAAGGGGCAGCTAGGTGGCACAGTGAGTAGAGTGCTGGCACCAGAGTCAGGAGGATCTGAGTCCGGATACAGCCTCAGACACTTAACAAACACACACACACACACACACACATACACACACACACACACATATACAAAAAACCTAGGAGTGTGACCTTGGGCAAATTACTTAACCCCAATTGCCCTCCAAAAAAAAATCATAAGGAACTTATCAAAGTTGAACTATTTACATCCCTACATGGAAAAATGATAACTGTAACTGATGAAACTTTTCTCAGTATGAGAATAGTTGAAGGAAATAGAAATTTAATGTGTATATACATATATATACACACACACATATACACATATACATGTACAGATATATGTCTATATAGGAGTGTATATGAATACATATGTGAATGTGTGTATATGTGTGTACAGGTATACATGGATAGAGGGCACAGGACCAATTTAATAGGAAGGGATGATACTTAAAAGGTGAAATTAAGAGGTGAGAGGAATATAATGAGAGGAGATGGGGAGAGACAGAATGGGGTAAACTACCTCCTATAGAAGAGGCAAGGGAAAATGGTTACAATGGAGGGAAGAAAAGGAAGACAAAAGGGAATGGGTCAACCTTATTCTTATTGAATTTGGCTGCAGGAGAGAATAACATACACACTAAATAGAGTATGTCACCCTGTAGGAGAGTAGGGGGGAAGGGGATGAGAGGGAGGATGATGGGGGGAGGGAAGTTGGAAGCACCCACTTTTGAAAAGGGACAGGATCAAAGTAGAGAATAGAACAAGTGGGAGGTGGGATAGGAGGGAGGGAAATATAGTCAGTCTTTTATAATATATCCACTATGGAAATGTTTTGCATAGCTACACATGTACAACCTATACTGAATTACTAATCTTTCCAGAAGGTGACAAGGGAGGAAGGGAATGAGTATGGAATTCAAAGTTTTAAAATAAAATGTTTAAAATATATATATGTATACTATTATTAAAATTAATTTAACTGTAACTGGGAAATAAGATACACAGGCACTGGGGCATAGAGATCCACTGTGCCCTACTGGAAAGTCGGAGGGGATAAGATAGAAGATATGGGAGAGAGCAGATTGGAGGAAGGGATATCCAGTCAGATTGCTATTTTGGGCTGGTGGGTAGGGGAAAAATGGGGAGAAAATTTGTAACTCAAAATCTTACAGAAATGAATGATGTAAACTAGAAGTTAATAAAGCATTTGATTAATTAAAAAAAAAGAAATTGGGAGTTTTAAGAGATGGACTGAGAGGGGTGGCTAGGTGGCACAGTGAGTAGAGCTCTGGCCCTGGAGTCAGAAGGACCTGTGTTCCCATCTGGCCTCAGACACTTAACACACACACCCCAAAAAAACCTAGCCGTGTGACCTTGGGCAAGTTACTTAACCCCAATTGCCCTCCAAAAAGCAAAAAAAAAAAAAAAAGAGAGAGATGGACTGAGGTATACTATGGTACAAAAAGCTGTGGACCTAGAGGTAGAAAACCTTGGATTTGAACCTTACCTTGGATGCTTATTAACTGTGTCACCATGGACAAATCACTGAGGCTCCCTGAGCTTCAGTTTCCCCACCTACAAAATGGGTAATCATAATATATGCATTACTTTTTTTGTTGATGTTGTTAAAGTCATGTCCAACTCTTTGTGACCCCATGAACCATAGCACAACAATACTGTCTGTGGGGTTTTCTTGGCAAAGATACTCACATGGTTTGCCATTTCCTTCACCAGTAGATTAGGACAAACAGAAGCTAAATGACTTGAGTTGTTTTTAGCTGTGTCTTACTGTCTGTGACCCTATTTGGGGTTTTCTTGTCAAAGATGCTGGAGTGGTTTGCCATTTCCTTCTCCAGCTTATTTTACACATGAGGAAACTGAGTCAAACATGCTTAAGTGACTTGCCCAGGGTCATACCACTAGTAAGTGTCTGAGGCCAGATTTGAATTCTGGTTTTCCTGAATCTAGTACTCTAACCTCTGAACCACATGGCTGCCTCATTATCTACTTTACTATAAATGCAGAAATTGTTATTATTAATAATAGTTTGGATGCAGGGAAACTAAATGAGAAGACTATTACAGTAATGAAAATTGCTACCTTATTCCATTCAGGGTAGTAAGAACCAAGACTGGAATAGTGGCAGTGAAAATGGAAAGGAATGTCAAGGCAGTTGCAGTGCTAAAGCTCCAGATTTAGAATGATAGGACCTGGATTTGAATCCTGACTCTGCTGCTTCCTGCCTCTGTAACATGGGACAAGTAATTTTGCCTTTCTGAATCTCAGTTTCCTTTTCTATAAAATGAAGGGCTTGCCTTGGATGATCTTTGTGGTCCTTTTCCTACCTTAGATCTTAACCCTATGGGATTGGAAAATTAAGTAAGATTTAGCGATTTGAAGGTGGATTTGGAGGTGAGAAGGTGGATTTGGAGGTGAAGACTAAGGAGGAAGGCAAAGATGACTCATGGAAAACTTTTTGGAGGAGAGTTTCAAGGACCACTTAATCATGGGACTTACTGGGATTCTGTTTTCTTATCTGTGGGGCAGCTAGATAACACAGTGGATAGAGCACCAGACCTGGGGTCAGGAAGACCCAAGTTCAAATCCAGCCTCAGATACTTCCTAGCTGTGTTACCCTGGACAAGTCACTTAACCTGTTTGCCCCAGCTTCCTCATTTGTCAAATGATCTGGAGAAGGAAATAGCAAACCACTCCAGTATCTCTGCCAAGAAAACCCCAAAACATGGAGAGTCAGACATGACTGAAAAATGACAAGACTACAACAAATGAAAATTCTTTATCTATAAACTTGGACTAGATGTTTCTGAGGCTCCTTCCATCTCTAGATTTATAACCTATGTGCCTATGAAAGTGATGGAAGTGGATTGTAGGAGAGGAATTAAGTTGGTTATAATTAAAGGGATTATTAAATATCAAAGGCAGGAATCCCCATAAGGTGGGTTATCTCCTGAATATGTCCCTTCTAGGAGAAAGCATGGAGGCAGGCAGTATACCCATCACAAAAGGCAAAACTAAAGAATGTGCTTTATTGCTGGTGCAGCTGAAACTGAAGTCATGAAGGCTTGAATGAAAATCCTGCCTCAGTCACTATTGGATAAACTCAACGTTCGTTGTCCACCGATTTCTTTAAGCAGCTATAGCAGCAACCACATTGGCATCCCCAGGATGGCTGCTAGCACAGGTTCTTAGATCTGCTTTACTAGGAAAAATAGCTGTTTAAGGGGTAAACAGTCTTTTTAAAATTACATTCACTAGATCAGGGGAAAAATCAGAACCCTGAACTTCAGGGAAACTACAAACAGAGAAAATACAAGCAAAGAAATAAATACCAACAGACAGGGCTCTGACTGCCTGAATCAAAGCAATATTACCATACACTTTACCTAGATCTGTATATCTACAGAGAAAGAGACCCTTTATGTCTGAGTAGTCTGGGAACTCTGAACACACGGTCACTCAGAATCTCAACCAGGGAATCACAAGATCCTTCTCTTAAACCAGCCCCCAAAGTAAAATACCAACTCAAAGTATATATACACTTCTCAGAGCCAGCAGGCATCACACCCCTTGTCACTCAGTGCCTAATTAGAAATTAGCAAAAGGTGTGAAAGCCTTCCTATACAAGCAAGCCTCCCCTAAGCAAGCTTCCCTTAATGGACTCCATATTTGTCCTATTAATGGCAGGGAAGATCTTAAATCCCATGAACATTACATCAGGCAATACAGATGGCCTTTCTGAAACTTTATTTTAAAGGCAATTGGGGTTAAGTGATTTGCTCAGGGTCATAGGCTAGTCAGTGTCTGAGACTGGATTTGAACATAGGTCCTCCTGACTCCAGGGCCAGCACTCTTTTCACTGTGCCACCTAGCAGCTGCCCCCTCTGAAGTCTTTGACACTGTTTAACCACCCCCTCCTACCTGATATTCTCCCATCCCTTGGTTTCAGAAATACCTCACTCCTAGCTCTTTTGTTAATTTTCCATCTTCTTTCCTACTCACATTACTGGTATTATGGGTCTGTCCTGTACATTCTCTTTACAGTCTCTCCCTTTGCAGTTGCTTACAGGACATCTTCACCTGAATGTTCCATCAACATTTCAAACTCAACATGTCTAAAACTAGTTCATCACCCTTCCCTTTAAATGTCTTCTTTCTGACTTTCACTGTTTCTCTCTGGGGCTTCACCATTCACTCATACCAAAGTCAGTACAGTATCTTGGTATTACTGCTTTTGGGGAGTAGCCTCTGACAAGATCACCATGGATTTCTTCCTCATAGTCTAAAGAACATGGTGCTCAAGGGACCCCAGTGACAGGGAAAGGTTGAGCCTTCCCATTCTCACTCTGATGGTGTTGGTCTTGGTCCAGGGTGGGGGACCAGCGAGCTGCTCTGTTTTGGAGCTATGGGAAAGGAAGGAGACTACAGGGACTCTCTAGACATTCTTGCCTGGGCAGTGACTTGGAGGCAGCCGTTATGGGAAGGGGGGGGGGGTGGAAGGGAGAAGAGGGAGAGGAGGAGAAGACAACTCCAACAACTGGTCTTAAAAAAATAAAAAAGACCCTGGGCTTTTATGAGTTGGAGCCATCAGCAATGCAAAAATAAATAAATAAATAAAAAGGGGGGACTGGCTCCCCTTCATCAATATGTCTCAAGTTGTCCTTAGTTTTCGTTAATTTCACTTTTTAAGAAGCCTATTTAAACTGTGGCAAGCAGAATAATTTCAGAGTTGGAAGGGGTGGTAGGGATTATCTGGTCCAAGTCTTTCATTTTACAAATGAGGAAACTGAGATTCTGAGAAATTAAGTAATTATGTTATCTCTGGCCATACAATTTATGGCAGAAGTATGATTCAAACCTGGGTCTTCAAATACACTACACTACTAAATTTCCCACTAACCAATAGCTACAGGATTTAAGACCTCTGGTCTTAGCCATGGCCCTGGTAGGAAACATCATATGAAGAAAAGGCACTGACTGACTGGTGTCAAAGGACATGAGTTAGATGCCAGCTCTACTGGTTACAGCCTTATTATCTTGGACAAGCTATTCCTCTCTGGGTTATCCATAAAATGGGGAGGGGGCAGGGGTTCCAAAAGTATACTGACAGGCTAGAACCTTGGGCAGAATTTAAAAATATGAAATTCAGTAGGGGTAAATGTAATGTTTTATACTTGGGTACAAAAAAAATGTCACAAGCATAAGATGGGAGAAGCATAGTTAGAAGGCTGTGTTCTACAAAATGTTTTGGGGGGGTGTTAGTGGACTGGAAACTCAATATGAGTCAGCCAGCCATGTGATGTTGCACACAAAAAAGCTAAGGTGATTTGGGGATGCATTAAGAGTGTAGCTTCCAGGAATAGAAAGGGGATAGTTCCATTTCATTCTGCCCTCATCAGATCTCATTTGGAATATTGTTTCAAGCCTTCACAGTTCAAGAAAAACATTTATAACCTGAAGGTCATCCAGAGAAGAGCAACCAAAATGGGTGAAGAACCATGAGTTTGTATCATATGACGATGGACTGAAAGAATTGGGCATGTTTAGCCTGGGGAAGAGAAGACTAATGGTGGACACAAGAGTTGTCTTCAAGGATTTGAAGGGATGGCATGTGAATGAAGGACTAGACTTGGGAAATTTGGTATGGCAAGGAAGAACCAGGAGTAGTTGGTAGAAGTTACAAAGAGACCCATTTGGGCTTGATGTCAGGAAAAACTTCCTACCATTATTACTGCCCCAAAGTGGAAGGAGTTGTCTGGAAAGGTGGTGAGTTCTTCCTCCTTGGAGATCTTTCTATCATGCAAAGGTTGGACACCACTTGGAAAAACGAAAGAAGAGATTTCTTCCTTGTATGTGCTGGAATAGATAACCACTGAGGTCTCTTCCAAATCTAAAATTCTTTTATTATGTGACAACCTCTAAATGTCGTCCCCTAAAATCCTACAAGCAAGCTGAAGCATATTCATAGGGGCCTCCTGGGATAATCTGTCTCTCCCTAGATACCATAATGTAATCACCATTTCTTTCTCTAGGGTTACATTATTTGTTTGTTTTTTAAAATTTTAATTTATTATGAATTTAACAAACACACACAAAAAAAAACCCATGAGTATTTCCCTATATAAAGCAGAACATACAGAGGATCATGTTTGGACCACGAATTTCGATTTTATACCTCTTGCTTCTTAAAAATATATTTAATAAATCTCACACATTACTTTTAAAGCTGTTCTTACTTCTGTACTCTTCTGTTCATTTAAATCCCACTTTTCATGACCCCATTTGGAATTTTCTTGGCAAAGATACTAGAGTGGTTTGGTATTTCCTTCTCCAGTTCATTTTACAGATGAAGAAAATTGACACAAATAGGGTTAAGTGACTTGCCCAGGGTCACACAACTAGTAAATGTCTGAAGCCAGATTTGAACTCAGAAAGAGAAGTACTTCCTGACTCCAAGCTGGGCACTGTGCCACGTAGCTGCCTCTTTTTTTTTTTTCATTATTGATGCTAAATTTTTTCTAGGTTCTGTCAACTTCAATCTGTATCAGTGTGTAAAAATCTTCCTAGGCTTCTCCAAAATAGTCTCTTTGACCATTTCTTATGAGGCTATAGTACTCCATTACATTAATGTATAACAATGTAGCCATTCCCCAAAGGATGGGCACCTGACTCAGTTTCCAGATACTTTCTTTCCCTCCTTTCAATTCTCTATTAAGGAGGCACTTTCTGAAGCTGATTTGTTTTGCTTGCAACAATTCTTTCCTCTTATTATTTATTGTCTTTTTATCTCTGTTTGCTATATTGGTACAGTAAGCTCTCTCTCTCCGTGTTGTGTTCAGTCTTCCTTTGTCAGATTTGGAGGTCTATCCTGACTCCAGGTCCTGGATCCTATCCACGTCACCACCCAATTTCTACACCAAACTGTGTCTTCAACACTCCTTTTTCCGTTGCAGGGAAGAGGGAGGTTCATCTGATTTCAGTTATTCCCCAACTCTTCCTCTTTGTACACTTATGAAAAATAATAAGTTCTACCACCTTCTTTCTCCTTTTTCTTTTTTTTTTAAAACGCCAGTGTATTCTTTTTTACCTTCCCTTCGCCCTCTTAAAACCTTTAGAATTGAAACCAACCTACCTGAAGGTCCTCTGTTACCCTTAACTCCCTCAAAAACCTTCGAGATAAGAAGGTTCGGAACAAAATTTGTTTCCCTTTCCCCATTAGAATGTTAGCACTTTATCATAGTATAAAATCTTTTCCCCTACGCAAGATAGAGGCGAACTTAACTGAGATGCAAGTTTGTGGGGAGTGACTTTTTGAGAACTGAGAACCTCGTATACCTACCACCTGCTCTACTTCCATTCCTGCAATGGAAATGTCACTGTCATTCCAATCCTCCCACCCGAACTAGGGGCGGGATGGGGTGGTGGCTCTTACTACTCCTTCCCAGCACACTGCGTTTGACCCGGTTTCCTCTTTATCCCTAGTAACCTAGAGACAAAGGATTAATTAGTGGTTCAAAGGGAGTTTGTTTACAGATCGTTAGAAACAAAGATTTGGTAGGGAAAAGCACCCGGGCACTTGGGGCGCTGTCTACACTGGAGCGGACTCCACAGTCTGAGCCCCACCACGCCGAGGAGCTCGGCTCACCAAATATGGTCACATTTGAAAAGCTGCCTCCCAGGAAAACTTTGTTCTTGTTTATTCCACCAGTAGCGCGGGGGCCGTTGGGGCTCCAAATACTCAGTTCTTTGGGGTCCAGGCAGTTCCTCAGGTCTACTCTATACTCCTGTTAAGGGAGAATGTGGCCCGTCCGTGGCAATTATCTCGAGTGGGAGCCGGAGTTGGCGTCTTAAGTCTCCTCCCTCCTGGTCTCTTTGGGGCCGCAGCTCCCTATCCCCAGCTTCCAGCCTCCTCCGTCTTAGTCCACCAGCACTTTATTAAATAGGGTCACACTCTGCCTTTGATCCAGTCCCAGACCCTGTCCAAAGGCAGTGGTAAACTCAAAGGAATGTAGATCCTGAACCCTGCGGGAGGGAAGGGAGGGAGGCTTCAGCGAACTTCAGGGCCTCAGAACCCAGGAGGAGGGGAGTGTGTGTGTGTGTGGGGGCTGACCTGGCAGAGGGGGGGGGGGGTCGGCCGTCCTCGCCCGAACTGCACCCCCCGCCACACGCGCCCCCAACACCACGCGAGACGGCAGCGAAAAAGGCACAAACCAACCCCACCCCC
>NW_027186457.1:21240376-21304442 GCF_028583685.1 Petaurus breviceps papuanus | reverse complement strand
CCCCTCCTCTTTCTCCTCCTCCTCCTCCTCCTCCTCCTCCTCCTCCGGCTGCATCCACGCCTGGTGCTCCGCCTCCGGGGGGGATTTTGCCTCCTCTTACCCAGTAAAGTACCCATCACGCCCAGGGCTACCAGAAGCCTAGGAGGAGGAGAAGGAGAAGGAGGAGAAGAAGGAGGAGGAGGAGGAGGAGGAGGAGGAGGAGGAGGAGGAGGAGAAAGAGGAGGGGCGAACGGGGCAGGCAGTCTCTGGACGCGGAGGTCATGCATAATTCATGAACTAAACTTTCGGCTCCGCCCCTTTTCTGAGGGTTGGAGTTTTCCCTAAACTTTGTTTATGGGACAGTCCGGGAGCAGCAGCGGCCGCTCGGTCTCCTCCTCCTCCTCTTTCTCTTCCTCCTCCTCCAGCTCCGGGATAATCCAAGCTTGATGCTGGGTAGATGGAGCGGAGGATGTGAAAACGGAAACCCCTCTGCCAGGTCAGAAGTCAAGTCCCGAGCTGGAAATCCCGGTCCTGGGTCCACTCTCACTCTGCCCCCAGCCTCTAAACAACTAAGCCTGGGAGCAGCTGACGGACGAACCGAAGGATCGACGGAACCCAAGGCCCCGGGAGCCGAGTCTGGCTGCGAGACCTGACTTTGCCAAGTTGGGATCCGGACGGCGCGCCGGGCTCCCTGTTTGCGTCTTGGCCCGCTCGGCCTGGGCCGGCTGCCAAGGCTCCCTTGGGCTCGGTCGCTCCAGGATCGAGTCCTTAGTGGAGCTTCGGGGCTTGTAGTGCTCGGCGGTCCTGGCCCTGTCGGCTCGGGAAGCCGCGAACTCTCCCCCGACACTGTGCAGCCGGAACACGTCCTGATCTGCACTTCCAAGCGCCCTCCTCCTTCTCCTCGAACTTGTTCTCCTGGGAACTTCTTGGCCACTGGAAAGTTGCATAATTGTCGAGGAGGCAAGGATTTCCCCTCCCCTCCCCCACCGGGTCGGGCTGACTGGCGAAGGAAGGTCTGCTTGGGATCCTCGGAGAGGGCATCGGTCCCCTTCTCGTTCCTCCCCAAATCTGCTCTCTGAAGTTTTCATTTTTAGGGGCTGATCCCCAGGCCAGCCCCCGCCCCCGCTCCCGCCCCCTTTAATAAACCTGCTGCTCGGTGTGTGTGTGAGTTAGTGAGTGTAAGATCGGGAGGCACACCATGAATCCCGCTTCCGTACCCCCTCCTCTGCCGCCCCCGGGGCAGCAAGTCATCCACGTCACCCAGGACCTCGATACTGATCTCGAAGCGCTCTTCAACTCGGTGATGAATCCCAAGCCGAGCTCTTGGAGGAAGAAGATCCTGCCCGAGTCGTTCTTCAAGGAGCCCGACTCCGGCTCGCACTCCCGGCAGTCCAGCACCGATTCGTCCGGCAGTCACCCGGCCCGGCTGAGCAGCGGCGGCGGCGCGGTGGCCGGGGGTGCCCAGCATGTCCGCTCGCACTCGTCTCCCGCCTCCCTGCAGCTGGGCACCGGGGCCGGGGCGGCGGCCAACGCGGCGCAGCAGCACGCGCACCTCCGCCAGCAGTCCTACGACGTGACGGATGAGCTGCCTCTGCCTCCCGGCTGGGAGATGACCTTCACCGCCACCGGCCAGCGGTACTTTCTTAAGTAAGTGACGGGACTGCCTGATGCTCCCTCGGGGTCCCGGGAGGGGTCCGGTGTGGGAGTGCATGGGTGTACAGGTATGTGTGTGTGCATGCAGGAACGAGTACGTCTACGCGTGCTTGAATGTGCTGTGTGCCCAGGTGGCAACTCTTTCTCATAGGTGCTGGAGAGTGGTCCCGGTGCAGGTCGCTTGTCGTGTTGGCATTGTGTGCTGTGAGGGGGGCGGAGATCAGGACAGTCGGGATCTGCTGGCTTGGGAAATGTAAATTCCTGCTGTAGTGGGGGCGTGAAATGAAACTGGGGGGGGGGGGATTCCCATGCTGTTTGTTGGGATGACCTTGCAACTAAATGTGGGAGGGATGGTGAAGATCAGTCGTGTCCAAGTGGGTTCAGAGCAGGGCTGGGAGGCTGGCGAGGGCATCTGTAGATGCCAAAGTGTCAAAATCAGAAAAATCAAAGTGGGCAAGTTCCCATCTTCCAGGGTCTTAAGGAAAGGATGGATTTTTTTTTGGGGGGGGGGGGAGACGCAAATGTCTGTTGTATGCAGTTTTCTCCTTTATGGGAAGAAAGCTGAAAAAAAGTGAAATGGAACCCTGGGAGGTTGGACGGTGCCAGCCCCTTGTTGTGACCCGCTGTTACTCTGTTGTTAGAGTAGTTATGGGCTGGATAAAACAATTGTGTGGAAATTAGGTCAAGAGAGTTTCATTGTGTCAGCTGGGGAGAACCTAGAAGATATTCTCTATGGCCCCGGCGCCTTTTGCAAAATTTCTCCCCTGCTCACAGCTTTGCTGCGAACATTAAACTTTAATTAAAGTTTGGACCATTGTAACCACAGATTTCCGTAAAGGAAAGCTGTGGCTGCAGCCTCTCTTCTAAGAAACTAATCATCATGAGAAGTATAGGCTTGCAATCAGAAAAGTGCCCAAGCTCCCAAGGGCCGACTTTGAGGTTGTACCAGGGCTGGCGCTCACTTAGCTGTAGACACATCCGTTTACTTTATGATGATAGAAAACCTACTTGACCAAGTGGAGTCTGTTTTCTCATCTGTAAAATGGGAACAAGTACTTCAGCAAACTTTAAAGTGGAATATGGAGTGGATTCTTGTGATTTCATTGGTGTGGGGGTTCCTGGTGTGGAAACGCCCTTCACCTATGTGGATCAGCCACTCCTCCTTACTTGACAAAGGGTCTTGTTGCCTTCTTTATCTCACAGCAAGGATATTAGAAAGGTAACCCTTGAACCCAGGTCTTCCGGGCTCTACTTTGTTGTCTGATAAATTAACTAATAATGAATAAATTAATTCAGTGCTTATCATAGTGCCTGGTTGCTCACAAGGATGTGAGATTTTTTTCTCATTGCTTTTTTTATCTCCTTAACTCCTGCTGGTGAACCTGAGAAACTCTTTCCTGCCCTTTCCAAACCAAAGTAGGTGAAGTAGTTCAAAAGAAACTAAAGGAGATCCGTAAATTTAGAAAATCCAACCCGAATATTCATAGACTATTTGTGCCCTACCTGTAGTAGGGCTCCTGTTAGTCTGATCTGTCACAGTCAGACACACCAACTTGACTATAACATTGTGATGTCATTTTGGTCCTCTTCCAGAATGAACTACTAACCAACTACTAACCAACCAGGTGGCATTCTCATTAATGAATACTTGGTTTTGTTTCTGATATGGCCATAAGACAGCTACTGGACTGAAGTGGATGTGTTTTATCAATTTGGTTCACAATATAGTGTCCCTGAGCAGCATACTGACAGGGATAGGAGGCTGGATGCCCACCTCTCACTAGAGGAGTTTGCATAGGCAGATTCTTTTTCTTCTCTGAACCTCAATTTTCTCATCTGTAAAATGGGCATCATAATTCTAGGAACTAAAGACCTCCTAGGTTTTTGTGAGGACCCAGTGAAATCCTGTGGACAAAGAGTTTTGCAAACCTTAAAGTGATTAAAAACAAACAAACCAACCCAGCTTTTAATGTAGATAGTGCCACTGCACTTACAGAGAGTGTCTTAACTTATTGATACCCACTGTAAGCCAAAAATACTATTTATGCTTGGGGTACAATAACTTGGTCTTAGAGGAGGCCCTTTTGGGCTTCCCTCATACTATTTTAAATGTCAAGATGCCTATAAAATTCGTCATTTTAATTTTGCTTAGGTAATGAAATTTTCAAAGATGTTAATTTAATTTTTATAGGATATACTTAGTAAGGAGTAAGTGTCTTTGTATAGTGGAAAGAGAACTGGCTCTTTGTAGTCCAAGGATCTGGGTTCAAATTCCTACTCTTGTTTCAGCCTACTTTTGTGTCACCTTGGCAGTTACTTCCCCTCTCTTTGGGTCTCAGTTTCCTCACCAAATGAAATAGAAGGGTTGGCCTAGATTTCTCCAAGATTCCTCCCTGCTCTAATATTTCATGAACCTTTAATGAAATGTTTGGCCCATTTTCCCCTTCCCAAATGATTTAAAAGAAGAAATTTGACACTATGTACTCCATTGTGTACTCCAGAAAATTATGTGTGATAAAAAATGAGTGGTAAATGAATTGTAAAGGAGGTTAAGGACTCTTGTGGAGCTTAGAGACTGGAGGAAGAGAGAGCATTCCCAGCTTTTCTTGGAACAGATCCGAGCCCCACCTGGAGAGTACATAAGGAACACTGGCCAAAAAAAGAAGAAAAAAAAAGTCTAGTTTTGTATGTAAGTTGTTCCAGGACTATGCTTTGGAAGGAACCCCCAAGCACTCAAAATCTTTGAACCGGTTCTGTACCTCTGAACTTTGTCCAGGAAAACTGGACAAAAGTAGGACAAAGGGACTACCTGACCTTTGGGTTCATCTAAAGGTATTCTTTTCTAGTCTACCATTTTTTTGACACCAAGGAAGTTCCTCCCCTCAAGATCCCCCAACATCCCACCATATCATAGCTGTCTTCTACCTTTCACAATTGACCACCTCTTCTTCTCTGAGTGACCTGTGACCCTGGTAGGGTAGCCTATACTAACAGAGTGGCAGAAGTCATTGTTTGTTCTTCCTTCTCAAAGGACGTGATGCCACAGCATGTGAGCTAGATTTAAGTGAGGGAGGACTATACAAAGTCAATAGCCTCACTGTCTCCTTTGGAATGTTTTAAGCTTTACAAAATGGTAGGCTGGAACTACCATGAGTGGCAAAAGTGATCTTAACTGGAAGCAGGACAGTATTTTTTTTCCTTTTTGCTTTTTGGAGGGCACTTGGGGTTAAGTGACTTGCCCAAGGTAACACAGTTAGTTTTTGTGTTAAGTATCTGAGACCAGATTTGAACTCAGGTCCTCCTGACTCCAGGGCCAGTGCTCTATTCACTGTACCACCAAGCTACCCCTGGAAGCAGGACAGTATTGACCAGGGCAGAAAGAGGATTTAATGTAAGTTACTACTCTCTCAGGAGGAGCATCTAGCTGAGGAGATCTTTTGAGGCTTTGATTAACGGTGAGAGGAAATACAATATACCAGTGTAGTAGATTTTGAAATTGGGAAACTTGGTTCAAATCCTGTCTCCAACAAGATCTGGGCAACTCTTGGGAAGTTGCAACCTCACTCAGCCCCAGTGTCTTTATTTGTGAAATAAGTAGAATAACATTCGTACCATCTTTCTCTCTAGGGTGATGTGAAGAAAGTAATTGGCAAGCCATCAATTGCTATAGAAATGTGAGCTGTTATTATTACTAATAATATTAATAATAACTTACATAGTCAAGGGAGACTCCATTGTTTGGTGGATTGAGTCACATTTCAAAAAGGGTGATCACTGGTCTCTCGTTCTTACTTCTCAGGTCTCTCCATGGGTCTACTTTATCATCTGTGAAATAGGGATAGGGGACAGGTGTTCTATCCTGCCCTAGAAATGTGAGTTGGGTTGTAATGAAAAGCATACATCCTCACCTACATAGGTGAAGGATCACCTCAGCTGAAAATCTCTAGAGTCTTCATGTCAAACCAAGTTTGGAGGCTGTAAGGGAAGCAGTGCAGCCCAAGGTAGGGAAAAGGGCCAGAAGACCTGGCTTCTATTTCTGCCTCTGCTCTTTGGTAGACTTTGAACTGGAATGGATCCCAGAAATCATCTCACTGAACTGCCTCTTTTTACAAATGGGAAACTGAGGCTTAGAGAGAAACAGCTGGGCCAGGAAACCAAGCCTTCTAATGTCCAAATTCAGTACCCAACCCACTAGACCATGTTATTGCCTCCATGACCCCGGGCAAGTCACCTAACTGTGTGATCTAAGTTTCTTTACCTGTAAAAGAGAAGGGTTGGACTTTTGATGCTTTTTGTAACTTTAACCCCTATGAACTGTGCACAATACTAAGCTTTCAAAGTCATATTTACCAGACATTTTTTTTCTAGTGTGTATGACTTGATCACTTTTCTATGCTTCACAAAAGGTTCCTTTCCTCATCTTAGCAGACATTCCATTATGGCAAATAGTATCAGTGGGGAAGATCCAGGGTAAAAAGGCCTGCCTGTTTTCCGAATGTGGCTTGCAGGATTTTCCAAACTGGCCATCTCATTTTAGCAGGCTGTTAACCTGTGCTGTAACAAAATATACTTTGGTGAATTTGTGATCCGGGTGTTCTGGTAGGCTTTCCTCTTTGGGGCTTTCACATCAAGTAGGACCAAGAACAATTCAGGGTCTGTGCATTAAAAAAAAAAAACAGCAAACTTCCATTCTTGCTGCCTTGCTACCCTGCCTTCTTTTTAAGCACATATTTCTTTGTTGTCACAGTTGTTGGATCTGGGATTTCATGGGTATAGGGAGCTTCCCTGGGCTAACTCCCTCTCCCAATGCCCATCAGCTGCATATCCTCAGCAGGTGGGCAATTTAGCATCTTCAGAAGCCTTCCAGGGGCACTCAGAAGTTGTGATTTTCCTAGGGTCCTCTAATCATGCATTTCCTGGATATTTTCTTTTTGTGCTTGGGATTTCTTTGGTATAGGAAACTTCCTGATGAAGTAATTAATTCACACTACCAATACAGGTTCTGCCTTCAGTGCCATTTATAGTTTTGGAGAGTTGCTTAGGGCTGTGTTATCAAACTCAGAAAGAAATGTGGGCCACTAAACCTTATGTAAGGATCCCTGCAGGCCTCATCTTGATTTAGAAAACTGCATATTAGCACCAGCTATGTCCTATTATATTTCTTTCCCCATTGTAGTTTGCTCTTACTTGGGCTGCAGCCTATGTTTGACCTTTCTGGCCTAGAGTACTGAGAGGTTAGTCACATATCTAGTAGGACTTATAGGTGAGACTTGAACTCCATTCTAAGCCCATTCTTCCTGGCTTGGAGGCCATCTCTCTATCCACTATACCAAGTTCCCTTTCTACATACATACACATACGCATATGTGTGCATATACAAACAGAAGTTCTTAATTGCCACATTGTATAGTTCAATCCTTATCTTTCTTGTCCCATTGATTTCCTCACTCCCCTGCCCCGCCAAACCAATGTGAGTGAGTGTGTATGTGTGTATATGTGTGTGTGTGTGTGTGTATGTGTATATGTGTGTGTGTTTGTTTGTAATAATTGAGAGGCACTGTGTTGAGGTGGGAACAGTTTTGGAGTAAGAGAACAAAGGTTCGAATTTCTGTTCTACCACTACCTGTTCGACCTGGGTAGATCACTTTGGTTCCCTGGTCTTCATTTCTTCACCTTTAAATAAAGAAATCGGGCATTTGAACTTTCAGCTCTAAATATATGATTTTCTGAATCCATGGGAACTAATGAGATTCCCTAAGAGAAAGGGCAGATATTGAGAAGGTCCAATTTGGAATCTTGGGGGCACCCTCAGAGTTAGAAGGCAGGATGGGAGTGATGATCCGAAAAAGGAAATTGAGAAAAAAATGACCATATGGATAGAAGGAAAACCAGAAGAGACCAGTTTTACAGGGACCAAGAGAGGAGAAAGTATCTGGAAGGAGAGGTGACATATGGTCCAGAAAGCCCAACTACAGAGAAATCCTGAAGACTGATGACTGGACCTTCCAGTTTGGCAATTAAGACTTACCTGAAGAACCTGTAGTATATACCTTAAGTATATTTGTATTACAGCACAGGTTAATAGTGTGTCAGAATGAGATGGATAGTCTGGAAAATTTGGTAAACTATATTCTGGACATAGGTGTAGTAGTAATGGAATATAAAAATCCCCCTGTATTGTCTTGGTTTTCAAATTTATTGTGTTAAAACCCAGAGCTTGTGAATCCCACTTGTGGGATGGACTTGTTGATGTGAAAAGAGAGGGCTGAACTGGGTAGAGCTGGTGACGTAAATTTAGAGAGACACAAGAAAAGAGAGAGGCAGAACTTTTTGGAAGCAGCACCTTTGGAGGCAGAGAGAGACGGAGAGGATTGCTAAGGGCCACTTTGAATTGCCCAGGATTTTTGAGAGCTGCTACCTAGAGCTGCCAAAGACTGAGGAGACATGGCTGTTATGCTGGTACTTTGTCTGTTTTGATGTTGTTTTGCCAGATTTGTCCACTGGTGAAAGACAGTCCTGTTGTTGCAGAGGGCTTGGAACCTTGCTGTTGGTTCAGAAGCCCTGAACAAGGATTTTTTTGTTGTATGTTCACAGAAATCCTGGAAGGGGGTTTTGCTAATGTTTTCAGGGGTCCTAGGATTGTTCTGCAGACAGAGAATGAATTAATGAAGACACTGACAATGTATCTTGTGGCCTTGCTAAGCTTTGTCTCCCCAGGAACAAAGATTGCTGAGAACTTGCCTCATGTCTAGATGAAGAAAAGACCTCCATTTGGGTATTAAATGCTGTGCTTAAGCTTGTTGTAACTCTGGGGTAGATTCAATTGTGATCCAGGGGTGGGGAACTTTTGACTTTTTTGTGCTCTGTGATTAAACAAATGAATGTACTTTACTTATGATTGGAAACTAATCTCCATTTGAGAAGAGGGGTTTTGTGATGGACTAAATGAATGTACAGCCGAGGGGTGGAGTAGTATTTAGAAGAAGGATTTTGTGATTGATTAAATGAATGTAATGTCCAGGGGTGGGGTACTACTTGATTAAATCACACTTGGTAAATGCTGTATTTTGAATTATGCTATATGTTGATTCTCTCTGTTCTTAATTTGTCACTGAATAAAATGGAGAGCGCCTATGCTGGCATTCTGAACCTTGGGAAGTTGCCTTGGCGTTACCTTACAACAGGCAGAATGCTCCATGCTTAATCTTCCTCATTGATGCTATTCACTCTTTGGAGTTCAATATGCAAGCACTTAGTAAATGGTGAAATACTACATTCATGTCAGCCATTACTATTGTTGTTATTAATTTTTATTATCACCATCCACTCAAGTCCAACTCAGGTGACTCATTTGGGATAGAAGGCACCTTGGGCTACATCAATGGAGACAAAGCTCTGACATGTCCTACCAATCTGAAAGCAGGTTGAAGTGATGGACCCTGGGAGACCCTATTAAGCTTGGAGTCCTACAGCTTGACTGTAGGATGGTGATTAAAAAAAATGATTGGCCACAGCAATTCCTGGAGAGGGGCTGTGATTTGCATGTTAGTGGACCCCAATGAAATTAGAAATATAACAACAATAACACTACGACCTGTGGTTATATTGCTGAAGAGAAGTCCCTTTACCAATGCAGATCAGCTACTCTTTCTCAACTTATAGTCTTACGGATTTGCCTTGGACTCTTAGAATTTAAGTGACTTGCTTAGGGTCCCATAGTCAGAAGCCGGGCTTGAAAACTGTCTTCATGACTCTAGGGCTGACTGATTCTTTGTTTATGACTATTATAGACTCTGTAATTACTACCCCATTGATTAGATCTTAGGATCCTACATTGTTAAGAACTGGAGCAGACAATTGAATTAAGGTGATTTTTGCCTGTTAGAGTAGATTTGAATATCAAAAGTTTATTTCTGAGTGCTGTGTTTGAATCTAGACTTCTCACATTATCTTTGAAGATTTGATGGGGAGAAAACAGAATTGGGTATTGCCATCTATTTCCTATTTCTGGTTTGTTTGTCAACCTTTTAACTATTGGTAAAAACCAAAAGGTGTTTATTCAGTGTTTCACCCTAGAAAACAAAGTGGCTTTCTGACCTGGAAATTAGGTCTCTCTACCTTCAGTGTCCCTATTTGTGAAATGGGAATAATGATATTATACTTCTCTGGGAGAGGATTAGTTATATGATGTTGGCAAAGTAGTTTAAAGATGAAGAGGAACTAAGTTGCTTAATGCCTTAATTACAATTGTTGATTAAATCCCAGTTGGGGTGGAGAGTTCAGGCTAAAATGAGCCTAGAGTATAATGACCAAGAATGAGTGGAAGGAAGGAAGGAAGGAGACCCATGACCCCTACCCCTCTTGTAGTGAAATATTTAATCATAGGCCTGGGGGGGAAGAAAAGTCCTAAAGTAACCCAAGGTAATGTAATCTACTACTGCCCTTTTCTATGTATGGAGAATTGGAGAGTAAGGATGTTTAACCATGATTTATTTATGATGGAAGACCAATGACTAGTCTTGGTCATAGGCATCTTCTAGGCACGTGAGAGGATCAGGCCCATTTCAGCACACTAACTTGAGAATGCAGTGTGTGTGTGAGTGTGTATGTGTGTGTATGTAGTGTTAACCTTTTTGTGTCATGGATCCTTTTAACTGTCTGGGAAAGGCTATGAGCCTTTCTTGGGGTAACTTTTTAAATAATTGGAGGAAATGCTGAAGTTCACTTAGAGGCCAGAGAAAATAAATGAATAAGTAAATAAATAAATGTATATTTCCCATTCAAATTCATGTACTTCTGAAATCTATTCATGAACTCCAGGCTTAAAACCCCTGGTATACAGTGATATTTTGTTAGCTTTTCATAAATAATTTTTATAAGCAAATTTTAATTATCTTAAAATCTGGGCAACCTAAGTATTCATATTCATGACAGCTAGGTCTTGAAGTGGATAGAGCCCTGGATCTGGAGTTAGGAAGACCTGAGTTCATTTCTAGCCTCAGACACTTACTAATGGTGCGACTTGGAGTAAGTCACTTACCCGGTTTGCCTCAGTTTCCTCATCTGTAAAATAGCTATAATGATAGCCCCTACTACCCAGGGATGTTGTGAGGATAATGAAATATTATTTGCAAAGTGCTCTGCAAATCTTAAAGCATTATATAAATGCTAGCTCTCATCACTCTCATTTATTGTTGGTGTTATTTCCGTACATGCAATGCCTATAGGCTTGCAGACTGTGAATGTCTTCCCTGAGGATTCCTAGTCAGTATGACACTTTAATGGATCTGTGAAGGTCATAGGAAGTAGATGGCTCTATTCCCTTCACCAGTTTGTGTTACCACCCATCCATACTTCTTAATCCTGTGTAACTCTTCTTCATGTCTTCTAGTAAATCTGCCACCCAACCTGCTGGAACTGTCCTTTAAATCTCTTGACAATGGGAAGATAGATAACCATGGAGGGTTGTGGATACCAGTGGTGGTCTGCTCATCTGTGTCTATCCTTCATTCTCTGTCTCCTCATCTCAGAGATGAAGAGTTTGATCTGGGTAGTTCCATCCAACCATGATGGCTGGAGCACTGGTCAAGGAAGACTTCAGGGGTTGCGTGAGATCAGGGGTTGTATGAGATGTAAGCTGGGCCTGGAAGAGTGGGTAAGATCTGGGATGACACAAAGAGGAGAAAAGAGAGGCAGCATGACCAAGTAGATAGAGAGCTGACTCTTGGGTCTGGAAGATATGGATTGCAGTCCTTCTGATACATTCTTGTGTGTGAGCTTGGGCTCCAGTGTATGTAAGTTGCTAAAGAGTTACTGACTTCCATTACTAAAAGGAGTCTCCTCATCTGTATTTCCCTTTGCCAATGAAATCACAGATGAAAGAAAGAAAGTCTAAGAAAGAAGGAAAGGAAGGAAGGAAGGAAGGAAGGAAGGAAGGAGTACTTTAGGAGAGGAGAATGGAGTGAAGGCATAGTAGGCAGAAATAAATATGACATTGTAATGTTATAGTGAAGACTTGCCTGGAAAGATCAAAGAATTTATGTGGATAGGACCAAATTATGGAGAACCTAGAAAGTCAAGAAGAGGAGTTTAGATCTAATCTAGTAGGAAGCAAGGATCCATTGAATGTTTCTGAGCTCATAAATGAGCTGATGGTGAAAGACATTTGATGAAAACAATCTAGTTGTGATGGGATCTTTCCCTATATCTTTAACTTCATTGATATGTGCCTAGTTCTGATATCATTGGGTCAAAGAGTAGAGATAGTTTTTCAATACAATGTCTAAGAGGAGATGGAGTCTCCTTTCAGGTAGGAATTAGGGAGAAACTTCTTTTTACTCTAAGAACTTAAACAACCGACACGAACAAACATTTCTCAATACTACCTTTCTCTTTTAGAATAAATATGAACCAGACAACTGTAAACCTATGGAAGAAAAGTAGATTTAAATCCCTAATCAGGGAAGCTCCAAAAAAGAGGGGCTGGGGTAAGAATGGGGAAGCCTTCTGAATCAAATCAACAGTTCTTCCAAAGGCTGTGTGCCTTAGTTATGTACTTGGCTTCTTAAATATCTCTACTTAGTGCCTTCTTGACCTGGAATTAACCTCTGACAAGCCTAGTAAGCCTAGATCTAGTTTCTTAGCCTACAGGGAATTGGAAGCAGCAAGGAAGAGGCAGAATACGGGTTACAGGTTACAACAGACAGGAGCAATGACATCAGGACTCGACACTGAAGGAGAAGGAAGAGACACTCAAAACTGGACACAACTGTAAGTATTATTATAGAGTGATGATGGTGGTCATTTATAAGAGATTTAGAACTTCAGGGACTCAGAGTTTGCCTATTCCACCCTCATCTTTTTACAAATGGAAAACCAGAGGCCCAAAGAAGTTAATTAAAAACATCATACAGATAGTAAATGGCAGAGCTGGGATTTGAACCCAAGTTCTCTGTCTCCAAATTCAGCTTTCCTTCCACTGCACTATGGTTGCTTCTTTCCAATAAACTTCAGTTATCTGGAAAATTAGTTTATATGAATGAGGACCAATACATTAGTACACAAAGATTCTGACTAAATGAGGTGTACTATATTGAATGGAGAAGAAAATGGCAAACCACTCCAGTATCTTTGCTAAGAAAAATCCCTGGATGTGTTCTTTCTCTGGATGTGGGTAGCATGAGTCTTTTGGAGTTGTCTTAGATCCTTGCATTGCTGTCTTGGATCCTTGCATTGCTGAGAAGAGCTAAGTCTATCAAAGTCAGTCATTGTACAATGTGGCTGTTACTATGTACAAAGTTCTCCTGATTCAGCTCATTTCACTCAGCATCAGTTCATTTAAGTCTTTCCAGGTTTTTCTAAAGTCTGCCTATTCATCATTTCTTATAGCACAATAGTATTCCATTATATTCATGTACCACAGCTTGTTCATCCATTCCCCAATTGATGGACATCTCCTCAACTTCCAATTCTATGCTACCACAAAAAGTCACTTGTTTTTAAAAAGCACTTTAATACTCCTTCAGCCTGAAAATTAAAGATAAAACTAAACTCTATTCTGTTTTGTGCTTAACCTTCCTTGGAGCATTTCCAGCAGTGGGCTTAGAAATAAAAACATAAACTGATTAGAGACAAACACATCTGGTGGCTTGTTTAGTTTGGCAAACTTTACTTTTTTCCTGTTAGTTCTGGGTCTCAAATCAGGAAGACCTGAGTTCAAATCCAGCCTCACACCTCCTAGCTGTGTGACCCTGGGCAAGTCACTTAATCCCATTCCTCATCTGTAAAAAGCACTGGAGAAAGAAATGTCAAACCACTTCAGCATCTTTGCTAAGAAAACCCCAAATGGGGTCATGAAGAATGGCTGAAATGACTGAATAGCAACACTCTTTCTTGGTGATTTTCCTATACCTTGGAATATTCTCTCTTCCCTTGTGCTCAGGTGAAACACTTCTCTGTCTGGGTGTTCAGAGACAAACGGTATCTACACTAACCAACTGACTAGAGAGGGGAAGAGTCACTGAACTAAGTCACTGAACATGCTCTGTTCAGGTCAATTATTTAGTTCGTTTTACTGAGATGAGGAATTTTCTTTAAAATATCATTAGTTAGAAGAACTCAGGGGTGGAGCCAAGATGGCGGAGTAGAAGCACGACCTTCCCGCGGCTCCGGCTTCCACCCTCCCCAATCCATGTAAAAAGGGGACTCTAAACAAACTTTGGAGCTGCAGAACCCACAAAATGACACAGAGAAGCTAACCTCCCACTGAGAACAGCCCGGCAGGCCGTCAGGAATCGGCCAGCACAGTGCTCTGGGAGCCGAGCCCAGCCCCACTCCGAGGCTTTAGCCCCAGGGTGGGCCTGACCAGCCGCCAGCAAGAGGGACTCCAGATCAGCAGCAGCTGTGGCCGTTTCCAGATTTATCAATACAGAGATGCGAAGGACAAGGTGAGAGGCCAGTGCAGTCTGGACTTTGGGACCCAGGAAGTGGGAGTGCGTGGCTTTTACCCCCAGAGCAAGAAACCCCTGAGACACCAGCACAGCCTGCCAGTGCCACATGGTGGCTTCAGCTCCTGGCCTGCAGAGTGTAGGGGGACCAAGCACCAGTCTGAGGGGTCATCGCTCTTGCTTTAACCTGCTTGGATCTGGATTGCAGTCTAGGGTGGAGGTCCTGGGGTGTGTGTCCAGCTTGCCAGAGTGTGTGGAGACCTCAGAGAGGGCACCCATCTAATACCTCCAGCAGCTGAGAAAACCCCAGTGTTTGGGACGAAAACTCCCCTGTCTGGTGGCAGAGTCCTACTGTGGCAAAAAGCCCAAAAGTCAAATCATTGAGTGGCTAAATGAGCAGGCAAAGGAAACAAAGCAGACAGAAGATTCCAACATTACACTCCTATTTTGGGGATAAGAAGGAGCAAGGCATGGAACAGGAGGAAAACAGTGAAGTCAAAACTCCTGCACCAAAAGCTTCAAAGGAAAATACAAGCTGGTTACAGGCCATAGAGGACTTTAAGAAGCAGATAAGAGAAGTGGAGGAAAAATTGGGAAGAGAAATGAGAACAATGCAAGAAAATTATGAAATGAGAATCAACAGCCTGACTGAAGAAAATAATACCTTAAAAAACAGACTGACTCAAATGGCAAAGGAGGCTCAGAAAGGCAATGAGGAGAAGAATGCCTTAAAAAGTCGAATTTGCCAGATGGAAAAGGAATCTCAAAAGCTCACTGAGGAGAATCATTGCTTCAGAATTAGATTGGAGCAAATGGAAGCTAATGACTTTATGAGAAATCAAGATGCTGTGAAACAGATCCAAACAAATGAAAGAATAGAAGGCAATGTGAAATATCTCATGGGAAAAACCACTGACCTGGAAAATAGATCCAGGAGAGATAATTTTAAAATTATTGGACTGCCTGAGAGCCATGACCAAAGTAAGAGCCTGGAAAGCATCCTCCAGGAAGTTCTCAAAGAAAACTGCCCTGATGTTTTAGAACCAGAGGGCAAAATAGAGGTTGAAAGAATCCACCGATCACCTCCTGAAAAAGATCCCAAAAAGAAAACTCCTAGGAATATTATAGCCAGGTTCCGGAATTCCCAGATTAAGGAGAGAATATTACAAGCATCCAGGAAGAAGCAATTTGAATATTGTGGAAACACAATCAGGATAACCCAGGATCTGGCAGCTTCTACACTGAGGGATCGAAGGGCCTGGAATGTGATATTCCGGAGGTCAAGGGAGCTGGGATTAAAACCAAGAGTCACCTACCCAGCAAAACTGAGTATCATGTTTCAGGGGAAAATATGGTCATTCAGTGGAATAGAGGACTTTCAAGCATTCTTGCTGAAAAAACCAGAGTTGAATAGAAAATTTGACATTCAGATACAAGAAGCAAGAGTAGCATGAGAAGGTAAACAGGGAAAAGAAATCATAAGGAACTTATCAAAGTTGAACTATTTTTTTTTTTAAGCGATCAGGGTTGAGTGGCTTGTTTGGGGTTGCATGGCCGGTTGTTGTTTCTGGGTGTGGTGCTGGGTGTCTGGGCCCGAATTTGATCCAGGTCGTCCCGGCACTGGAGCCGGTGCTCTTGCTCGCTAAGCCACCTGGCCAAAGTTGAACTATTAACATTCCCACATGGAAAAACAATAATTGTAACCTATGAAACTTTTCTCAGTAGTTGAAAGGATTAGAAATATATATATATATATATGTCTTTATATGAGGGTATTTGGGCATATGAATACATATGTGAATGTGTGTATATACGTTTACAGGTATACATAGATAGAGGGCACAGGACCAATTTAACAGGAAGGGATGATACTTAAAAGGTGAAATTAAGAGGTGAGAGGAATATAATGAGAGGAGATGGGGAGGGACAGAGTGGGGCAAACTATCTCATACAGAAGAGGCAAGGGAAAATGGTTACAATGTAGGGGAAGAATAGGAAGGCAAAAGGGAATAGGTCAACCTTATTCCTATTGAATCTGGCTTGAGAAGGGAGGGAAATACACACTAAATAGGGGATCTCACCCTCCAGGAGAATAGGGGGGCAAGGGGATGTGAGGGGGGATGATGGAAGGGAGGGCAGGCTGGGGGGGAGGGAAGTTGGAAGCACCCACTTTTGAAAAGGGACAGGATAAAAGTAGAGAATAGAACAAGTGTGAGGTGGGATAGGAGGGAGGGAAATATAGTCAGTCTTTTACAATACATCTACTATGTTATTGTTTTGCATTAGCCACACATGTACAACCTATACTGAACTGCTTGTCTCCCCAGTGGGGGTGGGCGGCAGGGGGGGGAAGGGAATGAATCTGGAATTGAAAGTTTAAATCAAATATTCAAATATATATATATATATATATATATATATATATATACTATTATTAATACCATCTTACATGTAATTAAGAAAAAAGATATACAGGCACTGAGGCATAGAGATCCACTGGAAAAGTTGAAACGTGTATGGGGGAAAATATGGGAGAGAGCAGATTGGAGGTGGGGATATCCTGTGGGACTGCTGTTTTGGGGGGATGGGTGGGGGGAAAACAGGGAGAAAATTTGTAACTCAAAATCTGGCGGAAACGAATGATGTAAATCAGCAGTTAATAAAGCATTTAAATTTTAAAAAAATATCATTAGTTAGTTATTTTAACTTTAGGTAGACTTAAGTGGTTGCTGTTTTTTCTCAACTCTTCAGCTGATTTATACACACAGAAGCTTGAATATTCTCTGGGAGGACTCCAAGTTCAAGGGCAAGATGCTTGTGTGTTATGATCTTGTAGTTGGACAATAGCTTAGTTTTGGTTGATGGTGATAGGGAAAAATTCCAGTGCCTCCTCCTATCACTATGCTTTGGCTTATTTAATTTCCTCCCTCTCTTGAAAAACTCTCCTTACTCTACTATACCTATCAGAAATTCATCCTTCAAGGCTCCAATTGAAACCTACTTCCTGTGTGAGGTTTTTCCTTACCATTATAACTGACAATGATTTTTCTTCATTTTTGAGATTCCTATGTTACTTTTTGTCTCACTTGGTCCTATATTATAATATTCTATCATATACCATTACTCATGTTTTTTATGTTAGTTAGTTAGGCTAACTAGATAGTAAGGTCTTAATCAAGTCAGTCAGTCCATTAACATTTATTAAGAACTTACTATGCACCAGGCACTGTGATAAATGCTGGGGTTACAAAGAAAGGCAAAAGATAGCCTCTGCTCTCAAGGAGCTTATAATCTGGGGGGGGGGGGGGCAGAGAGGAAGGGAAGAAGACAAAAATAGCAGAAAAACAAGGGAAGAATTTAGGGCTTGGGTTTTGAACTTCTTTATATTATTCCAAGAGTTCCTTTCAAATAGTGGCATTCCATAAATATTTGTTGATGGTGATATAATAATTTTTTTAAACACATGTTGCTTTGTATTATTAGTTATCTTTCATGTGCATTTGTTTTTACCTAATCCCCTAGTTCTCCATTTTAGGACGTCTTCAAATAAAGACCAGATGACTGTTTATTGGGTGTTATAGTGGGGCTTAGACTACAAGAATGATGAGTTTCTTCTAATCCTCAAATTTTGTGAATTCTCTTTTTTTCTTCTTAATCAGCAAAGCCCCCTAAAAAAACACATCAAAACAACAAAAAGCAAAACCCTTTAAGAACCTACAAAAGGATTACCAAATTTTTCTCCAGTGATATTCTTGAAACCTATAGAGGGCAGGGACTCTATCAGGTCATAGACTCCTAGAATTGTAGAACTGGGCAAAGGTGATTATTTATGGTAAATCTTACATACAATAGGCAGTCAATAGATACTTTTTATTGATGGGTCGCTTTGAAGTCCAGACTTACTTTTTATTGATGGGTCACTTTGAAGTCCAGACTTAAGAATATCTGGTTGGAACATCAGGTCAGAGCCCCAGAGTATGAATGGTCCCTGTGACAGTCACAGAGGAACTTAGACAAGGCACAGATAAGGATGTGCACGTGGTAAATGGAGTAGTCAAAGTCATGTGGGAAGAGGTGAAAACTGAAGACCAAGTGGGTCTAGTGGAATCCAGAATCAAATGGGAGTTGTCCAGTACCCTGGAGAGCTCCAGGGAAGAGCAGTTGCTCTGATGGAGTCTGGGGGGAAATGGAGGGGTTTTATCCTCCAATTCAGACACTTGTTTAGGTGAACTACCACTAGAATTACCTGGTTGTTAAAAGAACCTTCTTTCCTTTTACATTCACTTCCTCCCAATGTGAGTTGGGCCATAATAACCATTTTCTCAAGAAATGTTCACCTTTCTAGGAAGTGGAAGGTCCTCCGATTGGATATAATAAGCTTCACTTTCTTCATCTCCTGCTTGGTCCTCTGCAGTGTCCTCTATGGTCTGGAGAGAGAACCTTCCCAAAGCTGGACCCTAAGACAGGGGAATTGGATTTCTCTCCTAAAGCTGACCGATGTTGACCTAAAATAGCCACTCTTTTTTAACCTTTGATGAGGGGGAAAGTAATTAGGAGAACACTAGCTCCCTTTAAAAAAAAATAATACTCTACTATAAAGTACTATGGGGCATCTAGGTAGTACAGTGGATAGAACACTGGATCTAGGGCCAAGAAAGCCTGAGTTCAAATCCAGCCTTAGACACAGCTAAGTCACTAAGACACAGCTAAGTGTCGGTAAGTCACTTAATCTCTGTCTTTGCTTCTTCAACTGTAAAATATGATAATTTGTGAAGAGATAATATTTATAAAGTGCTAGGCACATAGTAGGTACTAATAAATGTTTATTCTCTTCTCTTTCCTACTTGAAAACTTCTTTTGCATACTGATTTGATCAGAATTGCAACATTTTGAAGTATTACCTCCCTTCTCTTCCCGACCCCCCCCCCCCCACCTGCTATTTCACTGGTTTAGGGTAGTGGTTCTCAAAGTGTGGTCCTGGGACCACCTGGAGTTGCTCAAGACCCAGGGAGTCTGTGAGGTCAAAACTATTTTCACAACAATATTAAGACTTAAAAATTTTTAATGTGATAATTAATGATAGATATAACCCACATATACAAAATCTCTTGTAGTAATTTTTAAGGGGGAGGTCCTCAGTAATTTTTAAGGTGTGAAGAGTCCCGAAACTAGGAAGTTTGAGAACTGATCATCTGGACCAGAGGCCCACAACATGCCCAAGTTCATGGGAACCAGAATAAAATGTAGTTGGGAAATACTTTACAAAAGAAATCAAAATACAATAAAACACAGATACTGTTAACATGTGGTTTTCCAAGTCAACATGCACCACACAAGGATTCTTTTTTTTTTTTTTTTTTGCTTTTTGGAGGGGGAAAGGCAGGGCAATTGGGGTTAAGTGACTTGCCCAAAGTCACATGGCTAGTAAGTGTTAAGTATCTGAGGCTGGATTGTGAGCTCAGGTCCTCCTGACTCCAGGGCCAGTGCTCTATTCACTGCACCACCTAGCCTCCCCTTACACAGGGATTCTTATGCATGGTCTAATAATCCCTCCCCCCAAGTTTCCATTTGAGTTTGGTGCTGTTAGGAACTAGGGTCTGGATTAGGAAATCCCTTTAACAATATAGATACTCTGCAGGTTATAGTTTTAGAGAATCACCTTGGGCATTGAGAGATTAAGTAAATTGCCCCAGGTCACATAGTCATTATGCCAGAGGCAAGGACTTGAACCCAGGTCTTTCTGATTCTGAGATCATTTCTCTGTCTATACCACACTACTTGGGGAAGTGTAGGAAGTGTAAAGGATAGAAAGTACGCCTCAAAGCCAGGAAAACCTTTGTCTCCTTATACCATTTGGCCTTACTGATACTTACTGGCTGCGAGACAGTAAATCACTTAATCTCTCAATGCCCTCAGGGAAATCTAAAACTATTCCTTTTTAATGGAGGAGGAATTTCAAGTGACTTAAGTGCCCTGCCCAAGGTCACATGTGCTTGTGGGTTGGTTTTTTCTTTTGGAAGCTATCAGTGTCAAGTGATTTACCCAGGGTCACCCAGCTAATAAGTGTCTGAGGCTCGATTTTAACTCAGATATTCCTGATTCCAGGAATGGTGCTGTATACACTGTGCCACCCAATTACCCCAACGTAGGCTTGTAAGGAACGGGAAGAGCTGGGTTTCAGAGAAAGGTATTCTGGTCCTAAGTCTGTCAGCCTAATTCTCTTTCCGCTATTGGATGCTGCCATAAATCATGTGTTGAGACCATATTTCTAGAATTTTATTGGAGAGAAATTTGGTGACCTCTCTGTAAGTTCTTACACCTTAGTGAAAGGTCTCAAAGCTTATTTTAATCAACTAGTAACTTCATTTTCAGCCCCACTGTGAAAATGCTAATGTTATACTTTGGTTTATAATTCTCAGTATGGTGAGTATTGGAACATGTAATGCAATACCACAATAAAAATAGCAGATTGTGTTCTGAGAGAGGATCAGATAGAAGTTTAGAGTTCAGAATAACACAGAACTCCGGTTTCATTTTATGCATGTTATCATTCACATCTTGGTTTCTATTGGCACTTGAAATGATTTTGAAACTAGGGAAAATACATTTCTTGTATCACTGCATGCACATTCTCTGGGCCTGATATGCTTAGGCATCTTGCTAGACAGATGTACACAGATGAGCTAAAATTCTATTCTACAGAAATATTTACTTGAAGGAAGGAAATAGAAGTCTGGAGAAGGCGAGCTTGCTACTTAAATAAAGCTTCAAATATAATCAAATGTTTTAAAATATAATCACCTCTCAAGCATGCGCATATGTGTATATATAATGAGTGTGTGTGTATACACAAACACTTGGAGGGGGAAGGGTCTGGACTTGTGATTTCATCAGTATAGGGAACTTCCTGTGTGAACATTCCCTCCATCAATGCAGATTAGAAGTTTGTATTTTAAAGGTTTAGAGAATTGCCTGGATTACTGAGAAATTAGATGATTTGCCTATCCATTCTAACACAATTAGTATATGCTGGAGGCAAAGCTTTCCAGGGTAAGCTATCCATTAAGCTGAGCTGACTTTCACTATAGATACATATGTTAATATGTGACTTCATTGACTACCGGGTAATGAGCCTTTTTGGACACAGAAGCTGATAAATACCACCTACTAAGGTTCACAGGGTAGCAATCTGCCAAATCTCACACCAATGAAACCACAGTTCACTGAACGGTGTATGATTATTTTTTTTGCCCTTGGTTCAAAAGAAAGACCTTTGTATAAAGTACTTAAAACCTGTAGCACACACTGGCTTTTTGGTACTTCGTCTAATTTTTCAAACTTACATTAAAGTCTAGCCTTCATTTTGTTCCATCTTGCCAAGTAGAAGAATCCAGCTCAGGGTTTGCATAGTTGTGAATTTGGGGGGAGGGGTTAAGACTAAGGAAGTCCGAGTACTGTAAACTCCAGAGATGTTTATGGAATCTCTTGGGTTTTCCGTAGAAGAGGTCTTCAGGGCTATTCGCTCCAATTTTATCTTCACTGTTTATTTACTCCTTGAAATGTAAAGTCCTGTGAATATAGATGTGACTACAAGCATCTTGACCTACATATACACATCTGGAGGACTGCTAGTGAGTGGGCTCCCCAGCCTGCCTCACTCCCAGGGTGATCTGCTGCAGTCAATCAATTCGTCCTGCTCGTGATAAAGTTTTAAGGGAGAAGGTAGGCCCCCCACATATGTATTTCAAAAAATATTTACTTAATTTAGAAGGAAATAGAGGTGTGGAGAAATGATCTCCTACTTCAATGAAGATTAAAATTCACTTCAATTTTATTTTAAATCCCTCCCCCCAGATGTTGAAGTGCCTTCTGTTTTAGGCTCTGTACAGGAGTGCCCAGAAGCTAAAGATTCTGTCTCTTGTGCAGAACTTAGCATATTGCTGTTTAGAGTGAGTCCTGAATCAGTATGTTTCAACTTTACTTTCCCCCTACTACAGATGAGATAGTAGCTTCTTTAAAAAAGAGAGGGAGAAAAAGGGGATCTGATTGTAAAACATGCTTAGTTAAAGCATAATTCATTCAACAAACGTTTATGAAATGCCTCCCATGTGACAGACACAGTGCTAGGTGCCGGGATACAAAGACTGGGAAAAAGAGAAAAAGAAACATTCCCTGCCCTCAAGGAATTTATATTCCCTAGGTTAAGGGGTGAAGGAAGGTGGAGTGGTAGTGGGGGATATAATATAGTCATAGGTAAGTAAATACAAAGTAGACATAAAATCATACAAAGTACTTTCATACAAAATCATACGAATTGTACAAAATTGTACAAAGCAATTTCACAGAAAATCATACAAATATGGAATCACAGAAAATGATTTCACACAAAATCATACAGACTTTCATATGAAATCACACAAAGTAAATTCGTACAAAATTGTACAAGATATACAAAATAATTCCATGCAAAAATCACATAAATATACAAAATTTTATATGAAACCATACAAAATGTTCAAAATCATGCAAAGCAATTTTCTACAAAACCATACAATATATATGAAATAATACCATGTAAAATCATATAAAATATGAAAAATTTCATATGAAATAATATAGAATATTAAAAATAATGCAAAATAATTTCATATAAAACCTTACACATCATGCAAAGTGATTTCATACAAATATATAAAATCATACAAAATAAGTTCATGCAAAATAATACAAAATATATTGAATTTCATACAAAACCATACAATATTCAAAATAATATTTCATATAAAATAATTTCAAGGGTCAAAAAGCACTAAAAACTGGGGAGAGCGGAACCTCAAAGCTTATATTCCAATAGGATTCCCAAGGATACTGTTTTATCTATATTTTAAGTCTCTTGGGCAATGGCCGCCATATGATTGATGCTTAATAATAAATGTTACAGAATGATTGTAGAGCTGTGATTTAGTCAAGTGTGTTTTAAAATAACGATCCCCCTTTCTCACTCAACGCAGTGCACATTTCTCACAAAATGCAGTAAAATCTTATCTATATTGAGAAAGAAGTCAAGTTGAATTTTATTGATCCTTAGCTTAGAGCCCAGTGAAACTCTGACCCCTTAGCAAGAAAATGTGAAGTGGTGCTGGGGCCTTGGATGCTAGACCCTCAAGAACATTCTCACGGAGTGCAAACTACACTGTGCACAGGGGTGCCATTGTTGGCCCTGTTTGCTCACTGCTTTCATTTTAATAACTATTGAGCAGTTGGTGATTATTAACAGATCATTCCAAACAGCAAGCACAGAAGTACCTTCTTGGCGGTTAAGGACAATTTGGAAGGCCAGTGGGGGGGGTGGGAGGGGAAGAGGGGAGATTATTATTTTTAAAGGTACTAAAATCCATCTTTCCTTAAATTGAAAGAAACTTAAAAGTGGGTGGAGCAGGATAGAAGGCATAGAATAATCCCTTTCAATGATTAGCCACAGCTTTGTGAATAGAGTTTGCCTCAGCCTTCTTGATTTAACCTAATAATTGGCCAGCTCTGGTTAATCAGTTGAAAAGTATAGTTTGTATGAAAGATCTCAGATTACCCAGGTAGGGGCCCAGTTGTGGATATAATGGAATTTCTAGACCTTCTAGTCTTTTACATAGAATCCTGAAGCAGGCCAAGTAATGCCACTGTACTGTCAATGACCAAGTTAGGGCCAAACATCAGGGATGAGGCTGGGTTTCTAGAATTCTTAGAAGGTCCCTTTGAAGCCTGGGAGACATCTTGTTGACTGATAGGTATCTATTTTGAATCTTGATTGGAGAGCTGCTGAAAAGGCACTGAGGATGAAGCTGCAATTGAGTTTGGCAGTGTAAACTGATTCCCCTGGACGGCTGTAGCTGCCGGGACAGATCATATTTACTGACACTTATTATAAATGGATTTTCAAAACAACGTCGGTTTTGTGTAGCGAGAGTCGGGTCTGCCAAGGGCAGAACAAAGAAAAGTTATAATGTAGTACAAGATAAAAGGACTACTGCATAATAAATAATAGCTAATGCCATTAAAATATAAGGTTTCCTTTCTGAATATAAATATGAGCCATTAAATTGGTGCTCATAAAAAAACCAGATTTTTTCCCCATGAGTCCGACGCACGTACAAAGTCTAAATAACGATGTACGAAGTGGCTAGGTAACGTGTCCAGTTCTGGGAATGTTAAAGTCCAAGCTGTTACAAAGAATAGTATGTTTCCAAATGCAATAAATTAAAATATGCTTGTTAGAATAGCTTATACCTGATGTGGGACCCTTCTTGTCATCTCCATGAATATTACAGTCCATTTGGGCCTGCTAAGGAATTGCTAAAGGCCCAGAGAGACTAAGCGATTTGTCCAGCGATTTGTCAGTTTATAAACGTTAGGGACAGGGTTTGAGCCCATGTGTTCTTGCCTCTACAGATGAGTTGTTGTTCAGTCTCTTTTCAGTCCAAACAACAGCAGAGACCTTAGAGTATGTGGGTAGTCCAATAGATTAGAAATTTTTAGCTTGGTGTCTTTTAACTTGTTCTGCTTTTTTTTTGGAGGGCAATTGGGGTTAAGTGACTTGCCCAAAGTCACAGGGCTAGTAATTGTGACAAGTGTCTGAGGCAGGATTTGAACTCAGGTCATCCTGGTGCTCTATTCACTGCGCTGCCTAGCCGCCCCCCACTTGTTTTAAAATTTTTTTTGATCACTGTATTTACATAGAATTGTTTTCTTTTGTAATCCTATGTATTTATTTATTGCTTGGGGGGGGAGGGCAGAAGATAGGGTAATTGGGGTTAAGTGACTTGCCCAAGGCCACACAGTTAGTCAGTGTTAAGTGTCTCAGGTCCTCCTGACTCCAGGACTCTTTCACTGCACCACCTAGCCACCCCAATCCTATTTATTTAATTCTATGCATTTAAAACCATTATTCTGAGGGGGAGGAACTTATTAACTGTGACTTCAAGTTTCAGAAAAACTATCCACAAAAGTCCAGGAGCTGCCTGAGGCATTTGGTTAATGCAGGCCTATAATCCCTGCTATGAAGGAGGTAGGGGCTGGTGAATTGCTTGAGCTTGGGAGTTCTGGGCTGTAGAGGACAAAAGATAATTTCATTTCTGCGTTGTCTGGCATGAATATGGTTAGCTTCCAGGACAGCAGGGTGTAGTGGAGGGTGGGCGGGGGGACAGGATGGACAAACCGGCCAGGGCAGAAATAAAGCAGGTCAGATATCTTAGTAGTGGGATCAAGTCCACAAGTCCAACTTAAGCAAGATAGGCAGACAGTCTCTCCCACATTCCCCCCCCCCTCCCCCCAAAGGAAAGAAACTTCAGTCTTTTGAGATTTGTTTTGGTTATTAGAATCAAATGAGATATTATCAATAATGTACTTTGTAAACCTCAAAGTGTTAAATGAATGCTGAGGTTTCCAGATATGTAATTTTCAATGGATATTTAGACCTCTTGAATTGCCATGAGATGGTCTATTTATGAAAATGGACCTGAAGTATTTCCTGAGTCAACTCTAGGAAGAAAGAATTCATAACTGGTTTGCCTAGTCAGAGGAACAAGGAAGAACTATCCCTTGGCTTAAACCAAAACAAAACAAAAAAAACATTTTCCCTGAGCTGGTTTTGTTGACAGCGATTAAACTTCTCCGAATGGCTTGACTTGAAAGAGGAGAAAATTTCCCTGCAGGGTCTCAGGCCACATTGCATAATGACTCTCCCTGCAGGGCCGTGGCAAGGGGCAGGCCCCCTGGATGTGTCCAATTTCAAACCTGTCTGGCAGTGAGTGCAGAGATGAGGCAGGCAGCAGAAACCGGCAGCTCTCTCCTTCCTGATGGCCGAGCGAGTGGCCAGGCTTGGATCTGCTTCCTGCTTGGACAGGCTTTGAAAGAAGTGGAGAACCTGCTTGTTTTCCCTCATGGCCCATAATTCTTTCACTTTGCTTTTATGAAGGTTAGTACAGGACAAGAGTTTCTTTGTAACAAAGCATGTTCAGTGCTCAGGGGTCTAGCGTGACTAGCAGATATAAATTGTATGGAAGCAATTAAATTAGAAGGAAATGTCATGTGGGCAGAATTTAAATGGACAGAGCTGTGGCATTGATAATTATTTTTTTTCTTATACAGAGAATGGATTAGAGGAAGAAAAAAGCATGGGGGAGATGGAAGGGTTGAAGAGAGACTTGGTGAGAGATTGGGAGAAATACCTTGGAAGTGGTCAAATGAACAGCTTTTAAACATTTAGTCAGTCACTGTCCAGATCCAGGCTTAGGCTAATGCTGCCACCAAATGTGTAAATCTTAGGAGAATTACACAGGCCTGGGGATACAAGGGGAAACAAAGGAAAACAGTTCCAATCCCCAAGGTGCTTACATTCTACTGAGACCTTTTAATTCCTTGTGCTAGTTTGCTAATCATATGTGTATAGACATATATACATACACATATGTATACACACACACACACACACACACACATATATATATTATATATAAAACCTGGGAGTGATTCCTAGAAAAATTTCTTTTTTTTTTCCTTTTTTGGATTCCAAGTCATACTTACGAATCATACTCATTTTCAGCCCACTAAAACCACCAGATCATTTTAATGTAATTGTTTTACTAGTTCTACCCTGATTTATATTTGAGAAGTTAATGATTGAACTCATATAGGGCTCTTTATCAATGGTAAATTTCATGATATTAGATTTGACCAAATATTCTGATGTGACAAACTTTCTTTAGATCTTCATTTTCTCATCTCACACATTAGCCTAGAAAAATTTCAAATTCAAAGAATGCTTTTCACTTAATACATTCATTATTAGGTACAGAACACTCTGCCAGAAATGGTATATGATACAAAGATAGACAGGACATTGCCTCTGCCTTCTAGAAACTACTATCATCTAGTAGAGAGTATGATACTAGGAGAATAGCTGATTTATAAGTTCATAACAGAGGTATTGATTGATAAGGGGAGGGCTGGAGGGGTCGTTTCTGCCTGGAGGAATCAGGGATAGCACCACATAAGAGAGAGGGATATTGTGTGTGTGTGTGTGTGTGTGTGTGTGTATTTCTGTGCTTTCCTGCCTTTGGGCTTTTGCTCATATGATTTCATCTACCTGGAATGCCTTCCACTCTCCATCCCTTACCAAAGTACACTTTGCCTACAAAAAGTTGCCCTTCTGATATCATCACAGCCTGAAGTGATTCCATGGTTTAACCCGGGCTCCTTGAATGGAAGGTGCACTTAAAAAAATGAATCATAAGATAGGTCATAAATAGATTTCTAATTGGAAGGAACCTTACATCATCCAGGTCTTCCAAGTCCCTCATCTTATAAATAAGAAAGGAAAAAAAAAAAGAAGGAAAAAAGTGATTGGCCCAAATCTATACAGGCACTAAGAAACAGATGGAATTTGAACTCATGTCTTCTGGGTGAAATTTAGTGCTTTTCCATTAGACCTTTTTCTTCTTAACCCCTGGCAATTATATGAACTCCCAGCAGGCATCCTCTTCTGAACCCCTGCCAATCATCTGAACTCTTAATAATTACCGCCTGTATGTTCTATTTGGTAATTAATCACGCTCTACCTCTGAACATCTCCTCTATTGTCTTGAACTCTTATTAAAGTCTTTTATAGTTTAACGTTTCATGTCCTAAGGTTTTATCTTCCTGACTAGATTGTAAGCCCATTTAGGGAAGTGGGGGAACCATAGGAACAAGTAGTGGCTATCTCCTTCTTTGTTTACCAAAGGATACATTCTAGAGTATCTTGCACACAGTAGGTGCACAGTAATATTGATATTGGTGATTTTATTTTATTTTTGTAAATCTAAACTGAAACTAGGAAGGAGTGGCTAGGGCTTTGTCCTAGGGTGCTAAAATTTAGAGAGACCTGATAACTACTAACATTTCTTCAACAACTAGAAACAACCAAGCTTATCAACTAGTTAGCAAGAGTAACTAGTTGAAATAAGAAAAATAATCTGAGTACTTCAGGAATGCAAAGCTACATTTGCGGGCTTCCAACTCCTTTTTGCTACTTCCCTCTTCTGAGGTTTGGATCTAATCCCTTGTTTTTCCTAGTTACAGGGACTCTGCTGTTGATTTTTTCCCCCTTTGGAATCACTCAATCATCCATCCTTTCTTTTCTAAATATGCCCCTACCAAGTATAGTTTCTCATAATAAGAAGTAGTCATAATTGGGTCCGTGTTGTTAACTTGTTCACTGAGACACTTGACACTGTGTGACCCTGGGCAAGTCACTTAACCCAGATTGCCTTGCCTCCCCCCTCCAAAAAAAAAATTAAAGTAGAATGGACTTCTTCCAAAGATTGTGTGTGCCTCTTTCCTAGAAGTCCTTAAACTGAGGCTGTAAGGCCACTTATTAGGAATTTCCTGTCAGGCAAGGGATGGACTTCCTGTGCTTCTAAGGTCCCTTCCAACTCAGAGAATCTGTGATTCACATATAAGGAAGCCATTGGTGGGGGTAGGGCAACAGGGAAGGAGGAAGGGGACGTCAGGAGACTTGGATCCTATTGCCACTTACTATTATTAACATTGTCACATAGACAAACCATGCCTCAGTCTACTCATCTGTAAAATGAGGAAATCTCCAATTTCTCTTCCATCTCTATGAATTACCCTGACTGATTGATAAATTGATGACTTGATTGAACTTCCAAGATCCAGCTGAAGGGCAGAATTATTCCCTCTGTGTGTTCCCAGAGAGGTTACTAACACAGACAGCATGGAATCAGGGGAAGATGAAGGACGTGGCTTAATTTATTTACCTTTATTTTTGGGAGGGGATGATATTAATGGCACTCACTGGAATAGATCTGGGTAATAGAATGATTAATGAATAAAACACCCTCATGCTATTGGAATTCAAGAAGCATGGTTTATAATTTTTCCCCCAAGGATATAAAATATTTTTTTGATTGCTTAAATTAAGTTGTAGAAGCACACTGGACTTAGAGCCAGAAAGAACCTTAAAAATCATTGAATCCCACCCCTCTCATTTTACAGATGAGGAAATGGATGTGCAGAGACATTAGATGACTTATCCATGGTTACCCAGTTACCAAGTGTCTGAAGCAGATAGTGAATCTTTAAATGGAATAAGCAATAAACAGTTTTTTCAAAATCCCACCTCAGTTCTACTGACTGTGCTGTTGCTAGAAGAGAGGGAAGCTTAGGCTTCCCAGGCTTTTATTTAAACCTTTCTTCCTTCTCCCTTTTCCTGGGATCTTGTAAGATGGGACAGATCTCTCCTTACCAAGCTTTGCACCATCATGAACCATCTAACATTCAGAATGTAGTGAAAAGGTCAACATTTTCAAGCTGACACGATGACCAGATTTTGTGTGGGAGACTTTGACAAAAGGCTTCTTGTTCCCAGTGGGACTGGCACCTCATTTTCCCAATTGAATCTGACATTTACCTCATCGGATGGTGAGCTTTTTTGGAATTAATGATAATGGCTCATTTGCTTAGAAACAAGCAGAGAGAAAGGAAAAGAAGCCTTGGGCCCTATTTGACCACATCCAGATGCCCAGTAGCTGGAAACAAGTGAATGGAGGTGAAAATAAATCCGGCAAAGATGAGAAGGGTGTTTTGGTTGACAACTTCCCAGGGCTCAGCAGCCCATGACTAGAGCCCTGAGTTGGAGTGTTGTGTCCCTCTGAGGGCACATTCCATTGCCATGACCATGGGCTCCGGTGTGTAAGTCTGGTCTAGTGACTTTGTTTATTAATAGGATGGGCACTGTTCTCCCTGGGACTCCTGGGACTTGATTTACATGTGAACTTCTCTTCCTCCTCTGAGCCCAGACAAGTGGGCGGGTCTGAGATTGGAGTGTGTGAACAAAACCACAACTGAAACCATTCTTTTGAACCACATTGTCACATGCCTGCCAGCAGGTAATGACACTGAACTATGGAGGTGGACTTGGGACAGACTGAGGAAACCCCTGCCGTCTGTTGTCCTTGTACTAGACAAGAGCAGATGTTCTAGGTACCTCTAGGTATGGCACGGGATAGAGGAAGCCTATTTGAGACACTTCCTGACTGTGTGATTCTGGACAATTTTTTCAGCTTCTTTCTGCCTCACTCTCCTCAACTGTAAAATGGAGATAATAATAATAACATCTACGTGCCAGGATTATTGTGAAGATCAATTGAGATATCTGTATGGTGCTTTACAGTCCTTTAAGCATAATATAAATATAAACTATTACTAGTATTATTCTAGGTTCTGAGAGGGAGAGTATTAGGAACTATAATATAAGGCTAAAAGTGATCCCATTATTTTAGCCTCCTGGAAACGCCAGAGAATCTTTGGGCCTTGTATTATTTTGCATAGTTTGAAGGCCTTCAGTAACAGACAAACAAAACAAAACCTTCCAAACTTTCTTTCTCTGAACATATTCACTCCCAAAGTCATGAACCCAAATCTAATTAAAAGACAAAAGGACAAAGACAGAGAAGTACTCACTTGTCTTAAATTTTAATTTATATCCTGAACTTAACGAACAATAAATAGAATGGGCATTAGTCTCTACTGGGTATAAAAGGAAAAAAAAAGATTGCATATGAAATTTCAGGTTACTATAATGTATAACTATAATGTACAACTCTGGTTTATTTTTTTTTTAAGGACATAATATGGTCAAATGGGAGCTTTCAAAGCTGTCTCCTGCTTGTCTGGCCTTCCCTCTGGCCTTCATTCTGTTCTTTTTTATTAAAAAAAGATGACTCAATGACTTTTTTTTTTGAGGGAAGGGCATCTTATCCTTAACCTCCCTTGCTTTCCTATCCCCTCAAAGAAAAAAAAAATAAGGGGGTGGCTAGGTGGTGCAGTGAATAGAGCGGTGGCCCTGGAGTCAGGAGGACCTGAGTTCCAATTCAGCTGCAGTAACTTAACATAAAAACTAGTCATGTGACCTTGGGCAAGTCACCTAACCCAATTGCCCTCCAAAAAGCAAAAAAAAAGAAAGAAAAAGGAAATCCTTATAACATTTACATAGTCAAGCAAAACGAATTCCCACATTGTCTATGTCTAACATGTATGTCTTATTCTGCATCTTGAATGCAACCTTCTCCATCAAGAGATAGTAACAGAATTGTTAATTTTATGAACGTGACTATTTTGGTTGACCAGTCTTGATATTGCACTTTGGAAATGTTAAGGTTTTAGTCATAAGTCACATGCATGCATGGATACACACATATATAATATTTCCACACATACACACACTCCTAGGCATGTATATATCTACCTATATCTTTATGGTTCCAGACCTATGAAGTCATCTGTATTGGGAGCTCCCAATATGGAAACTCCCTCAACCAACTGGTTGTGGGTGGATTGGTAAGGTTGCTCAGTTGCTTGGGACAGTGAGATTAAGTGACTTGCACATGGTCTCACTGCTAGTATACATCTTTGGCATGACTTGAAGTCAAGTCTTCCTGATTCTAAGGCATTTTCTCTATCTGACAGTCATACAAACACTTGTGCACACATCTTGGCTTTTTGCCGAAGGCCATTATGGACAGAGGATCATGAATTCATTGGGAAAGAGCACTGGACTTGGAAATGCAGAGATATGGGTTCTAGACCTGACTGCCATTAATTCCCTGTGTTACCTTGGACAAGTCAGAGTGGCCTCATTGATTGTGGGGTTCTCTTTTGGTTGTGCCAATCTATGGGCCTACATGAAGGAAAGAGGGAATAGGCATAAAGATCTGGTAAATCAATAGAAAAGCAAATAACCCTTGGGAGCCTGCAGAGAAAGGCACTGACTTGATGGAGAAGGGCCTCCTTTTTTGCCCAGCAATGACAATGTGAATGCTTTGAATGCTTAGGTTGAAGTGATCCAAAGAGAATGGAGCGATTTTTCAGAATGACTTCAGAATTTACTTCTGAAGCTTCTCTCTGTCTCTGTCTCTGTGTCTCTGTCTGACTCTCTCTCTGTCTGTTTGTCTGTCTCCTCCTCTTTCCTCCCCAGTTTTAGATTTTCCATTTGCTAAAGGAGTCAGAAAATGATTCTTGTCCTGTTCTGTGTTATCAGTCAGGTTCATTTGTTGTTTGGGGAAAAAAAAAGCATAAAGCGCTGGCCCCAGAGTCAGGAGGACCCAAGTTCGGTTCCGACCTCAGACACTTAACACTCACACAAAAAAACTAGCTGTGTAACCTTGGGCAAGTTACTTAACCCCAATTGCCCTCCAAAAGGCAAAAAAAAAGCAACTTTTCTTTGAAACATTGAGCTCAGATGAAGCATAGAGTAGTTTAACAATAGGAACTTTGTGTTCCTTAAAAAAAATCTTTAGTAAGACAAAATGTTCACCGTTCTTTCCCAGGCCAACTGAATAAGGAGGAAAGGTGGGGAGCCCATCTTAGAAAGTACCATCCATGAAGCAAGGAGCATTCAGTCAGAAAATCCCACTCTGAGAGGCAAATTGGATGGGAAACTGGAGGGTAAGAGAAGAGTGAACCTTTGCAGCCTCAAGGAAGCAAGAATAGAAGCCCCTCTTTCCTGAGACTTGGGACCAGTTACATCCGGACACCTTGGAGACCTTAATGCTTCAGAGCAATAAAAAGTAGATGTTTCCTACACAAACACTGGGTACTATTGTTTTACTTTATGCCCCCAAAGCTCTGTCCTGGGCCCTTTTCTTCTCTCTCTACTCACTCTTCTCAGTAAATCACATGAATTCAGTTTCTACCTTTTGTACAAGATGGCCCTAAATCTATAGACCTCAGAAGCCCTACTTTGCTAACCACCTAGTCGCTCCCTAGTGATCTCAAACTCTACAATCAAAGGGGAACTCATCTTCTGTTTGCTTAGCTCCTTATCTCCTCTTGCTTGGAAAAATAAGCAGTCTTTAGCTCACTTCTGGGATCCTCTGAGTGCAAACCCCTCCCCCTTCAAAACTTTGTGTTTATTGTGTAATATAGATACTTATCTATGTATATGATTGCCACCCCTCCCCTGGGAGAAAGTAATCTCCTTGAGGGCAGGGACTGTCTCGGTTTTTTTGTGTTTGCTTCCCCAGTGACTGGAACAAAGTAGGTTCATTTAAGAAATGTATTGAGTGAAATCGAATTGCTTAAAAAAAAGTAAAACTTTGGTAAAATGAAAGTTTATTAAATCAACATTTCTTTGTGTTATACTAGCCCTAAGCCCCATCCAAATGGTGGTAAAACATAAGGGTTTCAATCTGTATTTAATTTATACACTTTCTTTTTTTCTCTTTTTAACAATTTAATAGCTAAGTTTACTAAGCTATTGCAAACTTAGTTTATTCTTATGCCTGAGTTTATTGTTAGGGCTTTTAAGCCTTGGGTACCAGCACCTGGTCTGAGGTCTCTATGTTTTGAAGGAGGAGTGATAGAATGATAATGGCAAAAGATATTAGTCTGGGGATAGGAGGAAGTGCTGGAAACAACTTAGGCTTGGGCCTGGCAGCTGTTTGGAGGCCTGAGGACAGAGTGGGCGTTCACCTACCTGCTAACTAGACTTCTAGTTGGACTACGCCTTGTTTTTGATGCTATTCTTGGATGCATCCCTATGTTTTGTGGATTTCATCAGCACATCAGCCCACACCATGCACCATGGGTTTTTCTTCTTGGTCTTTTTTTTGAGAAGCCCCAATAGGCTAGGAGTTCCATTATCCTCTAGTGTTCCGAATTTAGGAAGGATGGGGAAAGGTGGTCTGTACCATTTATATCTGGCTGTCAGCCCTCCCTCTCCTATAAATCAGAGAAGATCCAGCAAATTGTCAGGCTTCTTCATACTGACTTTGTTCCCCTGCAATATCCTCCTTGGAAGAAACATGGTGAGATTGGCACAGAAACTTGGCATACTATATATCAGTCAGCTCATATGCATGATTATTTCATTTGGCTCACACCAACTGGACAGTTGGGAATTGAGGTAGAAAATGAGTTAGAAAAAAAACCCAGTTCTTTTCTAGTTTCTTTTCTTTTCTTTTTGCTTTTTGGAGGGGGAGGGCAGGGCAATTGGGGTTAGGTGACTTGCCCAAGTGTCTGAGGCAGAATTTGAACTCAGGTCCTCCTGACTCTAGGGCCGGTGCTCTATTCACTGAGACACCTAGCCACCCCTTTTCTAGTTTCCTTAATGAAAGTGTTCTCCAAAAGTTTTTTTTTTTTTTGGGGGGGGAGGCAGCAGTGTGGAAGAGGCAATAATTTTTGATGTGATTGCTTATACAAGATCCTTAATTGTTTGCAACAACAGGAGTACAATAGGGGAAGGCATTTGTTTACATTTTTTGTCACTCCTGGAAGGATCAATGACTCCTCTCTCTCTCTCCATTCAGCAAGAGTTTCTGGGAGAACAAAAGCAACATTTCAGAACCGGATTTTGCGGGCAGTGTATTATAGTGGAAAGTACTAGCTCTGGAATCAGTGGTCCTGGGTTCAAATTCCACCTTTGACACTTCCTCCCTGTGTGCCTTTTGGCAAGACACCTTGCCTCTCTGGGGCTCATTTTGCCCATCTGTAAAATGAAATGGTTGGACTTTATGGTCTTTGAGCTTCCATCCCATCCTGAATCATCTATTGGTATATTGGCCATGTCTTTATCAGATAAATCCTCTGCAGTAAGTAGTAATAAATATGAGAAGAGTGTCCCCTAATTTTTTTTTAACCTCAGGATAAGGTCTACTGAAAATCTCAGTGGGTTACAAATAGGAAACGTCATTGTAATAAAGGAGTTGTAATAATCACAAAAATTCAGGATCTCAGGACTTGGAAATGAACTGCAGGAGCCATCCAGTCCAATCCTTATACAATAACTTCATGTAACCCTTGCTTCAAGATCTCCAGTGGGGAAAAGCCACCATGTCTGGAGGCAGCCCATTCCACTTATACAAAGTTCTCATTGTCAGGAAGGGTGTTCTTTCATTGGTACCAAATTGGGTTTTTTGGTGCCTTCTACCCAGCATTCAGATCTAAATCTCTCTGCCACTCGATAGCTCTTCAAATACTTGAAGATGGGCATCGTGCCCACCCTGAATCTTTTCTTCTCTAGACTAAACATTTCCAGTTCTTTCAGTCAATACACTTGTGACGTCAACTTGATGTGAGTGAACTGTTCTTTATCCCTTTACCAGCCCTCTTAGATGTGGTGCCTAGAAACAAACCCAGTATTCCAAATGGGTCTGACCAGACCAGAGTACAGTGGAACTATCACCTCCCTAGTCCTGTCCACTGACTATACCCTTCAATGCAGCCTAAGATTGCTTTAGTTTTTTGGATGCCATGTAATTTTTTTGGAAAATATATTTTTTTATTTTAAACTTAAACACCCTAAAAAGAACATTTCCATTCTGCCAAATCATTGTCAAGGAAACCTTTAGCTATTTCTCTGATAGCAACTGATTATTATTTTCTTGGAATACTGGTTAAAAATAATTTCAAGCTAAAAAGGAAACCCAATACTTAAAAAAATTGAGATGTACTGTTTGTACTTTTTGCTTTGTAATAATAATGTTTATATAACATTTTAAGATGTGCAGAGTTCTGCCTTGTTATTTCATTTAGTATTTACAACAATCTTGACTATGATACATCCATAGCTTCTGGAGATGACAAAAAGTCTTGTTTTCATCTTTTCGTTATCTTATTTATCTAGCATAAAATTGACTGGAAAAAGTTTGGATAGCATGCCCTACCAAAAGAATCCGTAAGATTGATAGTAGCACATGTGCTCTGTTGCTATCTTCATGCTAATTGGAGGAAGGTTCCCAGTGTGTTGGGTGTGTGGTGAATTCATGGGAGGATATGGAAAAGAGTTGTACAGGATGGGCAAACATGATTGGATTGCGATTTGTAGTTGGCAAGAATGCCTACATCCAAGAGGTCATAGGTCCATTGAAGTATTGCTTCCCTAATGGGAATGTTCATTTCTTTAAATTCATTAATTAAATTAAATAAATTAAATTCTTTCAATTTAACTTCAAAAAGTTTTCCAAGTTTTACATTGCTCAAGATGGTCTATCTTTGGGGTCCTATTTAGTTTTCAATCTTATAATTGTTTGGTTTTTGCTGTCTCTAGGAAGAGTCCAAATCATCTTCCATAACTGCTGTCTTTTAAAACATCATTTTTTTTTTACATTCGTTCATCTCTTTAATCTACCAACTTTGTTTAGTCTTCCTTTCTGAAGTTCTCATGGGTTCTCTTATAGGAGAGGTAGCATGGTATGTTGGGAAGTCTACTGGATTTTGAATTGGAGGACCTGGTATTAAATCCTAGCTTTCTCGCTTACTAACTATGTGACCTTAGACAAGTCACTTTTCTTCAGTAGGACTCAAGTTTCTTTAATTGTGAGATTAAGGGGCTGGACTGGATAGCTTTTAAAGAAGTCTCTCTCTGCCATTATCTGATGGTCTATTACATGATCATTTGGATTTTCATCACTGCCAAAATATCTCAACTAGTTCCATTTGTATCTTCAACATCATGTTGGTTCTGGTCAAGACACTTTATTTGAAATGGGGGGAAAAAGGTGCTTTTTTCAGTGCACGATATCTCTTTAAATTCTGCTGGAACCAAGTATGGTCTGATAGTTAGCGTGAGTTATGCAACTTCAATCTGTTAAGTTTTAGAGAAAATAAAAAGACAAGAAAACTAGCTGATCACGGGGCTGCTGGAACATTTACAGAGATTTTTATCCAACACCCCACACTACTGGATCTCGCATAGCTGAGCATGGTTCCCTTGGCACTTAGACTCTTGTTTTCCAGCACTGCCCTGGCTTAGCTTAGTGAGCAGTTACTCACTCAGCAAAGGAATATTGAAGACCTCCAAAGCACAGGGATGAATTCTTTCTCCCTAAATTTCCCTTAACCTTTCCAGGTCATGCAAATCCTCCAAGACTGCTTGGTGTAGTTCTGTCCTTCCTTGGAGATTCAAGCTAGTTCTGTGAAGGCTGGATTTCCTGAGCGCTGCAAGAAGACTTATTTGTCATCTCTGTGCTGCCATTACTGGCGGTAGGGGTCAATTCATTGCTAGTCATAGTTTGATGATTGTCACCTTGAACCATGAGGTCATTAGGTGTCAGAAATCCAGCCAGGGTTGGGCCCAGTCTGCACTTAGGTAGGAAGCAATGCTACAAATAGGGGAAGTGATTAAGGAGGTGGCGCTCCATTTGAGTCAGTGCTAACTACAGCATCATTTAGGGAGTGCTTGGGACTTGTTGTCCTCCCCACAGGGAAACAGTATCCTAGCAAAGGCTCTGCCCTGTGGTTAGTTTTTTTTCTTTGTCCTTTTTGGTCACTGTCATTATTTTGTCAGATGAAAAGGGTCACCCCAAACTTTTATGACATTTGTCACAAAAATGGTGTCATTTTGTGACACTATTAAGGGAGAGCATCATGACCTGAGAAATAGTGGGATGTGTGGGTAGAGGGCTGACTTTGGAGTTAGGAAGAGCTGAATTCAAGCATTCAAATCCTGTCCCTGACTTACATGAATTATATGATCCTAGTCAAGTTTTTTAATCTCTTGGTGCCTCTCATCAACTCTTGAAGATGAAAAGTATCTCATCTAACTATAAGCTGCTGACCTACATTGGTCTAGGCTGATGAAATCAGATCTGGAACAACAACAATAAAAAAGATAATTTTATTAGGAGGATTAACTGGGGATTAATTTAGCTATGTTTGGAGATGCTTGGTTATGGGGTAATTTTTTTTTTTAATTTAACAACTCTTTATTAAGTTATAAAGGGATTGTAATCAGCATCAGTGGAGGAAGTACCCACACCAATAAAATCTTTAAGGATTGAAATCTTTGGACACAAACCTTTTTCTTATAATTGGTCAATATTCATCATCAATTTGTTATCAGAAGAGGACCATGAAATGTTTTCTTCCAAGACTAGTGAATGGTGGGTGGTGTTTCTAAGTCTAAATTGAGAGAAACCTCTATATCCATTATTGGATGGGGTTGTGAGAGAAGAAAATACATTCCCTGGGGGATGGCTCCCTGTGTGCAGAAGCAGTCCTTGCTGTGTTAGAGACCAAAAACAGACCTGCCATCTAGCTGGTATTTGAAAGATTTGCTTGCTGTTTCATCACAAAAGTTTTTTTCCTTCTCGGTGATGCCTTGTGTTTTGACCATTTTTATATATATTTCAATTTTGCCTGGAGGGAGAGAGTCATGTAAGAGATATTACTAGGATGCTAATCTTAAATTTGTGAGCTGATTGAAGAGAGAACATATATGATATATATCATGCATAAATGTGCTGTATTGGACATTGTTTAGCAATGATGTTACTAATATACTCACAACCTCAATGCGATATCTTTCAGTCATCCATTTATGACACTTCTGGTGGAAATGACTGTCCTTGTCACATTTTGTTTTACCATCATGTTTTTGCAGAAACAATTAACATCAGGGGTGGAGGATGGGGGAGTGGGGATGTGCCAATATAAGGAAAAATACATTTCCAAGGAGCCTACAGTAAGTAGAATAAATATAAATTAAACTGAGTACTCAGGTAATAAATGGGTACATGATAACAGTGGTAAGAATCAGGAAGGGTTGTAAGATTTTAGTAATATGATTAATTAACTGGTTAGTGATGGTAGTGGCAGAGAAAGTTAATGTCTAAATTCTTAAGTGTTGAATTTTAATGGCTGGTTTCAATTTTCTGTGAACAAATCTTTTTTTTTTTTGTCAGGCAGTCACAGACAAATAGAGACATAGCCCACATACAGTTGTCCCTACTAATGCCATTTTTGAATGTTAGTGTGGTGTGGTGGATAAAACACAGGACACAGTGAAGTGACTGAGACCAGATCCTTAGGTACTGTGTGTTCATAGACAGGTTGCCAGTTTTAAAAGGAATTGTTTATTTGTCTATAAAATGGGCAAGCTAATTTTAAAATATTCTGCAAATGTGTTGTCAAGATAATACAGTCAGCCTCACACAGTCAAGGATTGGAGCGTATATAGCCTCTAAAATACTTTCCAATTCAGCAGTTCTGGGAAAGGGCTATGGTAAGGATGGTATTTGACAATGTATACAATATTTTGCCATGTTAGTAGATAGAATGTAAACCCTTTGAGGACAGGGATGATTTTTTCCTTTAGTTTTCTCTTCATATGTACAGTGAATAGCACAGTGCCAGACATGAAGAAGGCACCTAATGAACACTTGTAAATTTAACCATTGATAATGTTTTTCAGCTCTTTGCCTTTTGATAACATTGTGGGACCATCTCCCCCTGTAAAATAATTTTGACTAACTGTCTAAATTCAGAATTAACAAAGGTTGAAATGGTCAAAAGCTGGGGCACAAGGATGAAGCAGAAGTAGCTGAATAAAGCTGTGAATGATTGATAGATTTATCAGCCTCCGAAAAGCTCTATAAAAAGCCACTTGTCAGATATATTTCATACTGGCACTCCCACCTCACCCACTCCTCCAGGTGTGACAGTTACATTACTTCTTGAGTCTGGTTCTATTCAGTTCAGAATCAGTAAAATCTGTATCTGTAAAATAATGGAATTTCATTGGTGGCTTAATGGTCCCTCGCAATCCGGTATTGAATCAAAACCAGGTATCCTAATCATGTTTACACTACCTATCTCTTGGGGCTGTTGTAAGGAAAGTGCTTTATAAACCTCCTAGGGGAGCTATTGTTCTTGGCCCTGTGCCATTGTGGCACTGGATCGTTGGACGGCTATTTTCATTGTGATTTGGTCACTGATTGTCCATAATGTCTTGGAAAGGCCCTCCATATCTGTGGACTTCAGTTTCATCATCTATACAATGGAAATAATTATGTTACCACCCAGATAACTCAGAGGGTTGCTTAAGGTCAATTAGTAAAACTCATTGTCTTTTGGTTGTCATGGCCAAAGAATTCCACATCTAGAGACCAGCTTTTTGGTGATGAGCCTCCCCACCCAGAAGCTACTCCTTTGATTGCAGACACAGGTTGTGTTTTTAAACCTTTGGCAACTTGGTTGAATCTACTAGAGTTTGTACCCCACTGACACCATCTTTAAGAACCCAAGGTCAACTCCACATCACAGTGAGGCATCCAAGTAGGAACTTTGGGGTGGCGTTATACAATAAGAGAAGCATTGGATTTGTTGTCATCAGAGGAGCTGGGTTTCAAGTCACCTATAATGCTACCTGGTTATGTGACCTTGGGCAAATGATTTAGCTTCTGTTTCTTCAACTGTATTATGAAGACATTGACCTACATGACCTCTCAGGTCCATCCCATATTTAGATCTCTAATCCTGTGATTTTTAAGACCCTGCCTCTTAACTCACAATCTGTGACTTTGCTTTTTCTTTTCAAGTGTAAACAAAACATTTTCTATCATCTGTACACATCCAGTGATAAGAATGGTAAAACTCATACCAGCTGAGTTTGAGAATATTCTGAATTACATATTTTTTTTAAAGTGGCATTACTTTGAAGGACATAACACAGTGGAAACTACATGGTTTAAGAAGGTATAGCCAGTATTTTGTCAAGGAGGGTTCCTTCAACTTGTTTTTATGACCAGATTTCCAACTGAATGGTATATAATTCAAAGATCCATTATTTGACTATAAATGACACTTTGAAGGTTCTTGAAAATTATTTGTTCTTTTAAGTTGCTTAAACATTCCCCTTGGAAATCTTGTTCCAACTATTCATTTGCTTAGCAAACCCATTTTTCATAGGACAAAAGTAAAGTTTGACCTCACCTTTTTTTGAAGGGACTGCAAGATTCTGAATGTGTACAAACGTATTAGGCATTGCCATGGAGTCAGCCTCTAAGATGGGTCTGTGAGGTAAATTTTATCATGATTAAAAAAAAAATCAGTGAACATTTTGATGTCTAAAAGAAGTAGGAAAAGAACTTTGTTTCAATAAAGGCTGCTAATTTAGATGGAAAAAAGTCAAACTATTATTTTACCTTGATCCAGTGACATATGTCAGGGGACAAGTTCTTTTACAACACTCATCTTTTTCCTCTAATCTCACAGCAAGAAAAAAAAATAATGTGTCTTTATGGTTTTTAAACATCTTTTAAAAATTTTAAAATAAGTTAATTGATGCCTTTTCTCTTTTACTATATAGTCTCTCCTCTCTTGTATGCTTTCTACATTTGCCTGCGATATTATTAGTGTTCAAAAATAACATAATATTCATCCTTCGAACTAGAGAATAACTCAAAAAAATTTTATGTTCCATTCCATTCATCAGGCATTTATTAGAAGCTTCCTCTGGACAAGATACTGTGTTAAAGTGTTAAAACAGATGCACGCTCTGTTATCAGGAGCAAAGGGAGGTTCTAGTTGGTAGACAACCGACTGTCACCCGTATTAAGAGCACAGACAGCCAGGCAATGTTCTCTATGTACAGATGGCTTCTTAAAGCAGGCAGGCAGACAGACAGACACACAGACATATGGACACAGTGCCAGTGGCTCACATGGCCACTCCCATGCCCATGGGAGGTGCCCTTGATGACAGCATCATTTTCATAGTCGAAGGACAACTGTTGCTTGTCAGTAATTTTCATCCCCAAGCTAATGAAACTATATAATACTCCCGTCATTGTTGCTTACATTATTAGGGTTATTATGATTATGTTGAAGTGACATCAATATGTCTCATTCATTTCAACTCAATAGCATGAGCTAAGCGCTTGATATATGCAAGGCACTCAGCTAGGCTTTGGGGAATGCAAAACACAGGTATTTCAATTTCAATGTAATTTTATTGAAATATAATTACCAAAATAAAAAAAAAAAATAAATCATGCTAATGGACCCCTGGGTTAGTCTTTTGGTTTTGTTTTTTGCTTGTTGCCTCCCTTCATCTTCATGTGTGTCTATGTCCTTATCTCCCTCTTGGAATGGAATCTCATGGTGGATAGTAATTGTTTCCATATCCCCAGAGCCTAGTATAGCACCTGGCACACAGAAAGCACTTAATAAAATGATTGAGAAAGTGTTGCCAGGGTACAAGTATTGTTATAACTTTTACAGAAGTGGAAGCTGGAGCTCTCAGAAGTCATAGACTCATAGAGATTTAAAGCTGGAAGAAGCTTTAGAGGCTGTCTAGATTAACTGCTTCTTTTTATAGATGAGTAAACAAAAAAACAGAGATTAAGTAATTTACCAAGATCGCGCAGGCAATAAATGACAATGGCAGAATTTGAACCCAGATGCTTTAACTCCAAATACAGTGTACTTTCTGCTTTATCATGTGGTCTGTCCTCTAAAGCAAAGTGACTTGCCCAAGGTCACCAAGCTAGTGAGTGGGTGAAGCCATAATTGGAACTCAGGTCTTTTGACTTGGAGTACAGGGTTCTTTTTACTATCAGTTTGTGCTTGCAGAACTAGTTTTGCCACATACGTTGTCTCATTTGATCTCTTTTGAAATGACCTGAGTATGGTAAGGCAAATGGACTTCTTGATGCAGCCCCAGATGGATGCCAATTTGTAAAGAACTTACATTCTAATGGGAAAGACAAGCAGTAAATATACAGAGTGCCCTAAAAATCTTAGGATAGTATTAGATTTTAATAGCTAAAAATTGCCTAAGACTTTTGGTATACCCTCTGTGTGTGTGTGTGTGTGTGTGTGTGTGTGTACACATCCATAATTCATACCATATGTGTATTATATACAATATAATAGAAATAATAAACATATTATATATGTGTGTATACATACACACACACGCACTCAGAACAGAAAGGATAAACATAAATCCAAAGCAGTTAAATATAGGAAGGTTTGGGAGGCAAGGCAGTAGCAGCTGAAGACATCATGAAAGGCTTCACTTTAGTATTTTAAAATATCCTTCCTAGTAGCTCTAATATCTTAGCAGTTTTTAAAACAACAGTTTGTTACTTAAACAATAAGATTAGGTAGAAAAAGTGCCAGCACTTGGAAGTAAGGAGGTGAAGTGTGGAGGGAAGAGAGAAGATGGATGGACCATTTAAAAATTTTATTCAACTGTCCTCTAACCAAAGCATTGTCCTCATGTAAGTGAAGAGGAGTAGAGTTCTCCACTGAGTGGTGTTTGGAACATAATGGGTTTTACCTTTATGGGAAATTGTCAGAGACAGTTTTGTAGAGTGTCGAGAGTGCTGAACCTCCACTTAGGAAAACCTTGTCTTGTCTCTGACTCTAGCTGTGTTAGCATTGCTAGGTAAGTCTCTTACCTTCTGCGAATCTCTGGCAAATTTCTGGGACATTCTAGTGACATCTAGACAGCTGTAATCCAAAGGGATTTAGAGGAAATTAGAAGACAGCTCTCATCCACTAATTTTACTGTTGAGCAAACTGAAATTCAGAGAAGGCAGATTAGTTGATCCAATTTATTTTGGCACTAAAGGGCAGAGATAGGGCAGCTAGAGAGCTGGGTCTGAAGTCAGGAAGATTCATCTTCCTGAGTTCAAATATGGCCTTAGATATTTATCAGCTATATGACCCTGGGCAAATCACTCAACCTTGTTTACCTCAGTTTCCTCATCTGTAAAATGAGCTAGAGAAGGAAATGACAAATCATTTCAGTGTCATTGCCAAGAAAACCCTAAATGGGATCACAAAGAGTCAAACCCGACCAAAACAACTGAACAACAAAGGACAGAGCTAAAATTCACACTCAGTTTCCATCAGCAGTATCCTAGATGCTTGATACAGTTCCTGCTAACACCTCACAGGAAGTAGCTCCAATCTGGGCATGTGTCGTGTAAGGCGTCACAACCTTGACCAAAGGATTTTAGATCTTTGAGTGTCCATAGAAGAATAAAAGGCATTAAATGAACATTGAAAAAAAGCAGCGATAAGGAAAGTGGAAGAATGCTCCCAATGGTGTTTGCGTTCTTTGGGTCCCCCGAGCAAACATTCATGTTCTGTTATAAAGGAGCAGTATGCCAATGTTGAACGGGTGCCAGCAACATGTTGAAACAGTAGGAGAGGAATGCAGAGAGCTGGATGTGGAGTCCTGTGTGCACAGGAAGATTTATGACACTACAGAATGGAAAACCGAGAACTCAGCCCTGTTTCGTGCTGCCATCTCTTTATGGCTTGTGCCACTGGTCATGTTGCCTGTTTTCAGTTATTTGGTTCTTGGGGGAGGATGGCAGGTTTTTTGCAATAGTGGGTCCCATTTATATAATGTTTTAAGGTTTACAAAGTGTTTTATATATTTGGCTCATAGGTTCCAGGTTCATTGTCCCAATCCACACTTGGACTACCAGCTCAGGTCCCCAAAACTGCTGCTTTTCCTTTTGTGTTCTAGGGCTAATCTTGAAGACCTGGGAGTTTCTTTCCAGCATTCTACCCATATTGAGTGGTCAATAAAATCATACCTGCTCAATTAGATTCTACCTTAAAAAAAGTTTACATATTTCATTGATATTGGTCCAAAGAGACATAGCCATAACCATGTATGGAAGACAATTTCACTCATCTTCTTGAGGAATGATTTAGTCTGTGTTGCTAACTAGATCCCTTCTGTTTGGCGCTGTGGTTTTCTGTTTCCTTCAAGTAAGATAGGGTTAGAATCACAGCTGTGTGGGTTGGAGATGGCTGGGAAGTGAGGCGGAGGCCTAGAAATGGGCAAGATAAGTGGAAAACTCAACTATTAGAGCCCAGGGTGGTTCCAGGTGTGCAGTCCAAGTTTCTGGTAGGGAGGGGAAGGGGAAAATGGCCAGAAATCAAGTGATGTGGTTAGGAGATGGCCAGGAAGTGAGTGGATGCTAGACTATTTCTGTAAAATCAATTTGCAAGATTTGTTTCCACCAAAAAGATGAAATTATATTTTTTACAGTGGCTACCCTTATTTTTTAGGTCATAAGGTCATATTGTTCTTCCCAAATCACCGTGCACATGCCAAACAAAGAACAGGCTCAAAGCAATAAGGATGGGTGACCTTTAGATCTGAGAGGTCAGTATTATGGAGGCATCATATGGAACTGTTATTCTAACACTGACAAGAAAAAGGCACTGTTAATAAATCATTCAATAAGCAATTTTTTTTAAGCACCTACTACGGTTCAGGTACCATGCTACACAAATACAATACAAAGACAAAAATATTCTCGAGGAGCTTACATTCTATTAGGGGAAACAACAGATGAGTAAATAAAATACTAATAAGTCCAAGGAGATGGGGGCACCACCATTTTGGGACAAGGATTAGGCAGTTCTCATGAAGGGAGTGCCCAACATTTGGTCTAGGGAGCACGACAACAAAAGGCTGTGAATGCCATATTCAGCCTGTCTGGCCCAGTAAAGAGCAAAAGAGAGCTGAGGAATTACCTAGTGAATAATGTTCAGAGCAGACAGCCTGTCTGGATATTTCAGCCTGTAGAGCTCTCCTTTTCAATCCCAGAAAGCTTTTGGGAGCCTGAAATACCCAGATAGTTGGCCTGACTTAACCTATGCTTATGAATCACAGAATTCTGGACCTGGAAAAGACTGTTGAGTTTATGTGATTCAACAGCATCGTATTACAAAGGAGGAAACTGAGGTGAAGGCCAAGAGCCAGACAGAGAGGCCTCCTGGCTACATACAACAGCCCCGTTACTGGGCCATGTCCCACAGGAGGAGGCTGCCCTTAAGACTGAGGATCTGAATATGGTGGACTCTGCTCATTTCTGTGGTGCATGGAGAGTGGCCTTGTGACCTTATTAGCTACAAAACCCACTTAGCCTCTTGGAGTTTCAGCAATTCTCTTTTAGATATATCAACCTAAGCTGCAGATGGTTGGCATCTGTATGGGTGATGAGCAATCATAGATTTTTTTTTTTGGAGGGCAATTGGTGTTAAGTGACATGCCCAAGGCCACACAGCTAGTTTTTGTGTTAAGTGTCAGAGACCAAATTTGAACTCAGGTCCTCCTGGCTCCAGGGCTGGTGCTCTATTGACTGTACCACCTAGCCACCCCCTCAATCATAGATTCTTAAGGGATTTTTGCCGTCCCATGGAGGACGCTTGTCTCATTCAGCTTTGTGGGTAAGGAACCTTTATGTGTAGGATGCTTCAGTATGGGACAGTGGGAAGAACTCTGGCTCCATAGTCAGAGGCTCAGGTTCTGCTGCCTAGAAACTGAGGCTGTCAGATAACCTTTGTGGGACTCAGTTTTCCTCATCTGGGAATGGAGAGGGTTGGACTGGATTATTTTTAAAAAGTTCTATCTAGTGTTAAATCTTAGGGAATATGAAGTTTTTTGTGACAGGAAGTGGAGGGTGCTAACGATAGAGGTTGATGAGAAGTTATTGATACCATTCTACTACCAAGTGGAGAAGTTAAGGTATAAGCAGTACCTTGAAAGGCCACAAATCTCTGCCTCCTCTAATTTGAATCATCATCATAATTGTAATCTAGCTTGTTCAGTTCTTCTAGGGCTGTGCAGTCACATCTTTTTGTTATTTTAAACAATAACAAGGGAAAGTAGAATTCCATTGTTATTCCCATTTTATAGGCAGGTAAGCTGAGGGTAGGTATAGTTAAAATAACATCTCTAAGATTTCGCAATATCCTTAAGATCACAACCCATGTCCTAGGTCCAGTTAAGCCAGTTTTCATTTGCAGTAGTTTATTTACAATCTTAAAGTAAATTCCCAGAAGCATTCTGGAAGAATGCATTTTTTAAAAATGTGGTAAATTTTAATCTCAGAATATAATAATGACTGACATTCATGTAACTGTTTTTCCTCTTTTAAATTAAATTCCATTTTTTCAGTTATTAAGCACTTATTTATCCCCTCCCACTCAAAAAGAGAAAAACAAAACCTGTGTTATAAGTAAACACGGGGAAACAAAACCAGTACTGATGTTGGCCATGTCCCAAAACGTGTTTCTCATTTTTTGTATTAGTCCATCATTTGTTTAGACTGGCAGTGGACAGTGTTATTTATCATCCTCTGAAATTGTGAGAGATCAATTGCTCAAAGTTCTCAAGTTAAAAAAAAGTTTTTTACAATGTTGTTATTGTGTAAATTATTCTCTTGGTTCTTCTCAGTTCACTCTTCATTAGTCCAAACAACTCTTTTCAGGTTTCTCTAAAATCATTGTCCTTTTCCTAATTTTTTAATGGCATAATAACATTGCATTACAATTATCAATCATCATTTGTTCAGCCACTCCCCAATAAGGCACCCCCCCCCTTATTGTCTAGTTATTTGCCACCACGAAAAGAGTTGGTATAAATCTTTGTGTGACTTACAGCTATTTTAAGGTATAGAGCGAACTTTAAATAAGTTACTCACACTTATGTCTATGACATAGGTACTATTATGATGACTATTTTTTAGAGGTAAAGGGAATTGTTTGCAATCACAGTAATAAAAAAATGCTAGCTGTCATTATACCATTCTATAAATTGCTTTATGTAAATTTTAATTTTTGTTTATTTATTGTATATTTTATTTGTATGTATATGTTTATTTGTATATTTATGTAAATTTTATCATCTAATTTTTACTTGATTTACTAATAAATTTGAGTTAGGTCATATCATCACCACTATTTTAGACTTAAGGAAACTGAGATTCAGTGGGCTTAAGTGACTTGCCTAGGGCCACACATCTACTAAGTGTTAAATTGGCATTTGAACCCATATCTTCTGACTTTCAAGTTCAGCCATGAACTTGCTAAACCACACTCCCTTTCAAACTCCAGCCAACTCATAATTTTGTCTAGTGGTGTAATGATGAATGTTTAACAAATGGTTTACTAGGTTGGGCAAAAGTGTGTGTAGGAGACATTTTGAAGTTTAATCTGCATTGTTAACATTTTTTCCCATCACTTTCTTAAGTCTAGCCAGTCAATGAAACAGTAAGTCAAGCCCTAATTTATAGAGTTTATCAGTTTCTGAGGTGTCAATGTTCACAATGAAAATTTTTCAATCAACTCTTGAAAGTCTGTTCCAGCAAATGCCCCTAGATATCCTCCCACCTCCTATACTACACAACCACCACAACCGTTAAGTAAGACAGTATCATGGCATGATTCTAACCGATAGTATATTTAACCCTACTCTAGGATTTGGGATCCCATTGATTTGAGAGTTCCTTCTCACAATGTGAGGCTGCCCATCCTTGGTACCTCTTGTCCGTGGCCATCCGTAAACTCAATGTGTTGGATCCATGTCCTGGATGCCCTCCTCTCCTTGATTTTTGTCTTCCATCATAAGGATGCCAGTGGAGTATTTGGGATGTCCACCAGTTATTCCTCACCCTCAGCATGTGCCCAGGCCTATCTTCCCTTCATGTATTCTCCACCTCTCCAATGACATTCTGTACCTCTACTCTTCTTTGGACTTCCTGCTTGCTTAGATGTTACAGTCTTGTTCAATCCCCCATGTACTTCTCTGCTGCTCTCTGTGTCGCACTCATTTTTAATTCTTTGGAGACTGTTTCATGCCGTGTTTCATTGCCATAGTGAGAGGAAGGGGGTGGTGTGTGCTTTAATGAGTCAATGCCAACAGTTTCCATTGACTTTGACCTGAAGTTGCCATTTAAAATTCTACTTACATAGTTGTAATTATCGCTCCCTTTTTATTGTTAATTTTCTTTTTCTGCTCTTTTTTCTGCATCCTGGATCTTTTCATACAATTTCTGAGAAGCATGTAATTCAATAAAGTACCAGGTTCTGTGGTTCCAGAACCCAGGCTTTAAGTCATGAGGACTGAACCAGAGGCCAACCCCAGACCCTCACTGGTGCATGTGGCAGAATCTTCTGTAGTTCCAGCTGCCCAGGGCCTTTAAATGGATGAACCAAAATTTAGAAATTGACTTCCTCACATACGAGGAAAAGCAAACCATTGGTGTAACCCGATCACCAGGTTCAGGCTGTGAACTGAGGGAGACAACTGCTTCATTCTTCCCATTGGAGCCTGCACATGTCTCAGGAGAAACTTGGAGTCAAGTGCGCTGTGACCGGAGCATAGTTTCGAGTAACAAAGAAAACATATATGGTTAGAACCTCTCCCCAGCAGTCAATGTCATTGTGTCAGGCTCTCATCCCAGACACATTCTTGAAATGATAGGTTGGAACAAAAGTGCCATCGGTGTCCTGTGATAAAGAGGAGGTGTCCATGAAATGACAAACTAAACTAGTCCATATCATTTCTTTTCCTACTACTACTACAGTAAAAAAAAAAGCTTTCAACTGTTTTGTTTCATTAACTAATTAATGTTATGATATAAGTGACATTTATAGGGTACTTTAAATTTACAAAGCCTTTTATACAGGGTGTCCCAAAATTCTGAGTGCAGTTTTAAGCTTTAATATCTTGAAGTTTACTAGGTTAGCCTAATTTAATAGCTTAAAATTGCACTCAGACTTTTGGGACAGCCTGTATCTATACTCTCATTTCAGCTTCACAACGACCCTCTTGGGTAGGTACTTCTGATATAGTACAGTCAGTTCTACTGTATCTTGACACACATTCACCAAAATCACAAGGCTTATGGGGAAAATGGAGTTAATGGTACAACACCCAAAATGTGTCAGTGACTCATAAAAAGATAGGAATCTAATAAACATGGTAGCACAGTTTTATTCATGTTAATACATACTATCCTAAATAGCGCTGTCTCTGTAGCCTCAGGCTAGAGAAAGTCCAGTGCAGATCGGGCTAGCCCTAAGGGCCTAAGCCACAGCAGAAGGTGGAGGTACAGCGCTCAGCCTTCTTCCTCCTCCTCCTCCTCCCACAGCTCCTATTGCATCAGATGATTAAGAATAAATAGGACATATTACCTTGGCCAAGACTGGGAGTTTGCTTGTGGAAGTGGGCATCGAAGGGTGAATTAACTCAGCTTCTAAGTTATTGTGAAGCTTTCTGCCTTCTCACCAGTTTTTAAGGAAGAACAAACCAAAATTCAAGTTATGCTCCAAGTGTTCCCTAATGTATCAATTGTGTTGGAACAAATTCCCATTTCTGAAGCAAGCAGCATAGCTGAAAGGACCATTTTAGCACCCTCATTTTACTGATTAGGAAACAAACTCGAAGAGTTTTATTTGCCAAAGACCAAGCGTTGAGTCAGTGTCACAGTCCAGATTAGAATTCACATCTTCTATATGTCACATTGTACACTTTTATCCATTATCCCCTGTTGCCTCTCATGATATCTAGCAATGGCATTTTTTTTTTTTTTTGCTTTTTGGAGGGCAGTTGGGGTTAAGCGACTTGCCCAAGGTCACATGGCTAGTTTTTGTGTTGTGTCTGAGGCCAGATCCGAACTCAGGTACTCCTGACTCCAGGGCCTGTGCTCTACTCACTGCACCACCTTGCACCACCTACCCACCCCTAGCAATGGTATTTTGAATTGCTACCATTTATCTTCTTCCCTAAACTACTTGAAGCTAAGTTTACCTTCTCCCTGTAGATGTAGAACTCCTTGACTTCAGGGATTTATTTTCTGGCCTTGGCACATAGTAAGGACTTAATAAATGTTTTTGGAGTTGAATCAAATTATGTCTCAATGCCTCCATTCTACAAAATAGCCACATTGCTGTTCTATCCTTGGGAGGGATGATTAATAATTCTGAATTGCAATTCTTCTGGAAGCTGTATCCCCAAAATTAAATTCTAAGTTGCCATGATGTCGTTCTGTCTGCTAGCCAATATAAGGTAACAACAGAGAGGATTATCTTTTGAATTGCCTTATTTTAATACCAGTCAGATTATCCTTTAATTGAACATCTTCAGTTTATAGAGGGCATCCTGTGGATGTGACCCCTGGGTCCTGGGTCTCACATCAATGTTCTGCCTGTGAAAGTGAGAAATGGATTTCCTTCTCCCAAACTCCATTATCCAAGTGGAATTTATGGCAAAGGGTCCATGCAGTAGAGACCCTTCATGCTTCCATTATTCCTTCTGTTAAAGCTTCCTTGACTTCCTGGGTTTCTGCTGAACCTGTTCTAACTGGCTGGGACACCAAGATCATTGCGTCCTTAGCAGGCATACACATTCTGACCCAGTGGCCCAGTTGGGACCTGTGAACTCTCTTGGAGCTATGTGGCTACAGTGCCATTTTTTTCTGGGCTGGAAGCAATCCAGAAGGGCCCCTTTGGCTTTTTCTCTGGATTCCTTTGTTTTTTGTTCAAGTCTGAAAACTTGACAGTGGCTTTTTAGAGTTCATGAATAATGTTGGTATGATTTACGGAATAGTTGGCATTTGGTAACAAAATGAATGGAGACATTTAGAATGAATTTTTGACTTCTGGAAAGAGAAAACTCAGATTTGAGTTTTAAAGGAAGTACACATCTAAGTAATTTGCCCATCATCCTCCAGCAGGCAAGAGCCAGAGACCCAGCCTGGGGGATAAAGTCCACAGTCTTGCCTCTGGTACATATTAGCTTTGTGACCCTGGGCAAGTCATGAACTGGTGCTTCAGGCAGCTCAGTTTAAGGCAATCTTTAACAAGACACAGATCTGTGGCAGTGAAGGGAGTTTCCATCCTGATGAAATTGCTGGTCTGGATTTCCCTCTTCTTCCTTTTCCCCCCAAAGCAACTAAATCCAGTTTTACTCCCTTCTGATTTAGAGCTGAAAGGGACCCTAGATTTAAGTCAACCACCTTCTTTTCTGTATGGAAAGTGGTCCAGAGGTGTGGAGTGATTTAAGGAAAGGCAGTGAGGATATAAGAATCCTGAGCTGGCTTCCAAAGACCCATATTTCAGTCATTTCATTGACACAGTGCTCAGACTAGGTGGTACAGTGGGTAGAATACCAGGTCTGCTGTCAGGAAGACCTGAGTTCAAATTTGGCCTCAGACATTTACTAGCTCCGAGGCCCTGGGGAATTAACTTTCTCCCTATATGCCTCAGTTTCTCATCTGTAAAATGGGGGCACACTGGGAAAGGGAATGGCAAACCATTAGGAATCTTTGCCAAGAAAAAAACTGCATGGACAGAATAGCCTGTGGGATCACACAGCCAGGAATAACTGAACAACGCTGACAAAATAGCTCTGTGTAATCTCATGTTAAGGTCACTTAACATAGTGCTCAGAGGAACTGGGATTTACTTTTCTTATCTGTAAAATGGGGATAATGATATCAGTACCATCTACCCCAAAGGGCAATGATTAAACTGACAGTACTGTGGATGAACGTTTTTTATTCCCATTGTTAAGCACACACAGCTAGGGAGGGGCAGGGCCAGGCCTCCATCCCAGTTTTCATGATTTTCTCTTACATATGTCTTTCTACTATGTAGTACTTACTTTCTGATCTGACATTTTCCTAGTGTCCCTGACAGTTGTAATCTAGCTTTCCCTTGCATTCTTCAATTTGAATTAAAAGGGAAAACTTACCAAAAAAAAATCCACATAGAGAAGGTATGGTTCAAATATGGAATTTGTAGCCATGGATATTGGAAGCCAAAGAAAGTGGAATGGCCGTCTCTATTAGTTCAGGTCACTGGGCACCAACCATCTTGTTTCAGTCCAGTGTGATGGTGGCAAAGAACTGTTCTATTTTTTTTTTTCCGACCTAGAATCATTCATTTGGGAGTATGCGGTTGTCCAGGTATGTGTTTTGAAGAAGCAAAATGGAGAGTTGAGGGGAGTTATCTATAAGGTCCCAGATCTAGAGTTGGTCTCAGAAACTATTTTGGTCAACCTTCCTATTTTATAGATGAGAAACTGAGAACCAGACTGGTTGCGATTTATTTATTTTTTATATAGATCATAGAAGGATAGGATTTTGGAGATAGGAGGGAGATTGGCAGGTAGATAGGGCATTGGTAGTATGATGGGCCTGGAAAAAGGAAGAACTGAGCTCAAATCTACCCTCAAACACTTGCTGTGTGACTGTGGACAAATCACTCAACCTTTATTTGCCTCAGTTTTCTGTAAAATGGGGATAATAATCACACCCACCTTACAGGGTTGTTGTGAGGATCAAAAGAGATAATATTTGTAAAAAAACAAGTGCTTAGTAGCTGGCACATAGTAGGTGCTTCCCTTCTGATTCCCCATCCTCTAGTCATGCAGTTTTTAAATGGACTCCCTTCATGAAGCCAACAGACCCCTTTTCAGAGAAATGTTCTTAAATGAATAAAATACATAGGCTTAAAAAGGAAACCTAGTATATTGAAATATAGTTATCTTTAAAAAGTTTACAGAATCTAGTTGAGTCCCTGATCTAGTCTGTATCATTTTATAGGAGAAAAGGAAAAGGAAGGGAAGAAGCATATATATAATAAGCCAGTCACTGTACTAAGCACTTTACAATTTATATTACATAATTTGATCTTCATTTACAACCTGTGAGGTAGGTGATTATTGTTCTCAATTTAAAATTGAGGAAACTGAGGCAGACAGCAGTTAGGGGACTTGTCCAGAGTCACCCAGCTAGTGTCTGAGGCAGGATTTGAACTCAACTCCTCCTGACTTCAGGCCTCAGTGCACTCTTCCGCTGAGAAAATAGAGTAAAATCTTGAAAAGCGCCTCACTTAAGGTCATATCATCAGGGCAGCTGGGATGTGAATCCAGTTTCTCTGACTTTCAAATCCATTGTTCTTTCTGTTACAGATACATGGTGGACTCTAACTTCCTTGATTTCTCTGTTGTGTGTTTTTGTGTATGTCTTTGTGTGTGTGTGTATGTGTTTTACTCACAACTCTTTGGATAATTAATTGCCTCCACTTTCAACTTGAGAATTGCCTGTGTAGACATAGCCAATAAAAATACAGTTGAGTGAACAGAGAGAGAACACCTTCTGTGTTTCCCTCTCGGCCACACTTCACAGATGTCTGAACGCTTTTGGAATAGACCTGGGTTGTTTCACTGAGGGGATGTCTCTTACGGAGGATACTGTGACTCATGGACATTTCCTCTCTCAGCCAGGATGGCTCCTATCAAACTAATAATGTTCTCACACAGTTCTGTTTTATCTTAGATAAACAGAGAAGTCTGATTCATTTTTCTAGAAAAACAGGATGCCCCAAAGTACCCAGCATAACAATGGAACAAGTTTACTCATGGACAATAATATTTATAAAAGTCCAGGATGATATAAAAGTGTGTGCTGGGATGGGGATAGGGATAGGGGTCAGAGAGTTACCCTTTTTTACCACCCTCGCTGGCTTCTCAGGCAAACGAGATGGATTCTGCCTGGAGGAGAGATAGACCCAGCAAGTTCTGAAGTGGTTGATGAGTCAATGGCTGATAAGGAAAACTCTTTGAAATGATGGAAACCATTCTTGGGAGCTGCCGAGTGACCCAAATCTTCTGCATTTCAGGTTTCACATATCAGAAAATGGTGCCCTTCTCATGCCCCTGGAGCATGGCATATTCTTGATAAACAGTAGTATTTTGTTTGCTGAGTGCTTTAGAATTTGGGTTTAGTACCAGGAGGGCCCTCAGAGGGTCACCTAGTTCAACCTTGCCTTCATTTTACAGGTGGAGAGGCAATGAGTGTGGCGCTATGTAGACATACAGGATATGACTTTCAATCCCACTCTGGTACTTACTAGCTGGGAGCCTGTGAATGTGTCACTTATTCTCGCTAAGCCTCAGTTTCCTCACCTGTAAATTAATATCTGGAAGATCTACCTCAGGGGATTTTTCTGAGGCTTAGATTAGATGATGTCAGTAAAGCAGACTTTAAAAACACTCTATAAATGATCTAAAACGTTGAAGTATTGGCACTGTTTTGATGGATAGTTTTTAAAATTGTTCTTCCTTCCTAGCAGACCTCTCTTGTGTTTCTAGATCGAGTTGAAGTTGGAGGTTTTGGAATTTGAAGTTAGAGGTAAATGGCAGAGGAGGCATTATGGGGTATCCCAGGTTAGGGCTGATTCTCTCCCACATATTGTTCCTTTTAGAATGTTTGCCATTTATTTTTTTGAAGGGGAGAAGGTAGGGCATTTGGGGTTAAGTGACTTGCCCAAGGTCACACTGCTAGTTTTTTTTGTGTTAAGTCTCTGAGGCCGGATTTGAACTCAGGTCTTTCTGACTCCAGGGCTGGTGCTCTATTTACTGTGCCACCTAGCTGTCCCTTTGCCATTTTTTTCATATTTATTTGTTTTATTTTTAATTTGTGGAATAAAACAAGCATTTCCATAACATAGTGTCAATAAAAAAGATGATTGCACATGACACTTTAACTCTACTAACTTGTGATTCCTCTTAAATACATAATTAAGTTTTCATGTAATTTTTTTCCTTTTTTTTTCTTACCAAGATCGCCAAGCACCCCGCTCCCCCCAGCCTAGGGATGTCTGCCACTCTTCTTGCCTTCACCATGCCTAGTATAGTACCTGGTACATAGTAGGAGATTAATTAATGCTTGCTGATGGATTGAGTTAATTGAATTTCCTGTTTGTGTCTTCACTGTGACTGAATCATAGTAGGGGCTTTATTAAAATACTCATTGAATTAAATCTGATATAACTTAGAAGAGGTAGCTTGACTAGTGGTCAAAGGGTTGTTACGGAGCTAAAAAGACTTGCGTTCAGCTCCTTCCTCTGACATGGACAGTGAGTGGGACTTTGGGGGAGTCCTGTAAGTTCTTAGTACTCTAGGGAGCTGAGAAGGTGGTGCCTTGTATGGGTATGAGGAGTTTCTGCATCCTGGAGTACTTTCTACCAGTGAAATACCAAGTCTAACCTTCTCCCTAATATAAAAACTTGAAATGCAAATATTTTTAGTAGGAGATAAAAAGTCCTTCTCCCTTCCTCTCTCCTGCCCATGGCTTAAGATGGAAGGAAGTGAATAAGTCACTCCCAGGAAGGTGAAAGTTCTCCTCCACTGCTACCGTGTTTCCCCGATAATAAGACCTATCCCAAAAATAAGCCCTCCCTTTACTGTGTAAGATTCCTCTAAAATAAGCCCTCCCCCGAAAATAAGCCCTATTGAGATTGCTGCTGTAGTGAAGGTGATCCCCTGCGCTACACACTACATTACGGTACCCTCTGTATGCACTGTCTCCCCCCCCCCCCCCTGAAACGCACATGTCATCCTGTTCTTCCCCAGTGATTTGTTTATTGAATAAAGGTACATTTTTTTGTTCACATTTACCTGTTTTTTAAAATTGCTGTCAATGTTCATTAAAATAAGCCCTCCCCTGAAAATAAGCCCTCTGGTATTTTTCTGTCCAAAAAAATTTATAAGACAGTGTCTTATTATTGGGGAAACACGGTAGGTGGATATGGACTTCTGAATATTCATTGTTTGTTTAAAGAACCCAACACAAATACTGCCCACCTGAAAGTGACTTCATCTTTGTTGGAAACGAAAATGAATAAAGCATTTGTCCTATACCTGCTGAGTGTCCCAACTCCTAAAACCTTTTGTGCGAAACACTTTTCCTGCTCTCTGTGCTCCAACTGCATCTTGACCTTTAGCCAACAGTCAGCAGATATTTATTAAAGTCCTTACTATGTGCCAGGCACTGTGCTAGGGATCTTTGTAAGTCACCTGAGAAATATACAGGTTTTACATCTATCTCCAAAAACTGGTTTTTCTGGAGTTGGTCAAGCAGAATCTGACGGTGTGATTTCCATGATTGGTAAAGGTTTACAATGTTTGAAACAACAGAGGGACACCTAAACCAGAGGCATTTGCTGGGGACAAGGAGTCATGTGGCTGGAAGCTGCCATGTGATGGGAAGAGTGATTTCCCCTAAAGCTCCAGGTCTTTGCCCTTCAGCCTCTCACCTGACTCATTTAGGAGCGATTCCTTCCTAGCTGGGGTGGTGGCATGATGCCTAGCTGTCTGATGTGAAACTCTTTAGGACAGGTATGAAGCGTCTTGTCCCAGTTTCCAGGGATGGCTACCGATTTCAGGGATCTCCCCTTGTTTCCCAACCTCTTTCCTCATTTGTTTAATTCTATCTTTTGCTTTTATTATCGATTGTGTGACTTTGAGCTAAGTTGATGAATGTCTGTAAGACTCAGTTTATACATCTATAAAATAGTAATAACAATATTACCTACCTTACAGGATTGGCCTGAAGAGCAAAGATAATGCTGTTAAAGCATGAGACAGTAATTTAAAAAAAAACATTTCTTTTTATGGGCAAGACCAAGTAAGTCCTAGGAGAGCCAGACACAATGGCAGGAGGGTTTCTGGGACTGAAAACTAGACGTTGGTGAATGGATGATAGGACTGTTCCTCTGATCGCCTTCTTTTCAAACCTGAAAGTTCAGCTGTACTTACCCACGGGACTTCTGGCTTATTTCTTCTGTCCCCTCCTTGGAAGCAAGGAGGCAGCAAAAGTGTGGAGGGGAGAAAGGGGATTATTAGGTCTGTTGGAAAGCAAATGCAGGAGCTTAGCTCATTGTAAGCTTTTATTAAATGCTTTTTGACTCATTCGTTTCTTTATGAAAAGAATTTCAGAGGAGGCTATTAGCCCTTTAACAGACTAATGGAAGATAATCCCAGTGGTCACAGTTAAATCATTTTGTAAAAGCTGGTTTATAGTTTGGAAACTCCAACCTTTGGGAATTCCAGATGGTAGAATAACTTTTTTTTCTTTTGGAGGGCAATTAGGGTTAAGTTACTTGCCCAAGGTCACACTGCTAGTTTTTGTGTTAAGTGTCTGAGGCTGAATTTGAACTCAGGTCCTCCTGACTCCAGGGCTGGTGCTCTATTCACTGTTCCACCTAGCTGCCCCCAATAAACTTTTGTTTTTAAGAATATCAGCTGATCAGATAGAGTTCTGGGTGTGAAGTCGGGAAGCCTGAGTTTAAATCTGGCCTTGGACATTTACTAGATGTGTGACCTTGGGTAAGTCACTTAACCTCTGTTTGCCTCAATTTCCTGAACTGCAAAATGGGGAAAAAATAGAACCTACCTCCCCGGGTTGTGGTGAGGAACAAATGAGATAATATTTGTAAAGCACTTAGCATTGTGCCTGACATACAGTGAATGCTATGCAAATGCTAGCCATTTATTATTATTGTTGTTGTTATTAATCTCAGCATTTCATAAGTAGGAATGGAACTGGAGGATAAAAGTGTACTGGTCTTAGTACAATAAGATTTAAGCTTGAGTCTTGACTTACCCCTTTACTAGCTGTGTGACCTTGTTTGTCAGTCACTTAACCTTCTCTGAGCATCAATTTCCTAATTAATAAAATATGGATAATACCACCTCACAGTGTTGTGATGAAAGTGCTTTTTAACGTAAGAGAGCTGTATTAATTAACCTTCGGGAGCTATTGTCATCTGGTCCAATGGTCTCATCTTAAAGGACACCCATCTAGTTCAAGGTAGGGACTAGTTTTTTCTGACTCTGGGTTCTTTCCATTACACCTCCAAGATTTCCTTTTTAATCCAAAGGTAATTTCTTTTTCCCCTGTTATTTGTTTTGTTTTTAGATTTTTTTTAAGGTCAGTTTTTTAAAAAAAATTTCTGAACTTGAACATAAATTAGAATGGACATTTATGTATACACCTCTATTTGTAGACTTTTTCATTATTCAAGTTGAACCTATGCTTTCAGAACTATCCTTCTTGTCTGCTTCTTTTTAAATATTCCCTCCATTCTCTGCATTAAAAAAAAAGATGCCTTAATGATGATCTTCCTTCCCCTTCCTCTTCCTCTTCCTCTTCCTCTTCTTCTTCCTCTCTCTCTCTCTCTCTCTCTCTCTCTCTCTCTCTCTCTCTCTCTCTCTCTCTCTCTCTCTCTCTCTCTCTGTATCCCTTCCTTTTACTCTATTGGGGGGAAAATAGTCAACCACAAAAACTGCCAGATTGGCTGTGTCCCAAGATGTATGTCTTATTTTACACCTTGAACCCATCCTTTCTCTGTTAAGAGAGAAGTAGTAGCCATCATCATCATCCTTTGGAACTGTGGTTAGTCATTGCATTGACTTGGGTTCTCAAGTCTTTCAAAGTTGTTTTCCTTTATAGCGCTGTTATTGTATAAAATGTTCTCTTGGCTCTGCTCATTTTACTCTGTATCAGTTCATATAGGTCTTCTCAGATTTCTCAGAATATGTCCATTTTGTCATTTTCCTGAGGTACAAAATATTTTATTACATTCACATACCATAATTTTCTTAGCTATTCCCCAATTGATGGACACCCCCTTAGTTTCCAGTATTTTTCCTACAACAAAAAGAACTACTGTAAATAATTTTGTACATGTGGTCCCCAAAGGCAATTTCTCAATCAGACTTTGTATCCTGTTGATAAAGAGACATTCAGTTCCATAGCCTCATATCTTCCTGCTTAGGAAATATTTAGTGACTTAAGATACAACCTCTCTTATGGCATTTCCCTGAAAAGACAGTATTACTCAATTGGCAGGTGATTGCGGTTTCTAAGGGAGTCACTGAAACCTTAGTGGTTTTGCTTGTAATTTGCTTGCAAAGTTCAGTAATGCTTGTTGTGTACCCATGTGTACAGAATGGTCTTTGGGGAGTTAGCAGCAGTCCTTTATCCCAGGACTGAGTTTTAGTTTCCTCTGATAGCTCATAATACTATGTTGTTCTTGGCATCCAGAAATGAGGTAACTGATGACAAGCATTTGTAGTTGTTCAGATTTGGTGATTGATTTACAGCCATTCTGCTCTGTGGTCACCCTGTCTACACAGGGATCCACAGCATACATGTATTCTACCAATTTGGAGAATGTGGCTGTGTTGCTCACATCAGGATCACACCAATTAACTTGTTTACTTGGTCAATGTTAGTTGAGCTAACCAGCCCCAATGAGGTTTAAAAGAAATGGACCAAATTCAATTATTGTTAATAATTAACAATCCATAAAACTGAATATGCCCCAATTATACCAGCCAAAAAAGAGGTGTGTTTGACATGATCTCCATGTTCTCTTCTAGCTTTAAAATTCTAATCCCAAGTAGGAGTTTTCAGTTGTCTGGGTTTTAAAGTGAGAATTTAGGACCCAAATCTTAAGAGTTGGGATGAACCTAAGAAGCAGTCACAATCCAGTCCTCCTCTATGTCAGCAAGGATTAGGGGCAATGAGTCAGAATTAGGGACCAAAATCCTATCTGGGACACTAAACACATCATCTTCAAAAAAGAAGTAATTTCATTGTATGACTTGAGCTGTAACTAGGGCAGGGAGACCAGGGTTCTGTTCTAAGGAGCCAAAATTGAGAGGGGGCTACTGACAGCACTCTCACCCTTTTGGCAGCACGAGTTGAGTTTAGCAACTGTAAATGGTTAATGTAGGAAAACGACCAGATGGAGATTTCCTCTTTCCTTTCCTGTCCCACAGTGACCTTCCAAGAAGTATCATCAGGTGTTTCAGGTCTCTCCTGACCTCTTCTTCCAACTGGATCAAGCATTTATTTTGTGTTGCTTACTGTCAGTGCAAAAATTGCTTGTTATGGCTCTGGGTATGGGTAAGCAGTACTCTGTTGACACAGATTGTACACTTTAAATAATTTTTAAAAATCACTATAGTAAAAAATAACAAAACCAAACTCAGTTAGGCTGATTTTCAGACTAGAGTTACAGACCCTCACCAGGTCCTTATTGAATCCTTTCAACTTCAAGCTAATCAAGAACATTTTATTAGGTATCAGCCATGTGCTGGTAGGGTAACCAAGGTCTCTGCCTTCCAGAACTTACAATCGAGCCACAAAACATTCAGCCAGCACTACTCAGCCATGCATTCAATGCCAGAAGATATGTTCTGACAAGTGCCAGAAGGTTCTCAGGACATGGGTCTAACAGAGGCTAGGCTTGAACAATCATGATGCCACTGATTCCTGAGTTTCCTTCATGATGACCAAGGTTTCTTTTGGGGTTCCCATCCCTGCTGTGTTCTGGTAGCAGTCCCAGAGAGGAGATTTACAGGAGAGGGGGAGGAATATGATTTTTGAGTTGAAAATGAAGTTTTTATATAACCTCTCATCTCTCTTTTCCTGCCATGATTTTGGTAGATTTCATAAACATGGGATTCTCTGTTTTTGAAGTGGTTTACCCATTTGTAGCTAACATTTTAGGATTCCTTCAAAATCCTGTTTGGTAACTTGAGCTGTACTCATGATGTAGGTGGCTGCAGTTACTTAAAGTGATTTCCAAAGAAAAAAGATGATGTCTTCCCAATTTCTGTTTTTAAGGCCCAAAGGCTGCCTGAGTCTTTAGGGGATTCTAACTGCTAAACAAACACATTTCTTTGATCATTTGACTTCATCTAATCACTTTTTAAATATTCTAGTGCCTTTTTTTTTTTTACTTTTTTCTGTGTGAAAGTCTCTGAAGCTTTAAAGATGAGTCTTTAATAGATAGCACAGATAAGAATATAGATCATAAAACCAGAGCTGGAAAAGTCTACCTTGATCACTTTATAGATGAGGAAACAGACGCAGAAGTGGTCAAGATCACTCAGGTATTAAGTGTCTGGCCTGGATTTGAACTCACCATCTCTGACTTCTTTTACATAGTTTAATTACATGTGGTCTTAGGGAAAAACAAGTTAAGTAATAAGGAACATTGAGAAATGTGTATCAATTTCACTTCAAGGGTCTAGAGAGATAAGTGGTGTGGTATGTTGGCTAGCTAGGTGGCACCATAGTGCACAGAACACTGGGCCTGGAGTTAGGAAGACTCATCTTTGTGGGCCCAAACCCAGTCTCAGACACTATCTCTGTGCCACTGAGAAAGTCACTTAACACTGTTTGCCTCAGTTTCCTCTTCTGTAAGATGAGCCGGAAAAGGAAATGGCAAACCCCTCCATTATCTTTGCCAAGGAAACCCCAAATGGTGTCTCAAGGAGTAGGACACGATTGAAATGACTAGCCAACAATAAAGGGTGGGTAGAGAGAAGACTGGTCTTGGTGTCAGGATGTCCTGAGTTACCTGTGATAATTTATATGACTAAACTTTTTGGCGCTCCAGTCAGCTCAACTGTCTTGGTCTAGAAGGTAAGAATCCACCAAGGTCAAGAAAATTGTTCATCCAGGGCAAAACCACAGGGCCAGTCAAAAAAGTCCTAAAAAATGAAACAAAATCCCAAACCCTCCTCTTTACAACTTGACTGATGTTTAATGTGAAGGTATTTGTAGAACCTATATCTGATTGTAGGCTGCCATAGGTGGGGGGGAGTGAGAGAAGATGGGGGTGGGGAGAAAAGTTGGAACTAAGGGATTGTGGAACTGAATGTTGTAAACTAAAAGTAAATACATAATTTTTTTTTTAAAAGGAAAATATCCCTAACCCTAAATTGATGTAGAATACAAAATCAAGAGGCTGCCATTTTGGAGGTTAGTGATTTCAGATGAACATTGAAGACAAAAAGGTGGTTTTAAGTTTCCGATGAAGCTGGGCAGTTGTTTTTGTTTGCTGTTGTTAGTTGGCAGAGAACTTTCTTCTTTTCCATGGCTGGGCTGACTAGTGGAAACATGCCACTGGAGTCATCTGAACTCATTTGGGGAAAATGACACACACAGACCCTTGCTCCTTTTCACAAAGGATTCCTGTTGATAATACTAGAGGTTAATGTGTGTGCTCATACTGTTGGCAGATTGGGTGCTTGGAAAAAAGGAAGGTTATCATGATTTCCTCTGTGGAAACTTTCCCCCCTTTGTTTTCTGAGCAACTGGTAAAACAAAGGTTTTGCTGGGGAGTTTTAGTAATCAAAGAAGAAGAAACAATGTGGATAGGAAGGTTGGAGCTAGTTAGATCATAGATTTTGAGGAGAAAGGGACCCTAGAAATCACATAAATCCAAGTCCTTCCTCCCATTTTACAGATGAGGAAACTGAGGCTCAGAGGGGTGAGGTGAGGGGGTGGAGAGTGGAGGGAGAAAGCACCCATTTGATATCTTCTCTGATAGCCTAGGCAGAGTTCAGATTGTGATGAATTAAGGAAAACTAATGAAAGAATTTTCTAGGACTGTTAGGGCATAGACTAAATTAAAATTTGGATTAGGTAACCAAGAGAATTCTCTTATCCCAGTTCTTGTCATTGATTCTACTTCCTTAAACAAATGACTTTGGAGGCAGAGCAGCTTTCTTGGTTCCAGTATTTACAGTGCTAAAAAGTGGGTGGTAATATTTGCAGAACACAAAGAAGGATTCTGGTGAATTTTCCCCTCGCTGGTCTCTCTCTCAAGACCTCACTACCTTCTTCCAATATATCCCTGTTTGTTTTTATGCTTCCAATGCACTTTTTTTTTTTAAAGCAATCAGGGTTAAGTAACTTGCTCAAGGTAACATGGCCAGGTGTTTCTGGGTGGGTGCTAAGTGTCTGAGCCTGGATTTGATCCCCAGGTCATCCCAACACTGGAGCAGGTGCTCTTACTTGCTGTGCTACCTGGCCGCCTCCTTAGCTTTCTTTTTTAACCACATATCCTTTTAAAAATTTTATTTATAGGGTGGCTAGATGGCGCAGTGAATAGAGCACCAGCCCTGGAGTCAGGAGGACCTGAGTTCAAATACAGCCTTAGACACTTAACACACACACACACACACACACAAAACTAGCTGTGTGACCTTGGCCAAGTCACTTAGCCCCAACTTACCTTCCCCCCTCCCCTCCAAAAAAGCAAATAAAACTTTATTTATTTATTTATTTTTGGAGGTGGGGGGGAGGCAAGGCAGTTGGGGTTAAGTCGCTTGCCCAAGGTCACATAGCTGGTAAGTCATTTAAACTCAGGTTCCCCTGCCTCCCGGACTAGTGCTGTATTCATTGTGCCACCTAGCTGCCCCAACCAAATATTCTTACTAATTAGCTGATAAGTTCTGGTTTAGTTTTTTTTCCTTCTAGCTGCAGAATCTAGAAAGTGCTGCCAGCCTTTTAAATTTAACATTCTTGGACATGGACCATGTAACCCAACCCTACCGTGTTTCCCCGATAATAAGACACTGTCTTATTAAATTTTTTGGACAGAAAAACACCAGAGGGCTTATTTTCAGGGGAGGGCTTATTTTAATGAACATTGACAGCAATTTTAATAAACAGGTAAATGTGAACAAAAAAATGTACCTTTATTCAATAAGCAAATCACTGGGGAAGAACAGGATGACGC
>NW_027186457.1:21230339-21239976 GCF_028583685.1 Petaurus breviceps papuanus | reverse complement strand
ATCACCTTCACTACAGTAGCAATCTCAATAGGGCTTATTTTCAGGGGAGGGCTTATTTTAGAGGAATCTTACACAGTAAGGGGAGGGCTTATTTTCGGGATAGGTCTTATTATCGGGGAAACACGGTAGTTATGGTTCGGTTGTGATATATATTAATAAATAAAATGTTTTTCATTTTAATACATTTTCACATCTTGTTGGTTAGAGGACAGTGCTGATGAGCGGGGTGAACCTTTGCATGGGCTGGCTAGCCTTGCTTGATTCTGGGTGATGGGATTACATCAGCAATACCTGCAGCTGTCTTACAAACATGCATAAGTAGTTAGAGTACTCTGTGAGTGATGCTGTATTAATTTGACATCTGCCCTTCTGCCGTCAAAAGAGAAGCGGAGAGTAGGTGGTTAGCTTACAGGCCTGGTCGGTCAAAGGAGAGCAGGGCCAGAGCAAGGAGGATTAAGGTGGCTATTACAGTGGCAACTGTGACCCAGGTTTCAGGGTCTCTTTAGGAGAGCATAACCTATTTATCTCTTTCTCTCCACCTCCAGTAGATTCCTTCCCTCAGCTTGTGAGTCACAGGCTTAAGGTGAAGGGATGGGATTTCAGAATCAATATGGTTCTCATAATAAGTTATACTAAAGGTTGTTTTGAATTTAGGAAAAGATTATTTGAGTCATCAAGAGGGCTTGGTGGATAGAATGTTGGGCCTGGAGTCAGGAAGATTTGAGTTCAAATCTGCTGTTAGAGATTTACTGGTTGTGTGACCCTAGGCAAGTCACTTAAACTCTGTTTGCCTTATGGAATCCCCTGGAGAAGGAAATGACAAATCATTACTTTTTAAGAAATATATTTATTTATTTTTCAACATTTACATTTATAAGATTTTGAGTTCCAAGTATTTTTCTCCCTCCCTCTCTTCTTCCCCTCCCCAAGAGAGCAAGCAATCTGATATAGGCTATACATGTACAATCGTATTAAACATATTTCCATATTAGTCATGTTGTGAAAGAAGAATCAGAACAAAGGGAAAAACACCAAGAAAGAAGAAACAAAACAAAAAAAGAAAGTAGTATGCTTTGATCTGCATTCAGATTCCATAGTTCTTTCTCTGGATCTTTTGGAATCATCTTGGATCATATTTCTGGGAAGAGCCTGAGTCTATCAAAATTGATCATCACACAATGTTGTTGTTACTGTGTACAATGTTCTCCTGGTTCTGCTCACTTCAATCAGCATCAGTTCATGTAAGTCTTTCCAGGTTTTTCTGACTTCTGCCTGCTCATCATTTCTTGTAGCACAATAGTATTCCATGACAGTCATATACCACAATTTGTTCAGTCATTTCCCAATGGATGGGCATCCCCTCAATTTCCAGTTCTTTGCCACCACAAAAAGAACGGCTACTAATATTTTTGTACATGTGGGTCTTTTCCCCTTTTTTAACAATCTCTTTGGGATACAGATCTAATATCACTGTATCTTTGCCAAGAAAACCCAGATCAGTATTGGTCAATGGGGCAAGGGAGAGTTGGACAGGAGGGAGCAACAGGAAAGACTTGCTTTTGATGAACAGTTGTTGTGACGATCATATAGGATAATGCTTTAATATTGCAAAGCACTTCACTTATTTTATGTGAATCATTAGGTAAGTGCCATCTATTATTATCAGTAATATTGAGTGGATTTAAATGAAGTCATATTTGAGGGATAAACCTTCCTGAGGTACTCAATCCAATCAGCAAAATTAATATTGCCCCTCCAGTGTACATAAGTAGTGGGCTGTGCAGCCATTTCTGGGACTACTCAGTAGATCATGGGAGAGGCTCTCTCTTCTGGATTTGGAGAACTTTCTGCTTCTTCCCAATATTTGTACTGACCACAGATTCTAAGATCCCATGTGACATCTCTGTAGCACCAAGAAGGCAATCCTTACTCCAGTTTTATTTCATTGACATTAATTCATAATCCAATTGTTATTAGGAGTAAATGTCAGTTGATTTTCTGCATTACTAAGGATATGAACAAAGAAAATCATGTAACACAATGCTTTGTGTGTAGGGTAAAGGACCTGGAATGCTTTCATCGGTGATACAGTTCGCAGTCTACAGGGCACATATACATACCAAGGGATAGATACCATCTTATGATTCATTTAAGAAAGAAAAAATGCACTAGTTTTACTGGCAGTCAGCAACCTGGAACTCTGGAGGAAGTATCCAGTTTTACTGGGAGCCCCTATAGCACAATACCAAAAGGGGGAAAAGCCAACTTCACAATCCAAATAGGATTATTGCTAAACAATTATTATTATTAAATGCCTTTAGAATTTCTTTAAAGGAGAAAAAAATGATAAAAGAAAAACAAAACAAAATGAAATACCAACCTTCTAAGTCCAATGTTGCCATTTGTGAGTCCGTTTTCCCCTAGTCTTTGAGGTTTTGTGTGACAAAAATTCATCATAAATCTTCATTAAGATGTCAAAATTCCTTATGAAGCCTATGTTCATTTGCATTCCCTTCTACTCTGATTGACAAAGAGCTCTTTATGCAGCCAACCAACTTGATTTTTGCCCTGGGCTTCATCTTTCTTCTTTTATTAAGAGAACTGATGGGGAGTCAGAAGGCTGGTAAAGGTGGGGGTGGGGGATACACAGACTAGAGAGTAGAGACTAATGGTATTAACATAGAGATTTTCCAATTCCTGTTAGGATAGCAAAGCAAATTGTCATTAGAATATCTCTTTCAATGGATCCATGATCCCCCTGACCCCCCTGAGCACTCCCTGTCCATGGCTCTTCACTTTGTGTGACTTATCTGTGCCCATGTCTTCCCATAAAACCATCATGGTATCATTACCCATAAGTAGGGGTAAGGATTCAAGAACGAGAGGTGCATTTATGTATAAGACATGCAAATCACTTTTACAATTTTTGAAAGGCAGCTAGCTAGGTGGTATCGTGTATAGAGTGCTGGATCAGGAGTCGAGAAGATCTGAGTTCAAATCAAAACTCAGACATTTAGTAGCTGTGGGCCCTCTGCAATTCACCATTTGCCTCAGATTCCTCGTCTGTAAGAAAACGGAGATAATAATAATAATAGCACTTACCTGGGTTGTTGTGAAGCTTAAATGACATAATCGTAAAGTGCCTGGCACATGTTAAGTGTTATATCAACATTATTATCATTCTTAATTATCTCCTTTGATCCTTACAATAACCCTGGGAGGTAAGTTCTATTATTACCTTCATTTTTGACAGACGAGGAAACTGAGCCTAAGCAAGGTTAAATCATCCAGTAAGCAAAATCTAATTAAATCATAGCTACTTGAAAATGTTCATGAAGATGGTGGTAAGTTAATTTTATTATTTAGTCAGAGAAGACTGGGGTTGGTTTTTTTTTTCTTTTTAAAGATAGGTCTTACACTATGGACCTATAACTATCAATCAACAGGCATTTCTTTTTTTTTTTAATCAATTGGGGTTAAGTAACTTGCTCAGGGTTACACAGCAAGGTGTTTCTGGGTGGGTGCTAAGTGTCTGGGCCTGGATTTGATCCCCAGGTCATCACAGACACTGGAGCCAGTGCTCTTACTTGCTGTTCTACCTGGCCGCCCCTCAACAGGCATTTCTTAAATGTCTGTTCTGAGACCCAATGTTCGGGATATTCCCTCACAGCAGTGACTGTGGACTTGACTATTTTAGACTCTCCCTGTCCTCTCCCCACCCCCACCACTCCTCACCCTTCCTAGAACTGTACAGTGACTGGAGATGCCTCTAAATAAATATTTAGTGAGCGACTCCATGGATGTCATTCAAAGTCAGCAACCTCGAACTCTGGAGGAAGTATCTAGAGAAATTTGATTTGGATTGTTTAAATATTCTAACATATAACATGTGGGGGAAACAGGGCAGGGGAAATCGCATCCTGTGTGTGAAATCCAATCCTTCAGTCATGCACTACTTGGAATCTGGGACTTTACCAATTTGCCAATAGCTAACTGTGCAGGTGAGTCGATAAGACCACCCTAGACTTGGAGAGCTGTTTAGATGCTCTGCAAATGTGGGGGTTTGTTTTTTTCTTTTTGGAGGAGGGAAAGGTAGGGCAATTGGGGTTAAGTGACTTGCTTAAGGTCACATGGCTAGTTATGTGTGTGTGTGTGTGTGTGTGTGTGTGTGTGTTAAGTGTCTGAGGCCAGATTGCAAATGTGTTTTGAAATGCTTCATCTCGTTAACTTTTGGGGGGACCTTGTGTAAAGCACTTCACCTTTTTTAAGAAGGAAGTAGATGAGATGACATCTAAAATCTCTACCAGTTCTCCAGTGGTCTGGAGACATTTCTCTTTGTTCCACACTGACCTATTTGGGCAGTGACTTATGCTGATCAGAACTGGAATCATAGGCATCATCTAGGTCAGCTCCAGAACTAAAGCTCAGAGCTTTGGTTGGCCAGAACTTAACACAGGGCCTGGCACACAGTAGGAGCTTAATAAATGCTTGTTCTCTTTCCCTTCTCCCTCCCTTCCTTTCAAGTCATTGGTTTTATTGGCTTAAAGTTGGGAAATGACTTCTTCAAGATGAATAGGGGAACTGTGATTCAAACTGTTCTGATTCCAAAGCTAGAGTGTCTAGCATATCATGGTGTTTAACCTGGCCACAATGGATAGAGCATTGGCCCTGAAGTCTGGAGAACCTGAGTTCAAATTTGGTCTCAGATGCCTATTAACTGTGTGACTCTGGGCAAGTCACTTAACTGCTTTCTGTCTCAGTTTTCACCTCTGTAAAGTGAGTTATAGAAGGAAATGGCAAATCACTCCAGTACCTTCGCCAAGAAAACCCCAAAAGGGTTCAAGAGTCAGACATGATTTAATAACAACAACAGTTTGTATGTGGCCCCAGTGGAGTCTAACAAAGTAAAAGCCCCTATTTAAGTATCATGTTTGTTTGTTTGCTTCAAACAAGGATAGGGCAGAATGTTCAGATTCTAACTCTTTTTAAAAGAACAAAACAATATTGTATTAGGTAGTTTAAATGACCCTGGAATTTAAGCTTTGCTTATCCTTCATGTTCCAGATTTCTAGTTCAACTGAGAATATACATTGATACCTCAAGGACCAGGATTTCATTAATCTCCCTTTCTCTCTCTGTAGAGCTCTCAGATATAAAACTTCAGATCAAAGACCCAAGACTGGAAGGCACCTAAGTGGTCATTTAGGTCCAAACCACTCATTTAATTTTTTTCTTTTTGAGGCAATTGGGGTTAAATAACTTGCCCAGGTCACATACCTAATAAGTATCCAAAGTCGAATTTGAACTCAGGACTTTCTGACTACAGGTCTGGTGGTCTAGCCACCAAACTGCCTAGTTGCTCCACAATCATTTAGTCTTAAAGAACTGTCTTGAGTGTCAGAGAAATATTATGATTTATTCATGGCCATATCACTAATTCACATCAGAGGAAGGATTTGAACACACGTCTCTTCCTGACTTTAGGTTCAATGCTCTGTACATTAGTTCATGCTATCTGAGAATGGGCTGACAGAAAATAATTATTAATTACACAAGCAAGTATTTAATTTTTATAGTGAAATTGATTTTTCTTTATTATTTCTGAGGATTATAGATTTAGAGCCAGAAGGGATCTTACTTAGAAACCATCTAGTGCGGCCCCTTCATTTTTATAAATGAGGAACTGATTTATAAAAGAGGGAAGTGACTTGTCCACAGTGATACAGTTGGTAAGGACAGTCAGGATTTGAATCTGGGTCTTTTACTTTATAGTCAATTCATCATGCTTTCCATACTGACTCGTTTATTTCTCATGGAAGATACAGGTAATCAAAGGCCATCATTAAGGGTGATAGTTTGAATGGCTCAAGCAATGTTTGTATTATTTGTTAATATGTTACTGAAGCTTAAAAAAAGTCATCACTTTCTCATAGTTCTCCCACAGAAACTTCCCTTACAACAAAGAAATAATTAAACAAGATCAATAGTCAGACAGTATATAAAGCACTTCACACCTGGGGGGCTCATTCATTGTCTTGGTCTTGGACCAAGATTGGCCATCACTGTTCTCCCTGCTGTGTTTCCCTTTGAGAGTTCTTTCCATTCCCATTATTGCAACAATCGTGTGTATTCTCCCATTTCTGATATTTCTTTCTTACTCTCTATGTATGAGTTTTCCCATCTTTCCTTCAAACTGTCCCATTTGCCCAATGTCACTTCACTATTTCTCTTGAAATGGTTGTGGTTATTTATGTTGTTCTAGTCCTGCTCTCTTTACATTAGTTCAGATGAAGTAGAGTAGCCATTTCTTAATGGTTATTAGATTATATTGAGCCAAGTGTGTTCAAATGCATTAATTTCATCTTACATTTCATTTTTCTGACTTAAAATAGCGCAGCCTAAATATAATTTACTTCTTATTTATGTTGCCTATGGGAAAACTTCTTTTCCTTTTTGCTGGCCTTATAGTTGAAAAAAAATCAATAAAACCAGCATGTAGAACCAAAAAGTATAAATTTCTTATGGTAGGTGATTTCTTTGGGGGATTTATGAGGGAAGGGAGGAGTGAGATGTGCGTGCTGATCATCATGATGATAGGTATTGATGAAAATTAGATTTTTGTCCTTGCTCTTAAGGAGTTTAGCTATCTCATGGAGGAGATAATAAGACTATTAAACATAAGCAGTACAAATGTGTTTGGATGAAGAATCTATAAAGTTAACACACATGGTTACATGATAACATCTTTCTTTTGCTTTTAATTCCCTTTCTCCTATTATTTACCATCCTATCATAGCCTGGCTTGTATGTACCGCTTTTAGGATTATTTACTGATTGGTGTGGTCTTGTCCTACTAAATATATGATAAGAACCTCAAGGGGACAGGGGACAAGTCACCAAGCCACTTGGCTCTTTTTGTACAGTCTGAGTCATTAATGGACATTCATTTAAACAAACCCTGCTTTGTATGAGGCATTTTTCTACGAAAGATGGAGGCTTTGATTTAATTTATTAAAACCTTCAATTTTAATAAATATTTTTTGAATGAATAAGTAATTTAGAGCTGAAGAAATTGATGAGGTAGAATTAATATTGATTGGTTGGAGGATATGTTGTGGTAAAGACTGTATGTTGTAGGATGAGGTGGCCCCTTTCCTGGTCCTAACTGACCCCTGTGTTTCAAGTCCTTCATTCCATTCCCTCCTACCTCCTTTGATCCATCCCCTCTCTGCCCTTAATTTACAGCTTCTTATCTACTGTCTCCTTCCCTGATGCTTACAAACATACCCAAATCTCTCCCATCCTTAAAAATAACTTTCACTTGCTGTCAAGCTATTGTATTCTATTTCTTTTCCTTTTCACAGTCTGAATCTCAGAGAAAAAAAAAAGGTAAGACTCTGCTTTTTCACCTCCCACCCTGCTTCTCATTCCCTTAAAATTTGATTTCTGTTCCTACCAAATGAAACGGAAGAGTTACCAATGATCTTTTTTGTTGAGAAATCCAGTGGCCTTCTCTCAATCCATATTCTTTAGGATAAGTTTATAGCATTTGATTCTATTGACCACCCCCTTCCTTTGGGAAACTCTCTCATCTAGGTTTTCTCTACTGCTGGTTTCTTTCCTCTCTATCCAATACATCATTCTAATTCTAAGTCTCATTGGCTAGAAAATTATCTATCTCCCACCCCTTCCCCAAGGCTCTGTCCTAGGTCCTTCTCTCTAATCTCTCTGTGATCTCATCTGCTTCCATTGATTAATTTTTTTTATCTCTGTTTCTGTCCAGCCCTCCTCTGTCTTATGAGTTTCAGCCTATCATCTCTAACTTCTTGCTGGACCTCTCCTCCCATAGGCATCTCAAACTCTACAGGCCCCTAAGCAAAAAACAGCTTGTCTCTTAAATGACCCTTTCTGTACCTGTCCCCATCCCCCAATTTCTGTCAAGGGTTCTAACATCCTTCTAAGTTCACAGCCAGAATCATTCTCAACCTCTCTTTGCTCTCCCTTACTGTCTTGTCTTGTCCAATTAATTGCCAAATGTGGTTGATTCCATCTCCATCTTCTCTTCTGTCCCCTTCTCTTGGTTCACACCACAATAACTCTGGTTGAGATCCTGGTTACTTCTCCCCTGGACTTTGGCAAATCTCCTAATTGGCACTCTCTGCCTGAAATCTCTCTCTCTTCACCAATCCATCCTCCTCCTTACTGCCACAACAGTGACTTTTATGCTAAAGTAAGTTACTCCCCTTCCCAAGAGCTTTAGTGGCTCCTTCTTGTCTCTAGGAAAACTGTTTGGAAGGTAAAATCCTTCACAATATGGCTGTAGCTTGTCTTTCAAGAGTGGTTATGCATACTCTTCCTCACGCAGCCAAACTGGTGTCCTTGTTGATTATGGCTTATTACATTGTTTTCCACTTCTGAGTGTGTCCATAGGCTGCCACTCATCATTGAGACACTCTCCCTCCTAACCACATTTTGGAATTCCTGGTTCCCTTCAAGGTTTAATTCAAGAAGCTCCTTCAAGAAGCTGTTCTTGATTTCCTTCATCATTTGCCATTATATATCCCTAGGTTTGCTTATCTGGATACGTGGTATCCCTACCAGTCCCTGATTCTTTATTATTGTGTTCCCCCAAGATAGCACATAGTAGATACATAATAATTGTTTATTTATGGATAGAATGATTATTATAGTGTAGCAAAGAAAGCATAGGCCTAGGAAATGTGCCTTTAGCTGGCTTTTGGGCCAAGGCAATTGACTACTCTGTGTCTCAGTTTCCTTGCCTGTAAATTGACCCAGTAGAACCTATACTACTTGAAAGCAGGGGCTGTTTTCATCTATGTTCTTCCAGGACCTGGCAGAATGCCTTGTATATGTGGGCAAGTTGAATTGAGGTTAGATCTGGTTAGGTCTGGAAGGGTGCCTTCCACCTTCAGCTTTCTGTTGATATTGATTCATGCTGGAAGAGGTGGTTTTTATTGTACTTTGAAGAAAAGGAAGAATGTTTTCTTTTAAATGTATTTTTCCATGTCTTAAAAATGACTTGAATACTTATTTTTTTCTAGAACCTGAGTTTCCCTTAAGTAAGGGACTGGGAAGAGATTAATGATTTATGGAGATAATGTTGAGTTAAAATAGACATTTCATAACCTGTGAAGTATTTTATTGAGTTTACCATCAATCAGGGAGTCAGTTTTGAATTCCACTTTCTGTACTAGCTTCATTTTCCTGTAGCCTGCTAAGCCTTTCTTGGGATTGAGCTGGTCCAGTGGTTTTGTTGACATTGTTAATAGCTGAACCCATTGTGGGTTGGCTGTTGTCAATACAGTTCAGCAGACATTAAGCACCTACTACATGCAAGGCATGTTTTATGAGTTGCCTCTAATTAACATTCAGAAATTTCTGAAATGAAACCCTTACTTATCTTTTGCTTTGTTCTACCATATGCCTTAAACCTGCTAAAAGGGATTCTGAAAAACCTTGTCTGTCTTTTGGATGGCTTGGAAAATGTGGTCTAAAGCGCTCTTATTTATAGCTATAGTTTTCTTTCTTTCTTTCTCTCTTTCTTTCTCTCTCTCTCTGTCTTTCTCTCTTTTCTTTCTTTCTTTCTTTCTTTCTTTCTTTCTTTCTTTCTTTCTTT
>NW_027186457.1:21219893-21230329 GCF_028583685.1 Petaurus breviceps papuanus | reverse complement strand
TTTCTTTCTTTCTTTCTTTCTTTCTTTCTTTCTTTCTTTCTTTCTTTCTTTCTTTCTTTCTTTCTTTCTTTCTTTCTTTCTTTCTTTCTTTCTTTCTTTCTTTCTTTCTTTCTTTCTTTCTTTCTTTCTTTCTTTCTTTCTTTCCCCTAGAATGGAATTCTTCCTATCACATTTTTTATCTTTGAAAAAAAAATTCCTGAAGCTCATTGCATCTTAGATTGGGTTATTAGCACAGTGTCATAATTGGCCACATATTTTCCCCTGATTAAGTTGCATTTCAATTCCTGGTCCCATTTAAAAAATCTTGAATTAGGTCTAGTGAGCATCAATGCAGAACTGTCACCCTCTTTCAGCTGAGGTCAATTAGCAGCTAGCATACACTGTTTCTTTATTTTGGAAAGGTTTTTCTTGGGCAAAGACTTCGTTCTTTTTACCAGATCCTGCTTTTCATCTGTTTTTGATGGCAAAAGACCATATTTCCCAGCCATTTGCAAACAGCGACTGTCTGGCAGGATTTCCTGGATACACGGCCAGTTACAATTGTTAAGGCCAACTTTCTGAACTTCTATGATTAGCCTAGTTATTTGTACTGTTGTTTTCTTCCATGGGAACTAATCAGCTTATCATTTGGAGAAAAGAAAAAGGGTCCAAGAATAACCTGTCTGCTAATTGAAACTGTTGCCTTCTTCCTTCTTTTATTGATTCCACTAAATTGGAACCAAGTCTGTCTTCATCATAATGTAATGAAAAATAAAAATCTGAAAAGGATGAAAAGTCTTGCTAATGAATTTTTCCAAAAAGTTGATCTTGGAAGCTTCAAGTTTGAAAGACATTACTTGAGAGGTTCCAAGGAAGGTTGTAAATTGGCACTCACAGGAAAGTGTCGAGAAATCCTGGAGTAATCAATGAAAAAAAAATCTTTTCATGCCAATAGATTACTTTCAGAGACACCCTCATGGAACTGGCAACGATTAACAAAAACACTTTCAAGTATTAAAAAATGAGTTAACCTTTTTATTATTTGTGAACCCCAAGGCTACAGCTATAGGAAAAAATTCCAATTTCTTTATGTTTCTAAGAACATTTCTGGTTTATTTATTTATATATACATTTCAGTTTCCTAGATGGCAGCATGAAAATAATATAAGACCCGAGGGAAGCAGGATGAGGTCATTGAAGGAATCTGAGATTGGAGGCACAGTGCCTTTATTCAAATCTTTGCTCTGTTCCTTATTATCTGGTTGACCTTTGGTAAATCTCTTGACCTCTCTGGGCCTCAGTTTCCTCATTTATAAGCTCATTTCTTGTTGTGAGTAAGGTATGAAAATAAACCATGCTATACACACCGAGGGCTTATGTAATTATTGTGATTTTCTTGAAAATGAGAAAAAACATCAGATGTTATAATGATGTTTCATTTTGAAAATAAGGCAACTTGTCAAATTTCTTTTCCTTTGCATAACTACTGACCCATTGCCACTGGGCCACTTAGCCTTGCTTAGGATTGTAGGATCAGGGATATGGGGATATGGAATAGACCTGAGATTTTAATTAATAAAGAGAATTAATTCCTGGGTGAGAAAACTCACTTTGCCAATGCAGGTCAGCATTTAGGTGTTGCAATGGGTAGTGCTGGGCCTGGAGTCAGGAAGAACTGAGTTCAAATATAGGCTCAGCTACTAGCTGTGTAATCTCAGGCAAATCACTTGACCTATTTGCCTCAGTTTCCTCAAATATAAAATAAGAATAATCCTAATAGTACCTACCTCCCAGGGTTGTTGTGAGGATAGAATGAGATGATATTTATAAAAGGCTTACTACATAGTCAGTCACATAGTAGGCACTATGCTTATTCTCCGTCTCATGGGGTTGTTGTGAATATAAAATGAGATATTTGCAAAGGGCCGAGCACAGTGCCTGACACATAGTAGTGCTATAGAAATGCTAGGTATTATTATTATCAAGATCATTGCAGTTATCTTAGAGTTTCCTAGAACAAATGTTATTCACCCTTCATTTTCAAAGAGAATCAGTGACATCCCAAGGTGATGGCTTGACTTGCACATAGAGGTCGAAAGACCTGCAGAGCCACTATGTTTAAGAGGCAGACCTTGAACCCTGGATGGCTTGTTACCCACTGTGCCATGTTGCCTCTCAGATTTATAAGGCACCTTAAAGGCTATTTAGTCTAACTATTTTGTTTTTCATATGAAGAAACAGGCCCAGAGAGATTAAAGCAACTTGAAGAAAGCCACACAAAGGTCCAATTTGGCAGAGCTGGGGTTTGAACCTTGGTCCTCTGGTTCCAGATCCAGGATTCTGATTAGATAAATGGGGAACATATTAGACTGACAGACATAAATTTGGGATTTCTTTGCAATGACATATTTTGGAAATAGTGTCTGTATTGCTGCCTGAGTTTGGAAAATCCATATATTTGACTGCGCCTCGGAAAAGAAACAGACTTTAAAATGCCTGTTTTCTAAAGAGGCAAAGTATGCTAAGTACAAACCAGTGATTCCCAGCCCCAGTGTTAACATCCAACAACTTATGACCATCTCAAAATGTCAGAATTACAAATGGGTTGGATTTTACTTTTATTAGGCTCAGAAATAACTACCTATGAAGGTAGCTTCATAGAGGCTGGCATCCAAAATGTCACCTACATTTTTCTAAGGAAATGACAAGAAATTGCCCCCTATTTTTTTTTCAGGCTAGAACAATACCAAAAGCATTTGTCCCCCTTATTATCGAGTGTTCATTTTTCTGAATGAGAGTGGGAGGAAGTTTGGCTACTGGGAGGTAAAGGAGAAAAAAATGAGAGGGACTTGGCCGTTTTTATTTGGGTCTTTTAGCAGGCTGGTCCTTTGCAGTGAATGCAAAGGCCATGGCTAAAAGAAGGTGTTGTTATCTGGTGGAGTGAAGGCCCACTTCAGATCCTTGAATGGCTGTCAAATCCCACCTTCTCTTTTTGAAGCCTAGAGTTTGAATCACATTCTTTCAGAACCTCAATGAGATAGGAGTGCCTCTCAGAATTCAGCCACTTCTCCCTCCCCAGCTGTGACTGGACAGAAGAATGGCAATATCTGGGTAGTTTGCTGCTGACAAGCCATCCATGAAGAGCCCAGACCCTTGATTACTGTGGGATGGCTTTAGGGGTGGATGGTAGGAGGGAATGGGGCAGAATTTATGCATATTAAAAATTATGGAGGTAGGAAAGAGTGCCTGAATTTCTATGTCTCTTGGACAAAAGTCTTTTTTTTTTTTAAAGCAATCAGGGTTAAGTAACTTGCTTAAGGTTACAAGGCCAGTTATTTTGTGTGGGTGCCAAGTATCTGAGGCCGGAACTGATCCCCGGTCTCCTGCCGCCGGGGCTGGCGCTCTTACTCACTGCGCCACCTGGCCGCCCCTTGGACAAAAGTCTTACAGAAATTTAAGAGCATAATCTTAAGCAAAATTCTCTTTAAAAAAAGAGAATCTTAAATGTTTACTTCTTTTCTCAAGGATCAGAGCGACACCAAAAAGAGAAAATGAATGAAAGAAGATTTATCTTCCTCAAAATTACTTTGGAACATGCAGTCTTCAGGCTCTGTTCCTTCCTTCTTTGATTCCTCCGATGAAAAGAATTTCTTCTGGTGACCTGACATGCTGCTGAGAAACAGAGATAATAATCTATATTTATCTGGAGAGTTTTGCCTGTGTGGCTGGCTTGCTTTGCTTTGGGGTGCAGTCGCGCAAGGTTTATTGTGACTATTGCAAACATAGGTTTTGGTGTCAGAGACTATAGAGAACAAACTTTTTTTTCTTCTTCTGCAACGGGGCAGTGAATGAATTAGAAATGAAACATTTCCAATTAAATATGGAGATATATTACTTTGTGGAAAGCTTAATATGGAAGACCTGCTTTTATAAAACAGATAAATTAGTGGGTGGTTCCTGAAACAATGTATTTAAAGTTAGGGGGGAACTGAAGGGCAGTCTATTCTTCTCCCCCCCATAAAGAAACTGAGGCCTGCAGCAGTTAAGTGAGGTTATAAACAGGAAATAGCAGGACTGGCATTCAAACGAAGGTCTTCTGTTGATCTTCATTTTAATTTGATTTTTTTACATTATCTTTTGAAAGTGCTATATTTATGTAAAGAATGCAATCTTCAAATACTCATGAGGAGAATTATTATCTCTATTTTTATAGTGGGAGAAACCAAGGCACAGATGGATTTGAGTTTCTTCTTGCTGAGGAAACCTGGCTTCAGTTGAACCCTTGTCTTGGGGAGGAGGTCTGAGAGTACATGAGAGTAAAGAGTTATATAAGCAGCTGATAACAGATATGGGACATCCATTCCTATTTTTCTAAATGATTTTTTGCTATTATGATGTACAAGTATGTGATTTCCTTTCATGATTTTAGAATTTAAAACCCTGGCACATAGTAGGCATTTAAAGTTTATTAACTGATTGGTATGAGGCTTTTGATCTGTTTTGTAGATTACTGATTAAATGAGGTTTTGAAAAAATTCAGTTCTTTCTTTCTTAGTTTTAAAACTTTCAGCATGTCTTTTGTTTTTAAATCACTTCCCTTGCCCAGTATAGCTCTCTCTCTTCCAGAAAGTCTTAAATTATAACAAAGAAAAAGAGAGAAAAGCATTAACAGCAAAGTCAACACACCTATTAAGTCTGACAATGTATGCACGGTATCCTCCCCCCCCCCCAACAAAAGGGGGGAAGGGCAAATGGGGTAATTTTTAAAAATTTAAGAAAGAATATTGGAAAATTAATGAAAAATTGTATTGACAATTCTTTGTTATAAGGAATGGTTCTCTGGAAGAAATTTAGGTGATACAAAAATAAAAGTTGTCAATAAAAATGTATTATAAAATAAATTATAGACAAGTCACAAGCCCTAGTCTAGAATATAAGGTCTACTGTACTTTAGGGGAGGAGGGGGAAAGTTTTTTGGATGAAAAAATAAAATCATTTTGGGGTCCCGTTCAGCACTGCAAGTCTATTAAGATGTTGCTGTTGTCATTTGTAATAAAATCTAAATTCTCTTGTTTTTCAAGGACAGAGGGCTACAGATAATACACTGTTGCTATTTTTTGTAAGTTATAAATGTAGGGACAGTAAAGTTGGGGTTATGAGGAGGATTTGTGGTCCTAGAACATATTCCTTACCTAGCCAAGATCTTATTTGAAGCTCCCAGGCTCATTTTTTTTTTTTCCAGAGAGAAGAACCTCCATCAGAGAGATAAATTCCTTAAGGCCTTTGTGTTATCAGTTGGAAAGGCTGTCTGGATAGTGCAGGAAACTGATAGCTTGTCATTGGGAAACCCATAGAACAACTGCGCAGCACACTTGTAGGAACAGATTCCAGAGCTTCTACAAGGACACTGTCCTTTTCTGAAGCAGTATGACTTAGGAGTGGGCATGGGGGAAGGGGAAAGGAGGTCGAAGCTTTTAGTTTCAATTTATTTACTAAAAATTCGAATTTATTCAGAATTCTAGAACCATAGAGCTAAAGGGACATCAGGGTGGTAGAGTAGAAAAATGACTGATGCTGAAGACAAAGGAACTGGTTTCGAATCCCACTGCCTGGGTGATCTTGGAAAGTCATTTAACCCCTTCTGGTCTCAGATTTCCTTATGAATAAAATGAGGGGGGTGGATTATTGGCCTCTGAGGTGCTTTCCAGCCCTAAATCTCTGATCTGGCTCAGTTTCCTACATTCAGCCTATGGATGAATAGCTTGCCGTTCCTTTCCAATTCAAAATGGAACTTAATTAGAGAGGATTACTAGGAAAGCTTATTTAAAGTCTTCCACTGATGGCTTGATCACAACAGGGGCAAATTTTGCCTTTTTTTTTAAAAAGGAGAATATTAATATAAACCATATTTTAAATAAATTAAGTAAAATAAGTTACAGTCTTGGACTTGGTCTCAGAGATGCCCTGTCCCACCGACCCATATTTTTCTTTTTTCCTTTTTTTAGATAAATCCTGCTTTCAGTTGTTTCCTTGAAACATAAACTAATGAGAAAGAAAAAGTTTCTTATATTTAATGTTTCAAATAGCATCATGAGAGACCTCATCCATCAAACAAATTCTTTAAAACTGAAATATACTGTATATATTTTCACACACACAAGTTTCCCACAACAATGTTTCACATAATGGTTTCCTTTCAATGACTCTAACCCCTCCCTTTCTCGAGAATTGGGATTGCATCCAAACGCTAAAGGTTAAGTTATCAATAGAACTCAAAGGGTGTTTTGTTTCCATTTGTATCACTAGTTTAATGTTTTTTAAGTCTATAGCATATACTGACAATGAAATCAGTCAATTACAGGGAAGCTTAGCAAGACATTTCTCAAAAGTTCTCTTCCCAGCAGTGAACAGTGTTGAAAGTAATTCAGGAAAAAAAGAGTAATTCTTTTCACTGAGGGAAATTATTTTAATTAGTGGCTCCCATAGTATAATAAATAGCTAAACAATTCTGAAACATCTCCGATTTAGGACAAGTAATTAACAGTGAACTTGAGATAGGAAAAAGAGGGCCTAGGGTGTAATCAATTAAATGCAAATAATTACATTGTAACCTGCTTGTTAAAATTTCATGATACATTAAGAATAAGAGAAAAAACAAAGGTCTTGCATGTTAGTGGGGCAGATGCAGACAGAGAGGTCATTCTGGAATCATGGAGTAGTTTGGCTTCACTGCTGTATTTTCGTCCTCTGGAAAAGAGTAAAAATGAATGATTGAGATTAAAAAAAAAACCAAACCAAACCCAGGTAGTATTTATATAGTGCCAGGAACTAGGTTAAGCTCCTTACAAATATTATCTCGTTTGATTCTTACAATAACCCTGGGAGGTAGGTGTTGTTATGATATCTATTTTATAGTTAAGGCAGACAGAGAAGTAAGTGGCTTGCCCTGTGGCCACACAGCTAATGTCTAAGGCTGAATCTGAACTCAGATCTTGCTGACTTCAGGCCCAGCAATATATTCACTGTGGTACTTCCTAGCTGCTTCTTTGGTATTTTGTTGTTCAATTGTTTTTCAATTGTGTCGGAGTCTTTGTGAGCCCATTTGCAATTTTCTTGGCAAAGATACTGGAGGGGTTTGCCATTTATTTCTCCAGCTCATTTTACACATGAGGAAACTGAGGCAAGCAGGATTAAGTGACTTGCCCAGGGTCACACAGTTGTCTGAGGACAAATTTGAACTCAAGAAGTGAATTTTCCTTCTATCCACTGTACCACACATCTCCTCCTCCCCCCTTTTAATATATGAATGTTGCAAGATAATGGAGTGATTGAGTGAATGAGTTTGAGATGTCCAAATCTGGGCTTTCTAGCTATTTCACAAGGGACTGGAATTTTGAAGATCTCTGAAACAAACTGCCTAAATGAGGTCACCAAGTTTCTCTTCCCTTCTTGTCTGTTGTTTTGTCTCATCAGTTAGAGCAGGCACAGACTTAGACAGGTCTGTGATGTTTGGAAGAAAAATCATTGACCACCAACTGATCTGATGTTCACTTTGAATGAGTGATCACAAGGACTCCGGAACTTACTAAAGTTAGAAAGACAGATCCAGCAGCTGTGTTAATTGCCTGGTGCTCTATGCACACCAGTTGTTTCAAGGGTATCGAGAGGAGCCACCCAGAGTGCTTTGCAACAGCTGTAAACATGGGCCAAAGGGAGCTAAGTTTATTGTGAGTGCCAACAAGTATTTTGAGAGCACACTAAGAATAGATAGAAACAAGTTGTTGCATTTCTGAGCTATGGGAGTTTAAAAGCTTCTAGGTAAAAAAAACAAAACAGTTTTAAAAAAACATTTAATCTCTGTCTTTGAGATAAGGAAGCTTAACTTTTAACAGGCTTGTTTTCTAGGACTTGGATGTTTTGTGCAAAGCTTTGAAAGCAGGGGAATATTGATGCCTACACACTTTTTATATTCTTATCCTGATATTACACAGTATAGTTTGCCCACGGTCTGTCTCTACCAATTGTCCATTTCTTGTTCATTCTGAGAAGTTGGTTATGTAAATAGAGACCACAATTGCCACAAATTTCCCCCCAAAAGTTCTGGAAGTCTTAATAATCATAATTTTGAAATGTTGCAGTTTTTGGATAACTGATTAGCAGTTAACTTGTAGCAAGAAACCCTGACCTGAGATACAATCGATTCCATACAAATAATTCCATTATGAACCCTTGCTAAAGCTTCATGGGAGTTTCATGATATATTAGTGAATGAAAAGTTAAATGTCATACACTTGATGCCTACATACTCAGACTGAGGCAATACATTGGTTCATAGGCTCATATGTCAAGAGTTAGAAGGAAGCTTGGAGACAGGTGATAGTGCTGGAACTGGGAGGCACCACAGAGGCCTGCCAAGGTCCAGGAAGATTAAATAACTTGAGTAGTAGCAGAGTAAGGGTTTGAACTCATGTCCTTTGACTCGAAAGCTAGAAGTCTTTCCATTATACTGTGCTATCTTCTTCTTAATAAGGAACAGATAAGACATGGGTCCTATACTTACGAAACTCAAAATTCCGTGGCACAAATAAGTATAATACAAAATAATTGGTGATGTGTAACATCATTTCTCCTTAGTTGTGGTTCTGAGGATTCAGAGTAACCTGGACTGAAAGGATGAAAAGTATTGGGTAGTTCCTTCTTTTTAAAAAAAAAATTGTTCATATTCATGCATAATATTGTTTGTAGTAAATTTTTTTTAAAGAGGAAATCAAAGTAGCATTATTATGTTTAGTATGGCAGGGCTAATGGAGTCTATTTCCATCCCCAAGGAAGAAGGCAACTTATTTGCAAAAATGGTTTTTTCTAAATTCCCTATTTTTCTACCCATATCTTTTAATGACCCAGAATGTTCTAGATTGCCCTCATGGCCAGCCAGCTACTTTCACAAGATGTAATCTAACTTAATGCTCCCCTGAAGGTTGTGCTCTATAGTAAAGATAAGCCTTTTACAGATGTTTTGTGGACTCTGAGGGGTGGGAGTGGAAATCAAGGGAGGTTAACTGGAAGAAATAACAGTCAGAGTATGGGTAGCCTTACATCATTTCTTCTGTTTGTCATGTTAGAATTTCCTTCTCAACAGTGTTTCGGTTTAATCAGAGTTAATCTGTATGTCAGACTATATGAACATTTATCCTTTGTAAGTAGTTAAAATATCTGCAGTAAACCCAAATGAGGCTTATGTATTTGTACATGTAGAAATATCAATTTGAATGTTACAATATACAATATCAATTTGAATGTTATTTTTAAAAAAGTCTTTATTTGATCATTAGCAAATTAGAAATGGTCCAATTACTATTTTGCCAGACAGGCAAGGCACACCATTCAGAGGAACAGTTACAGCTATTGCTGATGTTGTTGTTCAGCCGTGACCCCATTTGGGGTTTTCTTGGCAAGGATGTGGTTTGCCACTTCCTTCTCCAGCAAATTTTACAGATGAAGAAACTAAGGCAAACAGGATTAAGTGACTTGTCCAGGGTCACACAGCTAGTAAGTGTCAGAGGCTGGATTTGAACTCAGCTCTTTCTGTCTCTAGGCTCAGTGCTCTATTCACTGTGCCACCTAGTGAGAGATAGTTTAAAATCGTAGCTCTTCCAAAGTGAAGTTCTCTCTCACAACTATGATAGATGCCTTAGAAGAAGTTTTGTTGATGTCTTTTGCTTTTGTATCACAGTCATTTCCAGATGTATCTTACCTCCAGACCATTGAATCAGAATGGCAATAGCTATATTAAAGGGCTAGCTTTAAGATTTGCAAAACACTTTACAAATATTATCACATTTTATCCTCCTAACCACCCTGGGTAGTAGGTACTGTTATCATCATTTTACAGAAGCGGAAACTAAGTTTCAGAGAAATTAAGTGACTAGACCAGGCTTACCTAGCTAATAAATGTTTGAGGCTAGACTTGAATTTACGTTGTCCTGACTCCAGGTCCACCACTCTAGTCACTGTGCCATGATAAATGTAATAGTCTGTGTATGACAGGGTATGTAAGATTCCATGACTATAGTTCTCTTCATCCCCCAAATTAAGGGAGGTAGGTTTTATTTTTTGAAACCAGGATTGTTCTTTATAATTATTTAGAGTTTACCTACATTTCAGTCTTATTTTTGTTTATATTTCTGACACATTTCTCTAGTCAAAAAATTCTCTCTATGCATTTGAATAAATTGGTCCTGAGTTTTCATAGCAAGAAACTGTTCTTTTTGTTTTTAGTGTAAAATTCTGTGTGTATACCTTGTTTAACTATATAGATATAGCTCATGAGTGACATATCTATACCTGTATGTATGTATGTATGTATGTATGTATGTATGTATGTATGTATCTATCTATCTATCTATCTATCTATCTATCTATCTATCTATCTATCTATCTATCTATCTATCTATCTA
>NW_027186457.1:21185380-21219883 GCF_028583685.1 Petaurus breviceps papuanus | reverse complement strand
CTATCTATCTATCTATCTATCTATCTATCTATCTATCTATCTATCTACCTAATCTATCTAATCTATCTACCTATATCTGAAGTCTGGCAGAGAGAAGGAGAACCCTTTGTTCACTACCTGGAGGAAGGAGTGGGCAAGGACAATGGCAACTGAAGATGGACAGTCTCTACCCCAGTTTTCAAAAGGGATATTAGACTAGAATTATATATAACTATATTCCTTCCCTCAAATATCTTTGGCCTGGAGGGCTTCAGCTCTAGGTTCTGAAGAAAAACAAATGTCTCTGGGGTAACCCTTTTATTTACTAACTTATCTTCTCCCCACCAAACAGCTAATTACAAGAAAGACCATTACAAATACAAGTAGTGAGTAAATACATTTGTCCAAGCAATAACAAAGCGACAACAATCACAATGAATTGGAGAAATCCTATAGATTAGAGTATATTTGGAAAAATCGAGTAAATGAGCTCTTCAGCTGGGAGTAAGATAAGATCTCCCTTCAAACTGGGAGAGGGAGAATGATCTTGCCCAAGGGAGGTCCTCTCTCATCAGTCTCTAGAATTGTAGGCTCTGAAGATCAGAAAAATGATAGGGCCTGGCTTTCCCTGTGGCTTGGAGGGCTGCAACCTAACATTACAAGGCTTTCTTTTGGCTGCCTTTTCTAGAGCTTCCATCTTCAAATTTCCTCCAGTGCCTCAAATCAAAGTAAGCCCTGGTGAGCCCTTTACTACAGGTACAATGTCAGACTTGAGGCAAAACTGGGTTGCAAAAGTTTTTCATTGGAATCACTTCTTGTGTTCCTTGTCTATTAGTCTGGTCATTTTCAACCATGCCTACCCCCTAGTCACAATCAATTACAGCTGATTTACTTACTCAATGGTGTTGTAATTCCTGCCTGACAGAAAAAGGTCAACCAAATTCTCTTCCCATAATGTCTCATTTGAACTTCTATATTTTTTATAGATGCTTATAGTGATGTTAATGGAGAATATATATTTATATATATACACACATAATTATAAATTAAAACTTCTATAAAGAAAATTAATCTCCATATTTATAAGGTGTTGCTTTCCTTTGAGACTTGATACTATTTTTTTTTTTTTGCTTTTTGGACAGGGAAAGGTAGGGCAGTGTAATGTAATGCCAAGGAAAGGCAACTTCCCAGGTTCAAAATACCAGCATAGGTGCTCACTATTTTATTCAGTGACAAACCAAGAACAGAGAAGATCAAAACATGACATCATTCAAAATACAGCATTTACTAAGCATGATTAAATAATCTCCAAGTACTACCCCACCCCAGGACCTTCCAATCATTCAATCAATTACAAAGTCTCTGTTCTAAATACTTCTCCACCCCTAGGCTATACCTTCATTAAGTCCACCACAAAGCCCCTCTTCTCAAATGGAGGTTAGTTTCCAAACATAAGGTCAAAAGTTCCCCACCCCTGGATCACAATTGAATCTACCCCAGAGTTACATCAAGTTTAAACACAGCACTTAATACCCAAATGGAGGTCTTTTCTTCATTTTGACACGAGGCAAGTTCTCAGCAATCTTAGTTCCTGGGGAGACAAGGCTTAGCAAAGCCACAAGATACATTGCCAGTCCCTTCATGAATTTATCCTCTGTCTGTAGAACAGTCCTAGAACCCCTGAACACATTAGCAAAGCCCTCTCCCAGGATTTCTGTAAACATACAACAAGAAAATCCTTCTTCAGGGCTTCTGAACCAACAGAAAGGCTCCCAGACCCCTGCAACAACAGCACTGTCCTTCACCAGTGGACAGTATTCATTCTGTCTGCAGGACAGTCTCCAGACCCCTGCAACAACAGCACTGTCCCTCACCAGTGGACAGTATTCATTCTCTGTCTGCAGGACAGTCTCAGGGCTTCTTAGCGAACAGCCAGGTTCCAGGACTTCTTCAACAAAAGGACTGTCTTTCACCAGTGGACAAATCTGGCAAAAGAACATCAAAACAGACAGACAAAGTACCAGCAAAACAGCCATGTCTCCTCAGTCCTTGGCAGCTCAGGGGGCAGGTCTCAAAAGTCCAGGGCAATTCAAAGGGGCCACCAGCAATTCTCTTAGTCTCTCTCTCTCCACGAGGTGCTGCTTCTAAAAAAATCTTCCGCCTCTCTCTAGTGTCTCTCCAAATCTACATCACCAGCTCCTCCCAGTTCAGGACTTTCTTTTCACATCAACAAGCCCATCCCACAGGTGGGATTAACAAGCTCTGGGTTTTAATACAATCAATTTGAAAACCAAGCCAATACAGGGGAATCTTTAATTGCCATTACTATCACAGGCAGTTGGGGTTAAGTGACTTGCCCAAGGTCACACGGCTAGTTTTGTGTTAAGTGTCTGAGGCCAGATTTGAAGTCTGGTCCTCCTGACTCCAGGGCTGGTGCTCTATTCACTGTGCCACCTAGCTGCCCCTGAGACTTGATACTTTTAAAACTACTTTCACTTTTTTTTTTCTTTTTGGAGGCAATCAGAGTTAAGCTACTTCCCCAGAATCACACAAAAAGAGTCTAAGGTCATATTTGAACTCAGGGTCTCTTGACTTCAGGGCTACTGCTCTATCCCCTGTGCCACCTACCTGCCCCCAAAGTGCTTTCCCTTCTAAGTAGTATGTCTTTTTGTTTTTAATTCATTCAAGACAAAAATACAACTATTATCTGCTACCTAGAAATGGTGGAGCTTAGAGTAGAGAGCATTTAAGAGACGGAAATAGGGCAGTTTCATTCCCATTCATTGTTTAACATTTAAAAAAATATTTTTTATTTTGTTTTGACACAATGGACATTTCCTCCCCCTCCAAAAAAAAGCTCCCAAGTAACTAAAAGTTGTCCACAGAAAATGGACTTAGCTTTTACTTCAGACTTCTCCAAAGTGTCATGCAGAGTTAAGGTATTTTACATTGAGAAAAAGCTTTAACTGTTACAGCCAATAGAATTGGCATTGAGACACCATAGACCCAATTAGAAAGGTACTTAAATTTGTTAATTCATTAAAAAATATGAGTTGATTTCCTCTAGAAAAGCAGATGTAAGAACCTGTGTAGGCAGCCACCCTGGGTATGCTGGAGTGCTGGCTGCTACAATAATAACAAACATTAATGATAGCAGTCAGCATTTGCCCGATGTTTGCAAAGCACTTTCCATATCTCATTTGGTCCTTACCAAAATGGCGTGAGGTAAGTGCTATTGTCATCCTCATTTTACAGATGGGGAAACGGAGAGATGTCAAGTGATTTGCCCAGCTAAAGATGTCTAAGGCAGAATTTTAACTCAGGTTTGCTCGATACTTATGCCTGACCCTCTCTCTATCCACTACAGGATCATATATCCCTTTGATGCAATAAGTGGGATTTTTGACATATTTCTAAAAACTGGCTTTAAGAGAGGATCACAAGATATCACTAATTTCTTCCTCCCTTGGGTGGGTGGGGGAACATTTAATAATGTATTTTTAGTCTGAAAGCTTTCCTGTGAATCAACTGAAATCATTGAGGTCAGGGCACAGGGTCCTTTTGTCAACACAATCTTTAAAATCTGGATGAACAAAGCAGATTAACACTCTTCAACTAATACTCAAATGGATTTGTGATCTCATTGTGTGAATTAGAAACCCACCCTTGTCTCCTGTTCCTATAAAGCACCTTATAAATGCTATCATCATCATCACCATCATCATCATCATCATCTTCTTCTCTCTTCTTCCCTTACTTCTTTGCTTCTCTGTTAGGATAACATAATACTTACCACTGACAAGATCCTCTGATTGGATTGAGGGTTGATGGGGACTTCAGAAAACATCTAATCCCATTGAGAGGACTGGTGCCAGAGATCCTTCTTACAAATTGTGGTTCTTACTTCTTTTCAAAGAAGACCAGCAACATCATGAGGTGATGTCATGATTGGATGTTAATTGGATTTAAAGTTAAAATTCAGGCCCTCCACCTCCAAATCTGTGCTCTTTCTATAGTACTATGATGTCTATGGCTTTGGCATACGTCGTCTCATTTCACCAATTTTTAAATGTGTAAACATTTAAGATGGGTCATTGCCTACAGTTTCTGGAGAGGAGCTCAGGGAAATAAATAGCTCCCTCTTCTGTCTAGGATAGAATGGTTTCATCAAGGGTTGCCAGTGGCCAACAAATACCTTCTGGAAGTCTTTCTCCTCAAGTGTGGTCTTGTTCCTATTTTTTTTTTTACAGTTTTCCCTCCCCTCTAGTCTTGTTATTTGATTTCAGTTTCAACCACCTTTTCTTGGAGTTAATTTCTTTTTTAAATTTCTCTTTAGAACTTTTTCCCACTTCTCTTTAGATCAAGTGGCTTTTTTTGTCCTAAACGGTGAATGTTGAAAACAAATTGCAACTAGAAGAAGCAGGCTGAGGAGAGGAGGCCAAACTCTCAGCAAATATTGGTCTGCATAATCATCACTAATAAAAAATAAGGATAAACAATACTGTAACCGTGACTCAAGTGGAGATTTGTCTCCGTAGGAAAGGGTTTTGGTTTTCCCAGAGGACTGACTTATAAAAAAAGTTTTTGCTAATGCTGTTTGTTTTTACATCAGTCATTTCCAGATGTAATTGACTTTGTGGCTAGCATCAAGGCAGGGGTGGAGAGGGAGCACTTCTCAAAGGTTGAGTTTGCCCGTAAGTCCTTGCAATAGGTGACGCAACATGTTAGGGGAAAGTCTCTGCTCAGCAATGTTGAAGTCAGAGAAGAAAAAAATTATCAAACAGATTCGTTTCAGGTCATACCAGACTAACCTTAAAGATACTGTTTCCCTAGATTTTAACAGAGCATTTGTGGAAATTTCATTATATTCTGCTTTTTTATTTTAGACGGGGAGGGCAGGGCAATTGGGGTTAAATGACTTGCCCAAGGTCACACGGCTAGTTTGTGTGTCTGTGTGTGTGTGTGTGTGTGTGTGTGTATGTGTGTGTGTGTGTGTGAAGTGTCTGAGGCCAGATTTGAACTCAGGTCCTCCTGAGTCCAGGGCTGGTACTCTATTCACTGCACCACCTGACTGCCCCTGTCTCATTATATTTTTATGGAAAAGATGGAGAGGGGAGACCTGGAAGCCAATACAGTTAGGTGGGATTAAGGGCTAGCTGAATGGCTAAGGATTAACCATTGGTGTTTACTTGTTAATTTGGATGATCTCTACCTTAGGGATCTGGGCTGGTTGTATGCTATTTAACATGTTTATTAATGTCTTCAATAAAGGCAAAGACAGTATGCTTATCAATTTCCAGAGGTAGAAAACTGGAACAGGACCACTTGATGGTCAGATTTAATGAATTCAGATAATAATTGGGCCAAGTCTAATAAAACAAAACTAGTAAGTGCAAATATAAAATCTTATGCTTAGTTTCACCAACAAAGCAGCTTTTTGGATATAAGAAGAGGATACCTGACTGGACATCAGTTTGTCTGAAGAAGATCTGAGTGTTTTAGTGGACCACAAGTTCAATATGATTCCAGTAGTAGTGTGTGGGATAAGGTAGCTTAGAAACCAAGAGATGTAATGTCCAGGACTAGGGAGGTGATTGTTCTGGTCTGGTTAAGAATATGTCTGGAGTACTGTGTTCTGTTGTGAATGCCACATTTAAGGAGGACATTGATAAGCTGGAGAAGGCCCAAAGGAACTTAACTAGGATTGGGAATGGAGGAAGAAAACAAAGAATGGAGAGAGGAAGAAAGGAAGGGAGGGAAGGAGGGAGGGAGGAAGAAAGGAAGGAAAGACTTATAAGCATTTATATCAGATTCTGTGCATAAACATTATCTCATTTGTTCCTTAAAACCACCCTGGAAAGGAGTTATTATGATTATTATCCCTATTTTCTATTTGGGAAACTGAGGTAAATAGAGATGAAAATGACTCGCCCAAGGTCAGTATATGTCTGAGGCTGGATTAGGGTTCTTGTCATAGTAGCTAACAACTATTGCAAACTACTTATTTCATCTGGTCCTCACAACAACTCTGGGAAGTAGGCGCTCTTGCCTCTAATTTACAGTGGAAGAAACTGAAGTAAATCGAGGTTATGGGCTTTGCCTCAGATCTCTCAGCTATCGTGTCTAAAATGGGATTCAGATTTATTTCTTAGTGCGTATCCATTATGCTACCATATGAGGTTGAACTGAAGGAACTACAGATGTTTAGTCTGGAGAAAGGGACTTGTTAACTGTCTTTAGGTATTAGAGTGACCGCTGGCAGATTTTTTCTGCTTGTTTATAAAGAAATGAGCTAGAAGGGTGGAGGTTGCAGAGAAGCACATTGAAAATGTACTTTCCAAAGAACTTGGATCCTTGCAAAAATGAATCGACTGGTTGGCCTCATGAGAGGTCTTCACAAAGACACTGGATGCCCATTAGCTATGCTGTGGAGGATGTAATGGAATCTGTGGCTTCTGAGGGACTTTCTCACCCTGGTATTTGGTGATTCAGTGTGACTGATACAGCCAGGACAGGACAAAAATCAAGTACTGACTTGACTGTCCATTTCCTGTCAGTCAGTCAATAAACATTTATTGAGGGGCAGCTTGGTGGTGCAGTGAGTAGAACACTGGCCCTGGAGTCAGGAGGACCTGAGTTCAAATGTGACCTCAGACACTTAACACTTACTGGCCACATGACCTTGGGCAAGTCACTTAACCCCAATTGCCCTACCTTCCCCTCTCCCCCCAAAAAAAGTTAAAAAAAATAAAATAAAAAATAAACAAACATTTATTGAGTACCTATATGCCAAGCACCGTGCTGATCACCTGGCTACAGAGAAAGCCAAAATGTGGACCCTGCTTTCAAGGAACTTACAATCCAAGGGAGTAAGAAACATGCAAACAACTATGTATAAACAAAGATTAATTCATTAGTTAACAAGACAGGATTAATTAGAAATAATCAGTGAACAGCTTCAGTATTTAAATTGTTTTATTATAATAATAACTTTCATGAGTGTGGTTACTCCTCCTTTTATAGGAAGAAGAATTACAAAAGGCAGGTTTTAATTTCATCTCGGAGGATCCCTGGGTCCTGTGTAACCCTGGCCAGGCCAGTTCCCCATCCTGTGTCACAGCCCTCAGGCAGCTGTCTAGGGCTCTTTACGTGGGACAACAGGTGCTCATCTGTGTTGGTAAAGGGAGTTTTCTCACTGAGGATTGACTATTCCAAAGAAATCACTGGTTTGGTCCAACAAACACAAAGTTGGTTAAGGAGAATCTGGGAATCGAGGATCAGAGCTCTCCCAAAGGTTTCTAGATTCCTGGAAGAGGTTTCATGTCACAGAGTCTTAGGAACACTCAGAGTGACTTGTCCAAGGCTACTGGTAAATATTCCACGCAAGGCCCAGATAACCCTGGCTCCCCCAGAGCCCAGGTGTGGCGACCATAGAGCAGGCTTGAGATCATTCACATGGTTTGAATGACTTAATGTCAAGGCCAACTTTGACACCATAAAAAAAAAAATTGCAAGAAATGGAGCCCCTGAACGAATCCTGTTAAGAAAATGCTGTTTCCTCCAGCAATTATTACAGAGCATATCCTGTTTCATTTCTGACAGAGTTCCCCTTTATGTCAATGGGAATTGTGTACAGAGTTTGGAGGCAGGATATGCCACATCCTATGAAAGGGGGCAAATATGGTTGGTCGTGAAACTAAATTTAAACCCTTATTTGTAGTAAAGATATAATTAACAGGACGGGTTCTTTTCAAAAAAGAAGGAAAATACAGCTGCAAGGGTAGGGTTCTCCTTGTGATTTCCTTTAATGAAAAAAAGAAAGGGAGGGAGGAGAGAGATACGAACAAACACAAACAGCAGTGGGCACGGGCTCTCTTTCATGGCATCAATCAAAGATATTTCCAGCCTAATCTTTCCCCCCTAAACAATAAATGCCTCTCCTCTTCTGGATTAGGGGGATGACAGCAATAACAGAAGGGCAGCCTGGAGTCTCCAAAGCTGACAGGTGGGGATCTGAGCCGGCCCTGGCTGCCTGTGATGTATTGACAAGACCCAGGAATGATAGGCTGGGCTTGATCTGCCCACCATGAGGGTGGCTGCTGGTGGCAGTCGCAGGCTCCCTCTGCGTGGCCTGCTCCTTCCAACAGCTGCCCGAGGCAGCTAGGAAATATTGCTTAATTATAGAATTTTCTTTGATCCTCTTGATCCCTTTCCCTACCCTCATTTTTGGGGGGCCCCTCCCTTGTTTCAATGGAGAGCCTTCTGGCAAGGCATTTGGGGCAGCCAGCTTTAGCGTGGCGCCTCTCGCTCCTACCCTCCCAGTGAAGGCCTTGACTGGCTTCAACCAACAACTCTTCTCTGGGAAGATTGTTCAGAGATGCTAATTACAAGTTTAATCAATGGGTTCACTGATGGAATGTGACATTTTTTCAGCATCTTGGGGGATGTATTTTGGTGTGTTGACCACAAGTCCTTCTTATTCATTCATTTTCTTTTAGGGGGAGGGAAGGGAACAGCTATTTATTAAGTGCCTTCTGTGTTCCAGGAACACTAAGCACTTTAAAAATATTATCTCATCTGATAAATACTTTCAAAATATCACTCTTACTTCCCAATTTTCCCTTCCTTCTAGTCCCCCAGGCTTGAAGAATATTCCCTTAAAACAAAAAGGTAATAGTAAGCAAAACAAATGAACATATTGGGGGGCATTTGTGTCAGTGTACACCTCCTTTTCTACCGTTAATCCCCTGATTCTCTACTAAGCAGAGGCAGACATGCTTGTTCACCAGTCCTGTGAAGTTGTACTTGGTCATGACATTGATCATAATTTTAAGGTCTCAAGATTGTTTTTTTCTTTGCATTCCTGTAGTCACCACATATACTATTTTGGGTTTAAAAAAATGTTTGTTCCAAATCAGTTCATATGAGTTGGAATTCTTCATATTCATTTTTTTTAAAGTGTTTTTTTATTGATGTCTTTTTTTTTTTTTGCATTGCCTCCATTTCTAAATATATCCCTCCCCTGTCACATACCCAGAAAACCATACCTTGTTACAAAAAATTTTTTTTCTTTTTGGAGGGGGGAAGGCAGACAATTGGGGTTAAGTGACTTGCCTAAGATCACATGGCTAGTAAGTGTTAAGTGTCTGCGGTCGGATTTGAACTCAGGTCCTCCTGACTCCAGGCCTGGTGCTCCATTCACTGCACCATCTAGCTGCCCTCAAACAATTTCTTAAAGAATAGAAAGCTATTCAGCAAAACTAACACATTTACCATATCTTGACAATGTATGCAGTGTTCCACATCCATAGTGCCCCACCTCTGCAAGGATAGAAGGAAGGTACATTTTCTCACCTCTTCCTTTAATTCGAAAAAAGTTGCTTATATGTTGTCTCCCTCATCAGACTGTGAGCTCCTTGAGAGAAGGGACTGTCTTTTGTCTTTCTGTATTCTTCGGAGCTTAGAACAGTTCATGGCACATAGTAGGTGCTAAATAAATGCACATTGACTGATTGGGCTAAGCTTGGCTGTTATAACTATGTGGCTTTGAGGGTCTTTTCTCTTTAATGTTCTTTACATTTACATTGATGGGATCATTGAGTGCATTGTTTTCCTCATGCTAACTACTCCATATGTCTTGTTTCCCTTTTCTTTATTTTCCACAATCATTGTTTCCTATGGTACAAATAAAGTCCGATGCATTCATTTCCCACAGTTTCTTTATCCATTCTGCTTCTAATTCTTTGTCAACACAATAAGCACTTTTGTGAATATTTTGGTGTTTATTAGATCTTTCTATCTTTGACCTGGGACTGTTTGCTAAGGAGTAGTGTCACTGCGTCAAAGGGTACTAAGTCTATCTTAAAGGTACAGAGTGAAGCTGCTTTGAGTTTTAGGTTGAGCTGCCTAGAGACTGAGCCAGAAAATTTGCTTCCTGATCAAAATGAAAGCAAACCAGTTTGGGTTTTTTTTTTTCTTTTTAATGCAGTCACTCAGTTTCTAAAGAACATTTTGCTAAGGAATGTACTTGTTTATCACATTAGAACTGCTTGTAGAAGCTTCTTTTGAGATTATCATCCGAGCTAATAACAGGTAAACTGAATAAATAAGAGGTGTATTGCAAAATATTTGATTCTTTCATGCTTCTTTCTGCTGTCTTTTTAAATAAAGTCTTGCTGAGGAAAAAAAAAGCTTTTCTCCCAAAGAAATAAAGGTATTTTCTGAGAAATCTTTAAATTTGTATCACATTATGGCAAAATGCAACCCTGGAAGAGCTGGACAAGTTTGGGTGACAATCTGTCATTTATTCTCATGGACCTGTTGTCCTTCCTTTTACCTGAACTCTTTAAATGGTACCAGCCTTGTTGAACATTGCATATTCTTCAGAAGTGCTATGCTAGGGGCAGCCAGGTAGCACAGCAAGTAAAAGCACCGGCTCCAGTGTTGGAATGACCTGGAGATCGAATCCCGGGCTCAGACACTTAGCACCCACCCAGAAACACCTGGCCATGTAACCTTGAGCAAGTTACTTAACCCCAGTTGCTTAGGGGCAGCCAGGTGGCTCAGCGAGTAAGAGCACCGGCTCCAGTGTCCAGGATGATCTGGATCAAATCCGGGCTCAGATACTCAGCACCATACCCAGAAACAACTGGCCATGTAACCTTGAGCAAGTTACTTAACCCCGATTGCTTTAGAAGAAAAAAAGTGCTATGCTACGTGGTTGCCCTTTCCTAATTTATTGTTTTGTTTTTTGTCTTCTAAATGATTTTATTTTCTCATGTGTTGGTTAACTTTCCTTAAGATCTCAGGTTTGGAAAAGAAAGCAATCAAAGTTTATCCCCTCCAAATCTCCAAGGAATTTGACATTTGTGCATAAATCCAATCTTAGTTTATTGTTATGGAGCTGTTATGGTAGATCTCAGATTGAGAAATAATGAAGTCTAAGGGACAAAGAAATTGTGACCCTCAAAGGAGAAGTGATTTGCTCCAGGGTCATTCAGCTACTTAAAAATGAGGTCTGGGATTCAAACTCAGCTCTTTATAACAAGTGGACTTTCCACCATTCCACCCAGTCTGCTAGTATACCTAGGGTTCTGAATGGGACTAAATGAATTCATAAGACATTAGTGAACTAGCATCATCCAGCTGGGGCAAAAATAAGAGCCGTTATGTCTTCTTCCTTTTCTGTCTAATAGACATAGTTCTGGGTAAGAAACAGAACTTGTCTGCCCTTTCTAATTATAATACTAATAAATTAGTCATAGGGAAAAAAGAAACCAGTGATTTGGAAACTTTCAAGATAGTATTGAATCTGAACTTGTCTGCCTCTTATCATTATAACACTAACAAGTATTCCAATCTGAAGAACTTTTAATCATACTATAGACTATTTGGGCAGCTAGGTGGCATAGTGAATAGAGCACTGGGTCAGTCAGGAAGACCTGAGTTCAAATTTGGCCTCAGACGCTTGCTAGTGACTAGCTAGGTAAGCCATTTAACCTTGCTTGCCTCAGTTTCCTCATCTGTAAAATGAGGTAGGGAAGGAAATGGCAAACTACTCCAGTATCTTTGCCAAGGAAACCTCAAGGGGGGGGGGGGGGGGAGGGCAGGCAATCACAAAAGAGTCAGGCAGGATTGAAATGCCTGAGACCATTTTCTTGTTTTTCTCCTCAGGGCTTGCATAAATCTTGCATAAATCACAGGAGAAAAAATGGCATTAATTTTTTTCTTTTTCTTTGTTTTTTTACAGGAAAACTTTGCTTTTCACCTTGATGAAGTTAATGAACAGAATTACTTTAGAGGTGTTTTCACTGATGTGTAATTTGTCTTAACCAAATGCTATAAAAGTTTACCCTGTTTTTTTTGTGGGGGGGGGGGAAGGGAGGGGAGAGGGCAGGGCACTTGGGGTTAAGTGATTTGCCCAAGGTCACACGGCTAGAAAGTGTTAAGTAGGGGCAGCTAGGTGGCAGTGAATAGAGCACCAGCCCTGGAGTCAGGAGTATCTGAGTTCAAATCTGGCCTCAGACACTTAACACACAAAAAACTAGCTGTGTGACCTTGGGTAAGTCACTTAACCCCAATTGCCCTCCCAAAAGCAAAAAAACAACAAACACCCCCCCCCCCCCAAAAAAAGAAAGTGTTAAGTGTCTGAGGCTGGATTTGAACTCAGGTTCCCCTGACTCCAGGGCCACTGCTCTATTCACTGCACCACCTGTTTTCATTAGCTAATCCTTGTAAATAGCTTAAAAAAAACCACAACCACCTTTCAAATTAAACTAAAACTTTGTTTAATGAGGATTTCTGACTTGATTTATTGTTTTATGGATTTTCTAGACTTAGTGAAAGACAGTCCCTGCCCTCAGGAACCTATAAGCCAATGGGGAAAGACAACACACAGAAGGAAATTGAAAAGCAGGAGTGAGTGCATGGGAAAGGTGGAGTACCAAGGCTGATGAGACCTTGCAGGGTCTTGAGGTTTTCCCTAATCTGGGCTTCTGGGGCATGGTAGAGAAGTCCTAAGGTAGTGAGTGCAGCCAGGTGAGAAGCGAGGAGGAGGTAAGATGATGATGTAACCAGAAGAGGCAGAGAAAAGTAGATGATAGATACTTTATGCACAGGAGGCCATCATTTGACCTTTATCAAATTGAATCCCTACCATGGATGGAGATGAATTTATGTGGTATTTTTCTGACTCCAAATCCTGTTCAAGTTACAAAAGAGCACAGATTTAACCCTAGAAGGGACCTTAAAGGTCATATAGCCCAATCCCTTCATTTTACAGGTAAGGAGCTTCAAGCTCAGAGAGAAATGACTTGTCTAAGGTCACACAGGGGGTAAGGAATAAAACGGAATTTGAATCCAGAACCTTGGACTCCAACTCCAACACTCTTTCCTTACAGTTGAGAGAGACCAAGGCAGTGCCATTGGAAGAAACTGTGAAATGGGAGTCAATGCACAGAGTGTTTTGGGCTTTGTTAAAAAAAAATCCAGTACTTCTACAATAAATTTGAATATTGTAATGCTGTAGAAATTGTTACCTAGGACCATCTGCTCAGGTCTAATCAGCTGAAAGTGTTTCTAGTTACTGAATATACACATGACTACAGGTTACTGAATCCAATCAAGTCCATCCTTAGAGGAAAATGGCATTAGATACTAAGTTTAATTTCCCATTGTCAGATTTATTGAGTAGTACTCTCTACCTACGGATAAAATATTTCTAATCACAGTAGAGCGACCTAACCACAAGTCTTTGGCTATTTCATCACTTGAGTCTGAATCCTGCTTCAGTCAATTATTAACTTTGTGATCTTGGACAAGTCATTTAACCTCTGTATGTCTCAGTTTTTTCACCTGTAAAACTTTGATAATAATAACAACTGCCTCCCAGCGTTGTTAATGAGCAGTGAATGAGATAATATTAGCAAATCACTATGCAGACCTCAAAGGGCTATATAAATGTGAATTTCTAACCTAGAACTCACAGTCTTAACTTGATCTGGTCTTTTGATTTCATCAGATTAAACTCAGACTTTGAAAACTTCAAATGAACATTATCTGTATCTTATTGTATTTTATTTGTCTTGTTAAACATTTCCCAATTGTTTTAATCTGATTAAGGCTCCATTCCTTCCAACAAAGCAACCTGGTAGCTCTTCAGTAACCCATTATCTTAGAAGGTTGCTTGAATAGCTCCTAAGAATTACTGCTTAATTATCACATTTTCTATACTGAGAAGTTAAATGATTTGCTGAGGGTCACACAGACATTATATGTCAAGCTGACTTGAAGTCAAGGTTTCCCGGAATCCAAGATTGGCTTACCATTTAATACTCCATGATGCTTCTTTTCCTGGGGTTGCACTGGCTATCCCATCATAAATGGAATGAACTCCCTCCTTACCTCCTCCTCTTAGAATTCTTAGTCACCTAGGCAGCTAGGGGGTGCAATAGAAAAAGTGCTAAGCCTGGAATCAGGAAGACATGAGTTCAAATGTGGTGCTGGACACTCACTAGTTGTGTTACCCTGGGCAAGTCATTTAAATATCTGTCTGCCTCAGTGTTCTCGACTGTAAAATGGGGAAAATAACACCACCTCCCTGGAAGGGTTGTTGTGAGGGTCAAATGAGATTAATTTGTAAAGTGCCTGCCACATAGTAGATACAACATACATCTTTATCCCCTTCCTTTAAGACCTGATTCAAATGTCTTCATACATATGAGTCCTCTCCTGATCTTTCCAAGTACAAGTGTGTAGAACAGGAGTTGTTAACCTTTTTTTTTGCGTCATGGGACCCTTGGGAAGTCTGGTGAAGACTGTATTCTTTCTAAAAATAATGTTTTTAAGTATATGAGATAAAATACTTAGGATTCCAAATATATTATAATAAAGTTATCAAAATGTTAAAAAATGAGAAAAAATATAAGTTCGCAGACCCCAGGTTAAAAGCCCTTTGTTTAGAGGAAGGCATTCCTTCCCCTACGTAGAGTTTTTATAATGAAGAGTAGATTGGGTGTGACATGCATGGAGGTGGAGAATCCCCTTGTAGATGAGATCACAAAACCTTGGAAGCAAATAGAAGAAAGTGTGGTCTGCTAAACTGTTATGATTAGAGAAGTCAGGTGCCCTGCCCTCATGGAACTTAAACTCCAAAGAAGAATAGAATGTATATATGGAAGAATGGTAACAGCCAAGCTTGAGAAATATATTAGAGAGGCCCAAGACAAAATGTTAGAGGCCCTAAAGGGGAGTTCATTGAGGGTAGGAAGCAGAAAGGGAGGAAGACTTCATGGAGTGAGTGATGTTTGGGTTGGGCTTTTTTTAAGGGAGGTGAAGGCAGGTGTGGAGGGATTTCAAGGCCTATTCATTCTGTATTTCAGTCATTTTGTTTCTCTCAAATGGTTAGGATGACAGAAACCTCAGAATTCAAAGCCAATTTTCACATCCACAGTTCAACATTTGATTAATGAATTTTTTTTACATGAAATGGATCCCAATGCTTTTAGGTTTTTCCCCATTTGTGCTTCATGTGAAAATGGGAGAAGAGATAAACTAAAACTAAGAAAAATAACTTTTTTAATCCAAATAGGCATTTTCCTTCATTCTGTGCTTAACAAGCGATTCAATCTGGCTACTTAGAAGGAAAAAGAAGAAAATCAGTAATAATTTGGGATTTGGGACATTTCCCAAAAATATGTGGAATAGCTGGAAAAAGCAAATGATAAAAGTCTCCTTTCAAGATCAACTGGAAAAATGACAGGTGGAGAAATGGACATGACCTCTGAGAGTCTGAAAAAGCAATTTCAAAAGCTTTGAAGAGTTAGTCCCTGAAGGGTCTCCAAAATGAGTTTCTTATAAAACTATAGGGTTGGTAGAGTTTTGCAGCTGGCCAAGCAATTAACATACAGATCTTTGGATTTAATACCAGACACTTGAACAATTAGGGACCTTTAGCAGCTGCCCAATTAGCCTTCTGCAAGAGATGGGTCTTTCAGCTTGTAACTCTCCAGTTTATGAAGCCCAAACTCCAGTTTTTGAATGAAATCAAGTCAAGGATCCTCCACTTAGCTTTCATGTCTCTCCATTAGCTGTCTTCACCTTCTTTATCCAACCTTTATTTTCACCACTAAAATGCAGGTGCTAATTTTCAGTTAGTGGTTAGTAAAAGTAAAAATGTAATATTTCCCCCATACAAGTTTATGGACCCCCTCCTGAAAATCTTCCCCTAGATCCCTTAGTGGTTAGAATGTTTGGGAGAGTATATAAAGAGATAGTGCTCCAGGGAAGACTTGAATTGATTCTTGTCTCTTACTTGTTCTCTGCTTCTAGGGAAGTTAACTAATCATCTCTTGTTTAGACTTTGAAATATATTCTTGATTCCCCCTATTATATAGAATGTACTAGTTCTGGCTTACAATGACAGCTGTTTTTCAACAAAACAGGGAAAAATGATTTAGATGTTGGATTGATTTTATTTGAATTGAATTGGATGGTTTATCTGTCCTGACAGTAGCATTTGGGGAGGTAGGGAAAATAATGATGCTGTCAGATTATGTTTGTAGCATGGGGAGAAACTCTTAGCAGAGATGGAATTTGCAATGTACTACTGTTCTCTACCAGTAACTTTAAAATAAAGGTCTGCATGGTCTTTATATTGAATTCCTGTCCGGTGGAACTAATGTAACAGACCTCTGCTGCCTGGTTATTTCTTCTGAATTATTGGAGTCATTTGTGGTTTGGATTTCCTTCCAGCTTCACCCCAAAATCTTCTACGAGGAAGCTAAGGTTGCTATCTCCCAGGAGACCACAATGCTAAAATCCAGGGGTTGAGCTGTTGTAATGAAATAAACTTTTTCTACCAAAGCCTGCTTGAACACAAAGCTAGGGTCCTTTGATTAGATCTCTGAGCCTACAGAGAAATCTCTCCTTTTCAGGGAACAGGAAAAAAAAAAAGACTAAGGCAGGGTTTGGCTGGGTTTCCAGAGTTGGGAACAGGCTTACCCACATTTAATGATGGCAGGGAATGATTCGGTGCCCTCACTCACACTATGTGAGTGGTCACCTGCTGAGTCAGATTTCAGGGGCGGACTCCTGCGTGAGTCACCAATTTCCCATTTACCCTAAAACAGGTTGACTTTGAAAAGTGGCCCAGTCATGGGGTTGCCCCTAGGGCAGAACTCTGAGAAAGAAAGTCCCACCTTGACGCTGACAGAAACACGAAAACCAGCAGCCCACCCCTCAGGGTCCATGTCCAACAGCTTGTTGTCCTTGATTTCATTTTCTGTCCCACTCGGACCAGGTTCAAATCAAGGTCGAAAAGATACCAATGTTTGTGCCCATGAAATACACGGGGTGGTGATGTCATCACAGCTGGCTAGGGCTGGAGGCTGATGCAGCTTTTCAGCTGCTTTTTCGACTGCTGCTAATTTAGAATAATGGAGACTTCTTGGCAGGTCTGCTGAGGAAGTTGGGGATTAGAGCCTGCCTGCTAGTTAAAAATACAATCTCTGCCATTCATGTAAAATGCCAGAGGACTCAGAAATGTTTTTAAATTGGGACATGAATGGGAAGAGGACCCAGAAGCTCACCACCAAAATAACCCTCTGGCCCGCTGTCACCTTAGATTGGGTGCTTCCAAAGGCTCTGAAAAATGTCTCCTTGAATTCTTATTCCTTTTGCTTTGAGGTCAGTGAAGATAATCTAGAACTCTAGTGGGCTGCCCAAGTGGGAGAAGCACAGCCTGGATCTTCTTGCTTTTATTTCCTGGTGGCTTTAGAAGATGTTTTTTCTCACCTTGGTGCCTTTCTGTTCTTTGAGGCCCTTGCTATTGTCAGAATAAGTTTTATAGTTTAGCAGTTTAAGCCCTGGTTAGCGTAATTTGTTTAAACAATAGATCTCGGAAAAATACAGGAGAACAGATGAAGTATTATGTTTGAAGAATAGCAAACAGGCCAGAGTCACTTGGTTGTAGAGTGGATGTGGGGGGGGGTGGAATATGAGAAGACTGAAAGCTAAGAATGGACAAGGTTGTAGAGGGCTTTAAATACCCAACAGAAGATTACATATTGGAGTCTGGAGGTCTTAGGGACCTCCTAAAGCCCATTGAGTAAGGGATTTAACATGTTCTTTAGGAAAGTTACCTTGACAGCTGAATGGAGGATAGATTGGACCGGATAGAGACTCTAGGTAGGGAAACCAACCAGAAGGTATTGCCGGGAGTAAGATGATAAAGGGCCTGCATTAAAAGGTGAGGAATTTGTTTTTTGGTTCAGTTGTTTCAGTCGTGTCTGACTTTGTGACCCCATGTGAGGTTTCTTGGCAAATATACTGGGACACTTTTGTCATTTGCTTCTGCAGCTCATTTTACAGATGAGGAAACTGAGGCAAATAGGGTTAAGTGACTTGCCCAGGGTCATACTGCTAGTAAGTATATGAGGTCAGATTTGATCTCAGGAAGATGAGTCTTCCTGACTTCATGAATATCCCTCTATCTACTGCACTACCTAGCTATACAAGGTGTGGAAAGATGGAGATATACATACATTCATACATATACATACATACACATGTGTGTATGTATTAGAGATATTATGAAGATAGAGACAGCACTCCCTCAACCATACGGAGTAAAGGGGCATAATATGAAACGTTTGAAAAGGTAGACTCCATCTGGACTGCTAAGGGCTTTAAATGCTAGACTGAGGAGTTTGAATTTTATCCTAGAAATGGGTCTAAAGACACTGATGGAGAGCATGAAGGGTAGAGTGTCCTGTGGGACTGAAAGGAAGGGCAGTTAGGATTTGTCCCTGTTTTTAAAGGCTATTTCAGCCCAAGAATAGTAAATGATGGTAGTAGCAGTTGGGAGCATTATAATTTGGGGATTGATATTTTTAGAAATAAGACATTAAACCACATACAATCAACCTTGTGAAAAGTATTCCCTTAATATTGAGTTTGAGGCTGTAGGACACATGCAGCATTCTCCTTTCCCCCATAGTTTTGGATCAATAGACTTAAACTTTCTTTTTGGAGGGCAATTGGGGTTAAGTGACTTGCCCAAGGTCACACAGCTAGTTTTTGTGTGTGTGTGTGTGTGTGTGTGTGTTAAGTGTCTGAGGCCAGGTTTGAACTCAGGTCCTCCTGATTCCAGGGCCAGTGCTCTATTCACTGTGCCACCTAGCCACCCCAAGACTTAAACTTTCTAAAAGGCTTAGCTTGAATCCCTTCTTCTTTGGGCAGGTCTATTGTATTTATGAGCTGTTATTATTGTGGATTCAATCTCAAGTGGGGAAAAAAGAGATAAGGTTATTCTTGTAGTAGAGTTTGGGATGAGAGTATTATACCATTATGCATCTGTTATTCTGCTGTCATCTGAAAGGATGAAAATAGTGCATAGACAGTTTACTTGACATTGCTGTCTGTGCTACCAAAGCCATACTGAGCACACTCATGGGACTCTTGTGGGTCTGTCTTTTAGGCTGATGGTTACTAGGTAGATATTGATGACTGTAAATCAGTCAGTCAGTCAGTTAACTAGCATTTATTAAGTGCCTGCTGCATCCTAAGCACTGGGATGCAAAGAAAGGCAAAAATAGTCCCTGCCCTCAAGGAGCTTACAATCTAATGTAAACCGGAAAAAGGGAGATAAGGTGGTGTTGTTAATAGAGGGCTGGCCTTGCGGTGAGTTTGGAAGACCTGAACCTTGGACAGGTCACTTGACTTTGTATCCTAGACAACTGTCTAATGATGTGAGTTACAGAATTGTCAGTCTCCATAATTGAAGGGAATTTCCACACTGGAAGGTTCCTGACACATGAAATCACAGGTCCAGATTAAACCTGTATGTGTGTGAGCACACACATAAACCAAATTGTTTTGATGTTTCCTAGTTCTAGGTTTTTATTGAAGCCCTCCATTCTTAGTCCAAGATACTAAGCACTCAAGTGAGAATTGATAATGAGGTAATTACCCCAGGGTTCTTTATATCAAAAACATCTTCTAGAAAGATATAATTTAGAATAGTGGAAAGAATTGTGGATTAGGGAGCAGAAGACCTAGATTTTAAGGCCAGCTCCATCACCAAATGTGACCATAGACAAATATTTTAGCCTTTCTGGGACTCAGTTTCCCCATTTATAAAAGGAGTCCTTTCGAGGTCTAAAATTTTGTGTTTATACATTTTGACTACCATGATTGGAGGAAGAGGGTGTTATGGGAATGAGCTTTGGATGCTAAAGATTCATAATAAAGGTCATCTCTCCCCACTCAGGTGGACTGCCTTAATGTCCTTTTAGGAGAAAAGTAGTATAGTGTAGTAAATATTATAGTATATATTATTCAAAGGTAGAAAGCCTTAGAGGAGGTGATTAAATTATTTTTATGGTAGATAAAAGTAGCTACTAGTGAGTGACTTCAAACTCTAAAGGCTTCTGGGCAGAAATGAGAAAATAATCATACTATTAAGTCAAGTAAACTTAACTTCAAACAGTCTGTAACAGTCCTCCCCTTTCTTTCCCTGGACACAATAACCTGAAAGTTGGAATGCAGCCCAGTGGGTAAGGTGGTTTTAAAATACGTTAATGGTGTTCCTTTCTATAAAGCCGTGACTCCAGTTTCCAAAAGAGAATGAGGAGAAAGGAGCAGAGACTGGATTTAAACTGGAAGAATCAATGAAGTTTATGTTCTTTCTCACAGAGTAAAATCCAGACCTGTCAGTGTGTTTGTAAAATCTTTGAGGTCCATGTGACTGCTGCCACAGCCCCCACTGCTGCTTTTCTTGTCTGCAGGGAGGAGTTTTTGTACACGCTCTGGGGTATGTTCTATCAGTCTGGGCCTCCCCTCCCACCACCTTGGTGTAGACCCAGTGAAAAGCTTCTACCAGCTTACCTAATAAGGCAGTGCAGCAAGCAGGATGTGCTGGATTGCATTTCTCTATAGGCATTTTTGAAGCAAGTCAAGTCATAATACCGACAGTAAGGTCATAACAACACCAAGGGGGAACAGACAGAGAAGGGTTTGGGTTTATTTATTCATTTGCTCATTCCCTCCTTGATGTCATGGACATTTCTTCAGTGTTTACTGTTGTACTAGTTTAGATGGGGGCTACAGAAGGAAATGCTGTGAGCCTTGGGTTTTTGCCTGGAGAAGAGGAAGAAGGCTTGACTGGGGTGGACGGGAGCTAACCAATCCAATCAATCAATCAATATTTATTAAATGCCTACCATGTGCCAGATACTGTGATAGAAAAAGGAGGCAAGAGGCAGTCCCTACTCTCAAGTTTATAAGGAGTTTATAATCTAAGGCATTATGGGAGGCACTGTGGTATAGAGGAAAGAATATTAGCTCTGAAGTCAGAAGTTGTTGATGTATCATTTCAGTTTCATCAGACTCTTCATGACCGCCTTTGGGACTTTCTTAACAAGCATGTGGTTTGTCATTTCCTTCTCCAGCTCATTTTACAGATGAGGAAATTGAGGCAAAGTTAAGTGACTTGCTCAGGGTCATACAGTAAGTGAGGCCAGATTTGAACTCAGGAAGATGAATCTTCCTGATTTTAGGTCTGGAACCCTTTCTACTCTACCACCTAGCTGCTCTAGTCAGAAGTCAAAAGACCTGAGTTCAAATCCTGTGTTTAATGGTTATTTAACTATGTGACCTCAGGCAAGTTCCTTGACATCCCTGGGCCTCAGTTTCCTTCACTGTAACATCAAGGGAGGGAAGTTGCACTAGATGGCCTCTTGGGGATCCTACAGCTTTTCTCCAGGTAAACAGAGGGAGATATTACATTAGGAATGATGGATGCAAATTGCCAAATTTAGTCTTAATGTCAGAAAAACACTTCCTAATACTCATCTAGCCAAAAGTCAATCAGTCAATAAGCAGATATTAAGTGCCTCCTTATGTACCAAATGCTGTGCTAGGTAACATTGGGGATACAAGAAGGGGCAAAGTCAGTGCCTGCCCTCAGGAAGCTCCCCATCTAATGGTAGAATACATTGATCAATATAGAGATAAAAGATTCATTAAGGATTTACTATGTGCCAGACATGCTTTTAAGTTTTGAAGATATAAATACAAGCTGTCAAGATAGTCCCAATCCTCAAGGAGCTTATATTCTTATATTATAACATATATTATCTTATGATCTGTTATAGCACCTAATATATTAAATTATAACATCTTATATGTTATAATATTTTATAATATTGTTATAATACATGCTATATACTATAACATATTCCATTATATATTATATTATAATAATATAAAACAATATAATATATTCTATTGTATATTATCACATACACACATGATATTGTTTTACAATATGTTATTATAACATGTACTATTATAACACATGATATATAGCTTATTATAACTCAGAAAAGGGAGTAGGAAAGGGAGAGGGGTATGAAGTGGTAGAGATTTAGACCCTTAAAAGCTGAAGCAAAAGGCTCACCTATCAGAGCTGAGGAGTGGGTTGACTTAGGTAAGGGCAGAATCCCTGGTTCCTGAAGGGGATGTCAGGGAGATGGTAATCTGTATAAGAAAATGCATGCTTTAGAGGTGGCCTGGAACTACAGAAGATGCCTGTCTGGGGAAGATCAGGCCCAAACTCGCCTGCCACAAGGAGGAATGGGAAGTCTTTGAGGGAGATGGTGGGTTTTCCCTCACTGGAGGTCTTAAAAAAAAAAAAAAACAACTAGATGAATACACAGTTAGTTTGTCATCCAACAATCATTTATGAAGCATTTACTATGTGTTAGGCTTCATAGTTAAATACTGGAAACACAAAGAAAGGCAAAAACATGGCACCCGCCTTCATGGAGTTCACATACAAAATGGGGAGACAACAAGCAAATAAGTATAGATGTACAAGATCTCTCTCTCTCTCTCTCTCTCTCTCTCTCTCTCTCTCTCTCCCTCTCTCCCTCCTCCTTCCTTCTTCCTTCCCTCCCCCCCCCTCTTTCTCTCTCTCTTACCCCCCCATCTCCCCCCACCATGTAAATGGAAGGTAACCATAGAGAGAAGGCACCAGCAATAATAGGATAGACCCACCTGGAGAAACTTCTGAAGAAAGTGGGATTTTACCTTAAAGGAATCCAAGAAAGTCAAGGGGCAGATGTGAGGAGGGAGACCATTCCAGGCATGGAGGACAGCCAATGCAAATGCATAGTGTTAGGAGATGGAGTGTCTTATGTAAGCAACAGCAAAGAGACCATTGTAGATGCATCATAGAATATGTGTAGGAGGATGTAAGATATTAGAAGACTGGAAATGGGCTGGATTGTGAAAGGCTTTCAATTTATGTTTCAATCAAACATAATATTTTACATTTGATCATAGAAAGAAATAGAGAGGCATTGCGGTTTATTGAGTAGCAGTGTGACATCATCAGAACTTTGTCTTATCTCAAAAACACTTTGTTGAGCCCACTTTAGACATATACTTTGTGTAAGTCTGGGTCCCTCAGGATCTGTAAGTCTCTGGTGTTGCCTTCAAGGAACCCGTGTTAGTGAGTTAGTGCAAAATACTGAGGAAAAACAAAGAGTGGAGTGATCAGAACGGTACTAGCAAAGGTGATGTACATGTCAATGCGCCCTCAGCAATGGGTCCCAGTCACTGAGTTATTCTTTGGGTGGAATAATAGTATAGAGTTTGCCTCTTTCCAGAACTGGAAAGGACTGAAAAGGCCAAGTAGTCCAACCTTCTCATTTCAAAGATGAGGAAAGTGAGAGCCAGGGAGGTCATGTGCTTTGCCCCAGGTCATGTAGGCAGAAAGCACCCAAGTGTGACTTGGTACCTCTGATTCCAGCGCCCAAGTGCTCCTTCCCCGGTGCAATGCTAATACATTTCTCATGCATTTTGTTATCATTTTTTGTTATAATTATAGGTTATTGTTTCATAGTTGTTGCACAACCTTGCCATTTAGAGGTGATTATGTTATAGAGGTATACTTTGGGGGGGGTTAAATTCCTCACTTTTTAATTAAAAAAAAAAAAACCAAATCCAAAAATAAACTGTCATTTTTGAGTAGTTTGTAGCTTAGAGGAAAACACCCCTCCCCCACCCCTTCCATCCCTTTCGTCCAAACAAACAAAAGTTTATTTTAAGCCTCACCTGGGAAAATTTCAGGCTCATGTAGCCTTGTGCAAGGATAGCGTGTGACCTTTGGCTATCTTGCACAAGATCAGAGACAGATATAAAATGCTTTGTTTATAGGCACAAAGTACAGGGTACATGGCAAGGCCACACTTCTTCAGTTTGCCTTGTGACCTCATCAAGATGTGAACTTTTTCTCCAGTGCAGACTTCTATGCTGTTCTTGGCCATGCACTACCGGTCAGAAACAAAATCGGCAAATTAGGCTAATCCCAACTATAATTTATAGAGATTGATTTTTCTAGGACCAAGAAGATAATTGCTGAAATGAGGAAGAAATGATTACGTTTATTATTTTGTGCATCTGGATGTATCCAAGAAATATTTAGGACATGAGCGACTAGTATAGAAAATTCACAAAGAAAAATTATGAAATGATTTAGCCAAAAAAATAAAAGAAAAAATAAATAACTTAGTAAACAATATATCATTACCATTACACTCATAGGTGGTTGTTATTTGTGCTTCATTCTTGACGAGGACCATGACATCAGGAAGCTGATGCTGTGACTTGCAAGTGAATTAGATTTAAGTAAGGCTGGGCTGTGCAAAGTCACCAGCCTCACTTTCTCCAGAGCCATCTGGGTCCAGTGGGTGAGGTATTATAATGGGTATGCCTCTGGATTTGAGCTCAGAAAGATGAGTTCAAATCTTGCCTCAGACATTCATCCAGCGGTGTGACTCAGGTCAAGACACTTAACCTCTACCTTATTTTCCTCATCTGTAAAATGGGGATAATAATTGCACCTACCATCCCAGAATCTTCATTTGTAAGGATCAAATGAGATAAAGTATGTAAAGCGCATTGTACCAACACGAACATTTTCATCTACAAAGAACAGAAAAGAGGGTTGTATACGAAACTGTGGTCCTCTAAATCTAGCATTATAGTAACAATGTTGCTTTGTCTATGTCCCTTTCTGTACTTCCTTCTTCTCTATTATGTATATTAAATTGGATTGGGCATTTTTTCTTTTCTTTCTTTTTTTATGCTTCACTAGCACTACCCACCAGCTTCCTTTCCCATAAGACTTCCCCAGCTCCCAACCCCAAAGAAGCCTTCCCTATATAGATAAGCAAAATAAGTCACTATCTTGGTCATAACTGAAAATCTATGACTTATTCTGTCCCTTAGCTTTCCTTGTTTTCATTTAGGATTGAGGACTGTTCATATTACTCACAGAGAGAATTGTAACCATCAAGAAGTAGAAAATTTAAATCAAATTTGTTTTGGGGGGGTGTTTTGCTTTTTGGAAGAGGGAGGGCAGGGAAATTAAGGTTAAGTGACTTGCCCAAGATCACATGGCTAGTAAGTGTTAAGTGTCTGAGGCTGGATTTGAACTCAGGTCCTCCTGACTCCAGGGCTGGTGCTCTACTCACTGTGCCACCTAGCCTCCCCTGAATCAACTTTTTGAGACACATTCTGAGACCCTTGGATACAGATGGGTGGGGAGGAGTTCACTTCAGCTGTCACTTCCTAAGTTGAGGAGGGGCTACCATTTGATTACTGGTTGCTACCAATTTAAAACATTTTTTTTCTTATTTAATAGGTGCTAAATTCATTTGTTTTTGAACTACTTAAGTAGCAGTTCTGAAACTCTTTGGCTTTAGGATCCCTTCGTAAATTCTTTATAGTTTTGATACCTCTTCCTCAAAGAGGTTTTGCTTATGTGGATCATATCTATTGATACTACATTTGAAATAAAATGTCATGTTGTTACTATTATTAAAAAAGGGTTTTTGTGGTTGTTGTTGTTTTTTGCTATGCAGGCCCCCTTGAAGAGTTTTGAGGATATCCTAGGATATCCAGACCACACTTTGGAAAATGACAATGCTAAAGGATTGTTAAAGCCAACTAACATTTGTTGCTCTGAGTCAAAGTCCCAGCCACTCAACCTAGTTATGCCTCCGTAGGTCCATTCATTATTTTGTTCAGGGAATGCTTATTGGGAGACTATTTTATGCTAGGCCTTTTGCTAGATTATAGGAAGATAACAAGAAGGTTATAAGATGCTGTCTTCTAGTATCTCACAATCTAGTAGGGTGGTAACACAAGTATACAGAGAACTGAAATAATAAGCAAAATGTGATAGCTGCCAAACTAAGGAGAAAGATCTCTCGTGGTTTTTTTTGTCATGACCAGAATATGGAGAAAGTAGCATTTGAGATCTTTAAATGAACTGGAAGAGAGTCCAGTAAAGTGTCTAGGCTAATTTAGAGCAAATTCAACCCCTACAAGAAGACTACCATGATATCCTACTTGTTAATTTCATCTCCACTTAAATTGCTTTTTATTAAGTTTGTACATATTTTGTATTTTGTATGTGTACTTGTGTTCCTCTAATAGAAGGTAAGCTCCATGAGGACAGGGACCATCTCATTTTTGTCCTTTATTCTCCCAGCACCCAGTACAATGCCTAGCATAGATATGTTGAATGAATGAATGGGACGATGGGAGTCTGTCCCAGACTAGTCACAACCATCATGGAAAGGGAGGGAGGGATTGATGGCTACAGTAATAGGAAACAAAAAAGAGGGCCTCAGATTAAGATGCTTCTGGGCTTTGGAGCATGGACCAATGGAAGCCTAATGGTTCTATTAATAGAAGTAGGGACATAAGGACATGTAAATGATTTGAGAACAGAGATCATGAGTTCTAGTGGGTTTGTTGAATATAACTGACTTCATGGATATTTTAATCCATATGACATTCTTTGATCAAATACAAAAATTTCTAATTTTGTGCCTTGGTTAAAAATAGTTTAAGATGAAGTTTTAAGAATTAGAAAAGCTAATAGATGTAAAGTTTCAATAAACTAATTTTTTAGCTAAATTTCTTCCTCATAGAAGTGATGGCCTTCCCCAGATGTTAGTGCTTTAAACTTTAACCGGTGTCTGGTATTTTCTCTTCCTCCTTTCCTGCCAGGGCAGCTCTCTCCTTTTGCCTATCACTTGCTTTGGAATCAGAAGACCTAGGTTCAAGTCAGATCTGCCTCCAGTGTTTACTCCCTGTATGACCTTGAGTACGTGTCAATTAATCTCTCTCTGGTCTGGGTTTCTTCAGCTCTCAGATGAGGATATTGGTATAGATCAGTGATGAGAGTATACATAAGGATCCCTGCTGTCCCCATTTTGACTTAGAAAACCACATTTGAATCTGGTTCACACACTCAGGAGTGTTAGGAGTTCCATTCTGGTCTAGATGACCTCTGAACTACTTACTGATCCTATGAACCATCCCAGCTGCACCCCTCCATTAGTTAAACCCACTGATACATCAGTTGGTAAGCTTTTACTCAATGTCTCCTTTGGGCCAGGCACTATGTTGAGCCCAGGAACATTTCATGGAGAATTTGCCCAACATTACCTGTTGTTGTTCAATTGTTTTTCAGTTTTTTCTTTCTCTTCTCAGCAATATACTGGGGTGGTTTTCCATTTTCTTAACCAGCTCGTGTTTTTTTTTTTTCTTTTTGAGGGCAATTGGAGTTAAGTGACTTGCCCAAGGTTGCACAGCTAGTAAGTGTTAAGTGTCTGAGGCTGGATTTGAACTCAGGTCTTTCTGACTCCAGGCCTGGCACTCTATCTACCACATCACCTCGCTGCTCTATTACCTACATGGCATTAGATTAAAGACTTGAACTCAGAATCTCTGCCTCAAAATCCAGTGCTCTTTTCACTATGCCCCATGTCAGAAGATCATAAACTTAGCGCTAGAAGTGTCCAGAGAACATCCAGTCCAACCCTCCCATTTTACAGATAAATAAACAGAGGCTAGAGAAGTTAAATCATTTGACAAATGGCATAATTATTGCATGCCTGAGGTAGGATTTGAACTCATGTTTTCCTGACTCTAATGTCCATTCCTTATCAACTACATCAGAGGTGTCAAACATACAGGTTACATGAAGTTCACAAGTGCATCAAGAATCAGATTAAAATGTAATTGGAAAATATTGTGAAAAAATAATGAAAATAAAAAACAAATGCCAAAAATAAAGATGTCAAAGAAAAATGAAAAACAAAAGAAAATATAACAAAATACAGATGTTAATATGTGATTTTTTAAGTCAAATTGTAGCCTTTGTGGATCTCTGTGTATGGGTTAGTGGATCCTTTTTCTACTTGAATTTGACGTCAATGAAATATACTGTGCAGTGCCGTGCCTGAGTCAGGAAGACTCATTTTCCTGAGTTCAAATCTGCCCTTAGATGCTTGCTAGCTGTGCCACCCTGGGCAAGTCACTTAACCCCATTTGCCTCAGTTTCCTCCTCTGTAGAATGAGCTGGAGAAGGAAATGGATTAAAATAAGATACTCCTGTATCTTTTCCAAGAAAACCTAAAATGGGGTCACTAAGAGTCAGACAAGACTGAAACAATTGAAACCACTCCTAGCATACCCCTAAAAAAGTACTCATTTACAGTGAGTTTGTTTAGGATAACAAAAGAATTCCTTTCCTGAGAGCACTGTCTAATAGGAAATAAAAAAAGTCACATGTGAACTTTTTTGAGCCACTTTTTCCAGAAATGATTCACAATTATTGCTTTTATGTACTTCATATTTTCTTGGCCTATTGCTAAAGGCCCTGAGAATCTGAGATGCAAATTTCTCTGATTCTTTATTTGAATTCTACTTATTGTTCAACATTATTGGTTTAAATTTGCATTTTCAAAACTACTTAAGCATGCCCTATGTTATATGCAACTCACCATTCTCGTCTATTGAACAAACAGATACTTAGAACATCATCTGGAAAGTCGATGGTGCCTTGGAGACCATCCAACCAAACCCATGACTTTGCAGATGAAGAGACAGGCCTGGGGAGGTGAAATACCTTTCCTGAAGTCACACGGGTAATAAGTAGTGAATGAGGATTTGAACTCAGTATAAAGGAGACTTTATGGGAATGAGAAATACCAGGACACCAAAATGATTTTAAACTAATGTCAACAAGGGAGTGTAACAGGTGGGAGTCCTTCCTTAAGTGACATGGTTGTAAATTCAATCTTGTGGCCAATTGAAAGTTTTCATTACAAGTTGTTGAGAAAGGAAATGACTCAGTAGCTCTGAGGAGGGAGTGGAGACGTGACCACTGAATGAAACAGTGAAGAATTGAAACCCAGATTTCAGCTTGGGGAGGTGGGGCAGGGAGCCTAGGCAAGAAAGAGGCAAAGGGCAAGAGGACAATTCATTTTACAAATAAAATGATCGGCTGGTTATTGAACTGCGTCCTCTGGGTAAAGGAAGTTTTCATGTGTAGACAAGGAGCCATTGTTAAGTTATTTAAGGGTGGCATGTTGCTCTGTAGTCTATAGATGGCTTAGATAGTGGCTTAAGGTGTGGTTTCAGGACAGAGTAATTTGCTGAGAGGAGGGACTGACTCTAGTCCTCTGCTTCACATAGCCCTACTGGTATGGCTCAGCATCATGGGGTCATGGGGTCATGGGGTTAGAGCCCTGAGCGTTTAATCCGTCTCTCTTAGTGAGAGGTGAGCAGCTTGCCCAGGGTTATCCAGGTTACAAGGATGTCATCTCAGGTCCCATGACTAAATCCATTATCCATTCCTTGCTGATTTTCACTCAAACTTCTCCATCTCTGCCCTTTTTTCTGACTGTTTTATCCTGCTTGGAAGATAATTTGGGAGATGCAATGATACCTCAATAAACAAGCTTCCAGGGAAACTAGGAACCTTGGGACAAAGTTGTCCTGGGGGCAGAGGTTGGGAGAATCTTCTGGGTTAGTTGGTCTTGGTGGTAGCTGAAAGGAGGCCCTAGTCCCAGGACTTGAATAACCAGGTCCCCCAAACTATGACTCTGTGTGATTTTTTTTTTCATGATTAAATGAGGTATCATTCCCATGGTTATGGGAACAATGTGTATTCCTTGCTCCACAGAGACTGAGAGGACTGGGGAGCTATAGTTCACCTCATTGGGAGGGCAGAAAAAGGGAAAACAGAAGAAAGTGCTCTTTTAATGGGGGTACATGGGGGAGAGATCTATGGCTTGTGAGAAGCCATCCTTGGATCTCTTTTATTAGTTCTGCCTTTTAGAATAAAGTTCCCAACAACAAAGTATATCAGAAAGAGGTATGATGATCTTAGTGGATCCATCTCTGCTTTTGTGAAATCCTGCTGTGTATCCTGGACAATGCTACTAAGGGGAAAATGAATGGAAAGGAGGTACTGGGCTGTGTTGGTGGTGGTGGTAGCTGGTGATAGATGGCCCTAATCCTGGTGGGCTATCACTGTCTCGTAGATAATATATCTAGCATTCATACATGATTGTTAATTTTTACAATATGAAGCCTAGGGGCATAGGTAAAGGAGGCTTAATACACTGGAAGGGAGTTTGTTTCACCCTAAATAGGGTTATGATGTTATCAGCTGGTTATGTCTTCATCCTTAATATCTTGGGCACTGGGAGGTTGGTTGTGGTATTCTGCATGCACTTCAGTGAAGAAGAGAAATTTATGAAGCTTTAAGAGGAAGTGAAGGTGTGACAAAGACACTCATCTCATTTGAATTTTTAGGTTTGCGGATACTATCCTCCCTCTCTTTGGTAGAGTTTATAAGTTTATATAATAAGGTTTTAAAAAAATATTCTTTCTGTAATCTGGCACTGATTTTCCTTCTCTTCAGTTTCTACCGCCTTGTCTTACTGATTTAATATGGTACAGTTGAAAGAGTACTGGGCAAGGGTTCAGGGGACCTAGGTTCGAATCCTGTGCCTTTCACTTGCTACCTGTGTGGTCTTGGGAAAGTCAAACTGTCTGGGTCTCAGTTTTTTTTTTTTTCATCTCTAAAATGGGGGAGTTGGATCTGGTAGCCTGTCAGGTGCCTTCTGGCTTCAGATCTCTGAGCCTGTGAGTTAGCTGGCAATCCTAAAATTCCATTAGCAAGCATTTACAAAGCACTTTAACAATCTTGTGAGATGAGTGCTGCTATTATCACCGTTTACATTTTACAGATGAAGAAACTAGGTTAGAAAGGTTTAGTGACTTTCCTAGCTGGGTCACCCAACTGGGAAGTATCTCCATCAAAATTTGAGCTTGGGTCCACCAATACTCTACTCATCAGAACATCTAACTGCCTCACATTCTTAAATCACAGCTTTCTCCTTTCTCCTAAATACTCAGTGGCTAAATTTTGTGCCACAACTTCCTTAGTGCACTGGTTAAAGACCTGCTTCAGAAGGGAGTCACACTGCCACAAAATTATGTATTGGGGTTAAAAACTTGCAGACCCAGTAGTGACGTTAAAAGGTAAAGACAGTAGTTTCTTACATTAAAGAACAAGAAGTCATCACCCCTAAAAACTGAGAAAAAGTCCAACGGGAAGAAAAATCACTGTAATTTTTATATAGACAGAAGGAAATGGAAAGCAGTGAAGTAGGCATTGGAAATGACACCGACTTGGGAGAAGGGAGAAGTAGGCATCCCCTCTGACTATGAGATAGCCGACCATTCCGGGAGCCAGCTGTCAAAACAGATGGGAAGTCTGATGTTTCTCAGGGATTCAGATTGGCCCTTCTGCTCGTCCAGAAAAGCAAAGTATGTCAACATTTCAGGTGGCGGCACCAGAGAAATCAGGCTGATCTTCAAAGGGCAGAAGCTAACAAACTCCCACAAAAGTTAGTGCTTGAGGGAGTGGAAGAGGAAGTGGGCAATCTGGCCCTGAGTCATCTGAGATGATTGCTAATGTGGTTTGGTCGGTTGGGAGCAGAACCTGTATGCTGATGAAATTGTTGGGGAGGAGAAGGGAAAAAGAGGAGGAAAAGAAGGAGGGGCAGAATCTTATTAATTCTATTCAGTAGACATTAGGAAGACTGCCCATAGCTACAGCACTCATGTGTGAGTATATGTGTGTGTGTTGATTCATCTCTCCACTTTAGGAAAATCACCTGTTGGGCACATTGTAGAGGGAATTCTTGGTCAGGCATGGGTTGAACGACATGACCCCTGAGGCCCTTTGCACCTCCAGCATGTTCAGTTTGTAATGAAAGGGTCAAGTGTTCAGCTGAAGGGAGGTAGTTGGTGCAAATGGGGTAAGGGTGAAATGGGGATAAGAGGCACTGGTCGAGGAAGTTATTTATTTGTATTCTGACCTATTGCCAACAAATGCCAACTTAATGAGTTTGAATCTTCTTTTGTGTGTTTTGGTATCAAGGGAACTTATCGGTAGGCAAAGGGAGACAGTCACTTGTGGACTTTGATGCACCCATTGAGAGAGCTTACCCCCTTGACCAAGGTTGCACAGCTAAGAGAGCAGACCCCAATAAACATTTCCTTGTTCAGGAAGCTCGGGGTACATTTGCTAGAAATCTAAGTTTTCTTAATGAAAGCAAATAGGAGAACCTGCCCACTTGCAAGCACATTCTAAATTAATAGCTGGCTGCCATTTAATCTTAACAATTGCTCTCATCACTGTTGCTGATGCAGATGACTGTGATGCTAATTATCTAGAAACTAATTATTTTTCTTATTTTAGTCACATAGAAAAAATTACCACATGGCAAGACCCTCGGAAGACGATGACCCAACCTTTAAACCACATGGCCCTCCACCCTGCGACAACCTCGACCCCAATGCCTCAGAGATCGATGGCAATGTCTCAGCCCAACCTCGGTGAGTATCTGTCCTTTGGCCTTTGACATGGGAATGGGTAGAGAGAGAATTTCAGTGTAGCCCCAAGCTCTAGGTTACTATGTGACCAGTGGGGGCCAGGAATCGCGCATTTCTACTTTTCTACTTCTCCCTCTTCTCTCGTCTTCCTTTCTTTACAGCCCTGGGACTGGGGACCTGTCACTTTCAGCAGTGATTGTGCTGACATCATGCAATATACTTGGTTTTACTGGACCTGTGAGAAAAATTAGTGTGTCTGGCTGAGTTCACATAGACCAAGGGAAAAGGGGAGCTGAGACATTGCCTGGGAATTTAATCAGTGAGAACAGCCAAACTCTACAAGTGAGGCCCCAGACCACTTTAGTTTCTCTGGAACAGGTGTCTCCCTGCCTCCCTCCTGCTGTATCCCTCTTCCTCTCCCCTCATCCCATATACAGATGATTGCCTTAAGTTTTGATTTTGCATATAATGCTTAATCACGATTATAGAATTGGTAGCTGAGAAAAGAAAATATTTTCTGCCAATAATCTTTCAAAGACAATAAAAACATGCCTTTGTCATCATCACCACCACTACCAATAGGATTTTTAAATAGACCCAATATAAAACCTGGCTTTTTTGGTTGTTCTTTTTAATAGTTAAAAATCAAAAAGGTTGTCTTCATCCACAAACCTACAAATTTCAAGTGATAGTTTCATTTGGTCTCAGCAACCCATTTTTCCAAAAATCTCACACTGGATTTTCAGGAATGAAAAGGATAAAAATGGACAAGTTATTCCTGGATCCATTCCCCTGTTTCTGCAATGTAGCCAAAGGGAATAGAACCCAAATTAGCCTAAGGTGAAAATCAGGCCCATTCTTCCAGGAAGTCTGGAGTTATAATTTTGAAGGTTGCAGACACAAAATACAGCCAAAAAGTAAAAGGCTAAGAGAGCAGCCCACATTGAGTTCTTATCTAGAGGGGAGATCAAGGAAAAATAATAGCTAATGATTATGCCAGCATCAGAATCCAAATTCTCCTTTAGTCACATGCCCCCGATACAGCCACCATTGTACAGAAACCAGATGCTGGTGCTGGCGTCCCATGCTGACTAGTGCATGGTGGTGAACTTTCTTTTAAGTTGGAAGAGAGGGAGTTTTTAACCTTGATTTTTTTTTTTATTGCAGTAGGTTATTTTATTTTATTTTTAAACTTTACTTCTCTTTATTACACATATATCTAAATATCATTATTGGCAGTCACTTTTCACATAGCTATTAGCTGCTTAATTATTTATACTTCTTTTTTTAAATGCTTTATTAATTTCTGATTTACTTCATTCATTTCCTCCAGATTTTGAGTTATAAATTTTCTCCTCGTTTTTCCTTAACCTTGATTTTTAAAAATGTAGCAGACATTTACATAATATTTTCAGTAAAGCAAAACCCTTCGTGGAAATTAACTCACTGGATCCTCACTGCATCCCTCTGGGGTTGTAGAGAAGGAAACTGAGTATCAGAGGGGCTAGGTAATTTGGTCAGGGTCACATACTAGGGTCAGAGACAGAGGCTGAACCCATGCCTCCTGACTCTGATGTCAAGCACTCTGCTACTGCTCACCAGTACACACTGCTTTTGCTACCTTCACTTTTTATACTTAGAGCACAAAGGAGATTTAAAGCTTCAGTTTGAACCAACCTAACATACATTTTCGTATAACTGTTATGTTATGTTAACTTCCCTCTCTCTCTCTCTCTCTCTCTCTCTCTCTCCCTTATCAGTAAGGTTGCAAACCAAGAGTTCTGAAACTGGCTTATTTGTATAGAATGATAGAATCAGAAAATTGGAGCTGGAAGGGACTGGAACCTCAAGTCCACCATACTCATTTTAAAGACAGGGAAACTATGGCACAGAGAGATCGAGTGACTTGCCCAATCAGGGTCACATCATTAATAAGTAACTTAAACAGATTTTGAACTCAGTTCCTCTTGATGCCATGCTCTATGCATTGTTTCACCTAGATATATCTTGTTATGTAAGGGACAAACACCCTACTTCCAAAACGTCCCCTACGTGCCTTGGGATGAATGATGAACATCTCATGTTGTTGTTGTCATCGTCATTGTTTTTGTTCTTCATCTTCTCCTTCTCCTCCTCTTCCTCTTTCTCCCCCTCCTTCTCCTTCTTCTCCTCTTCCTCCTCTTCATCATCATCATCATCATCATCATCATCATCATCATCATCATCATCATCATCATCATCATCATC
>NW_027186457.1:21180662-21185370 GCF_028583685.1 Petaurus breviceps papuanus | reverse complement strand
TCATCATCATCATCATCATCATCATCATCATCATCATCATCATCATCGCAATAGCATTTATATGGCACTTTAAGATTTCCAAAGTGTTTTATCTGATCCTCACAATGACCCTGTGATATAAGTCTATTATCATCTCCATTTTACAGGTGAGGCTACTGAGGCAGAGAGTGGCTAAATAATGTTCTCAGGGTCACACATTTAGTGACTGAGGCAGGATTTGAACTCAGGTTTCCTTATACCAAGTCTTATGCTCTGCTCATTTTGCTAGCTAGTTCCTTGTGCTTTGGGTTTTCCTAGCAAGGTTCATTGCTGGGGTATTTACTTGTCCTTTATGGCGTGGGCTCTTCCACCAGCCTGGGGAGAGTAGCAGATGTGCTCTAAGAATGGACATCTGAAGAAGAAACCTGAGTAAGCTCCAAAGACTGGGGAATAATTTAGTGAGTCACAATAAGCCAATATCCTTTGCTTCCCTCAGAGCATATCATTTCAAATTACAGCTGCCTGTGGCTCACACTCTTTTTATATCAGTCTTAAAATACATTTATAAAGGTAAAAAAGATCAGATCATTTTTCAAGTTCATCTTGGAATTTCAGCTGTCGAAGGCATCTTTACAATGGAAAAGGGGAAGGGTTGAAATGACTGCGATGTCAAGAAAAAGGCATCAATAAAATGCTTTTTTAAAAAGAAGATGGACTGGATCCCTAAGTTCATCACATCCCCATCAAGCCCGTGGGCAATAGATGTCCCTTATTTGGAAAGTACTCACACCTCCAAAGTGATTTCAGAATGTCAAGGAAGCCCTTTTTGACAATGGTATTGGAGGACAGGATTAACATGTCAGCAGGTGGAGAGGCAGGTAATAATTAATAATAATAAATAATATCCATCCTTTATGTAGCATTTTCCATATATTATCTTATTTGAACTTTATAGAAAGCCTGTGAGGCGAGTACTATTATTATTCCCACTTTACAGATAAAGAAATTTATATAATATAATCTCAAGTGACTTTCTCAGGATAACACAGTTAATAAAAATCTCAGGTGGAATTTGAACTCAGGATTTTTTGACTCCAAACACTGGTAACGCTTTCTTTGTCCATGGAGTTTCCTAGGTCGGTGGAGCTGTTCTTCACAGCTCAGACAGTTTCCTCTGCTTTATTCATCAGTTTAACAAGGGGATTGGTTGATTAGTCTTACAAAGCTGTGGGGCAGTTGAGAAGCACCCAGGAATAAGATGGGGGCTTGTGAATGAATTGTGGTGGATGGACAGAAGGTTGTATTTGGGGTGGAGAGTAGAAAAGTAGACGTGTTACTTGGAGATAAGAAGGAATTGGGTAAGAGTCAGGAGTGAGTGTTGGGAAGGAGATTGAGGGTCTATGAAACCTGGGGACAGCTGCAGTGCCTTGAGCCACCCCTGTATTGTGTGGAGGATGTTCATAGGCATGGATCAAGGTTGTTCCAGATGATATCTTGTGCTACTATTGGGCCTTTACAGATTGCACTGGGTTGGGGAGGCAGATAATGATGAAGGCAGGGCACTGGAGCCAGGCAAAGACTACCTGGATGAATGATATTAGCTGTTGCCATGGCAGCAGATACAGTGGACATTTGTAGCTTGCACCTACTTAGTAAGAAACTGATGGCAATGGCTAATTGCATTACATTGACCTTTTATTGCATTCCTTCAGTGTGGAACCGATCATTAAGATCATGGATTCAGCTCTGGAAGAGTTCTTGAAGGCCATTAATACAGCCATTTGTAGAAGTAGCACAGCTGGGTCCTTTTGACTCTAAATTCAGAGTACTCTTTTCATTATGCTGAGGTATATACACGATGACATCTCCCAGACTTTCCAGAGCTGGGATTTGAACCTAGGACCTTTGCTTCCAGAACCATTATACCATGCTGCTGCCATGTTACACTAATCTATTATCACTCGTTATATTTGTCTTGGATGTGTTTTTACTTGATATTGTTGGCACATATTTGCTTCCAAAATAATAATATTTCATCACATCCAGGGTTTTCAAAATTGAATGGATTTCCATTTGGGCAAAAGTCTTTTCTGTTTCTACTCATTGCTTTGATTGGGAATAGTGCCCTCTGGTGGAGATGTGAAGAAACACAATCATGTTAATCGGTAGGTAAAATTGTTTTGACATCCTCCCAGTTACTACAGGTATGCTTTGCTCTACTCAGTATGTCCCTGAAAATTTGCTGCAAATAGATTTCTTTTAGCATGCAGGATGGGAGCTGGTATTGAAAGGAGTAATATGGCGAATTGTTTTGTAAAACTAAGGAGGAAGTGTATGGCCCCAAGAGCTAAGTAACCTTAGTGCTAGTTACAGCTATCTTCCTTTCTGTGCACTCATAGGCATGTTTCATAATCTCAGTCTGCATTTGCCTATTTTGAAAATGGGGATTGTGGGTGAGATAATGGCTAAAGCCGCCTCTGATTCCAGCAGTTCCTCTTTACCTCAGTCTTCATGTAGGGTGCCCCAACCCTGCCTAGATCAAACCCATTTCTTCCTTTTCCCATTTTCCTACAATTCTTGGGTGCTCTCTTTGTATTTGCCATCTTCTGCTGTATTTGTCTCTCATTCTACTTCTTTAAGATCAAGTGAAATACTATTGAGACATTGAGCGTGAGGTTACTTGCCCAACTTTCCTGCCCAAAAGTGGCAAATGGAATCTCAAACCTAGGTCTTCAGATGTGAGTCCTAGAATTTTCCCACTGTGCCAAGATGTCTAAAAGAAAAAGAAAAAACAACCATTGTCAAAAACATGGGAGGTAACAGTGATGTGGATGAAAGAGCTCCCTAGATTTGAGGTTAGAAGAGCTGAGTTTGAATCATGTCTCTGCCACAAAACTTTGAGTATGGCCCTGGGAAAATCTCTGGGTCCCAGTTTCCTGATTTGTAAAATAAGCCAGTTGGGTTGGGTGACCCCAAAGTCCCTTCCACCTAAAGCTTTATGACCTTGTGATTGATTTAGATGTAGAAGGGATAATCCCCAAGGTCTCTCCCAGAACTATCACTCTCCAATCCTGTATTTCTAGTACAAACATTTAACATCTTCAGTGGGGCCTCACTCAATTGGTGACTGACTAGCGCTTGCCTCACTTCCTGTGTCCTCCAAAACAGGCATGTCATGGCACCAATTTGGAGAGCTTGCCTCTCAAGGTTCTCAACTGCCATGTTGGGCTGCTTGCTAATCCACAGTTAACTTGCTTTCTGGTTCTCTTCCTTTTTATAAAGATTACATTTTTATCCTCATGACAACCTTGGGAGGTAAGTGCTATCATTAGACATGTTTTGCAGATGAGGAAACAGACAGAAGTGATTTGCCTGGAGTCACACAGTTAATAAATATCAGAGGTGCGATTTGAACTCAGGTCTTTCTGACTGTTCAAATCTAGTGTTCTATCTACTGTTCTACTTAGCTGCCCCATTAGGAAGATGAAAAATGAAACTGAGTCAGGAAGTATTTATTAAGCCGAAGGCATTGCATGTGTTAAATATTGGGAGGACCAATAAGAAAGACTATCCTTGACCTCAGGAAGACTACATTCTAATGGGGGGAAGATGTCATACAGAAAAGGAAGGGGGTGAGTCTAGGGTATATTTGACAAAGTCCTCTGGAAATGTCAGCATTTAATCCTGGAGAGGAATGAAGACATGGCTGGCCTGGACCTCCCCCTTAAATGGTGGTTCTGGGAATAAGCAGCCAAGCTGAAGGAGAGGCTCTCAGGGTTAAGGGTACTTCCAATCTGAGTGATCCATGGTTGAAGTACATTTCCAAGGTGAAGAGGTTTCTGTGGCATGACAGACAAAGTCCTGCAGCGACTCAGTGCAGCCTGCAGAGGAACCTGTGCTGCTTGAGCAGATAAAGAGGCAAAAAGAGGTCCCAGAGACACCAAACTGTTCATACCAGCACTTTTTGTGACTGCAAAAACCAGTTGTTTTTAAAGTGAGTGCTCATGGATCAAGGAGTCATGGAACAAATTGTAATATTGAAATGCAATAAAATTTTGTTATGCAACAACAGACAACAAAGGTGAAGGGAGAATTCAGAGAAATGGGGAAGGTTTACATGTACTAACAGAGTAAGGTGAGCAGGACTGGAAGAACAATAAACTGTGTATGCAATGACTACATGAATGTACAAAAAGTAAATGTGAAAATTAATTGGAATGTCTAGTCTAGGTCCGGGAGAACGGATGGCGGAACATAGGTGTGTGTACATGGGCATGTGGGGAGTGGGGCTAGTGGATACAGAAAGCAGCATACACTGAGAAGGGTCATGGCTGCATCTTGGGTTTGCTGAAATGATTTTCTTTGTTATAGAAAAGGGTTTTTTCCGGGCGAGGGTTAAAGGGAAATAACTTTTGAATAAAGAAAACGACACGTGAGATGAGGTAGAGAAGGCCCTTGGGTTATTAAATGTCAATTATGATCCAACCACCAAGCATCTTTATGTCGACATCCATGATTGTGAAAACCATGGTGATGGCAATGATGATCTTTCAGTATAGGTTAGTAATAAAGGGGTCACCAAAAAGCAACCACACCCAATGTCCCTTGAAACAAGAGTATTTCCCACTTTTTCAAACTAGATGAATTGCAAGATGGGAGATCTCTCTCTGTCTCTGTCTCTGTCTCTGTCTCTCTCTCTCTGTCTCTGTCTCTCTGTCTCTATCTGTCT
>NW_027186457.1:21161520-21180652 GCF_028583685.1 Petaurus breviceps papuanus | reverse complement strand
CCCTCCTCTCTGTCTTTCCTTTCTCTGTCTTTCTTCCCTCTCTGTCTTTTATCTGTCTGTCTGTCTCTCTCTTTGGAGAATTCCACCGAATATGGCAATTTAAAATATCCTGCTGTATTAAAATGTTTTGCCAAAAGAAAGTAATGTGTTATTTTACTCTTCTGTGATAATCCCAAGGATCACAAATCTTGGCTGGTCTGGCTCATGTCAGATATTGAACCAAGAAGTTTTTGGGAATAGGGTGCTGGAGTCTCAGCAAGCCTTATTGTGCCAGCAACCTGCCAGACATCACAGGAAAAATAAAAACTGGGTAACAAGTTAAATCCCCTTTGGCCAGAGTCTGGTAGAGATCTTTCTGGCAAAGTTCAGTTTCCACTTCTGTCTGTAGTATATTTTTAAATGCTGTAGGAATTATATATGTATATATACACACATCCATATATATGTATATATATGTATATTTTTCCCCTCCTTTCTTTTTTGAAGATGTGCCACCAAAAGGCTGAAGTATTCCAGGTCTGCACCCCTGATCTGTACTTGAAATTACAAACATATGTGTGTGTCTAGCTCTGCCTTTGGAGAAGAGATGGAAAATCAACTGTGTTGTTTAGTTGGCTGGCCTGTCTCCTAACCTCCCTCGAGCTATGTTTGAAGGGAAGTGTACAAAAACACTTAAAACATTTTTTATCAAAAGCAGAGAAAATAACTAAATCAGACCACAGACTAGTGAGGCTTAGAGCATATAGAAGGAGAGGCAATAGAAGTTCATTGCAATTCAGACTCATACTTTGGGCTGTCTGCTCCCCTCTGCAGTTGTTTTTCTAACCAGAGTTTATGGCAGACACATCTGGCTTACTCCATTCTTTCCAGCTCTGGTTTTCTCACTATCTTTTTTTTAAATGCTGTGGTTCCTGCAGCTTCCTCTAACCCAAAGCAAGGAATACGTGTCTCCTCTCCCTCACTCCCTGCTCTTCACCCTAGAGGAGATGTTTCTAGGGGAATGGCAGGGCTTGAGATTCAGTGATTAAAAAGAGGATTTGGCAGGAAGAGATGTCTACTTATGAGGAAGATTTGATAATGATTTCTTCTTGGAGACTTTGGAGGATTTGATTTGTTTCTGGTCAAATTAAAGTCAATTGGTTAGCCACATTTCTTGAGTGTCCCAGGGTCCAAAGATCCCTGGACTCAGTGAGTTCCCAAAGTTACAATGTCATGACTTCCAATTTAAAGAGGCTTACTAGAGTGGAAATGAAGACGATAAAACCTTCTATTTATTTATTGGATCTAACCATCCCTCCCCCCCAGTTGTATACAGCTGCATCTGTATAATTATGTCCATGCATCATAAACATCTCCATAGGAAGGGAAACTTGGTCTATGATCACTCGAGATGAATGAATCTGACTGTAGCATGGCAGAGCAGATCATTTCAGATCTTAACAATTTTCCAGGCACTGGTCTTCACCATCTGTACCAGCTCAAGCAGTCAGATCAGCCAGCTGGGCTTTGGCACCAAGATGGGCTTAAGTGAATAGGTCAATTAGTTTGTGATTTCTTCATATAGGAAGACAGATTGTAGAGCTACTACTATTTCCTCTTATTTGTTGGAGGAAATAAAGCTTCCATTCTTCATTATGTATTCCTCTCACCCCCACTTCCACTTCTGATTTTCTATAGAAGATACCTCCTTCCCAGTTACACAGAGGTATAAAGAATTCTGATATTTAATTGCTTTAACTGGACATTTCATAGTATGAACATTAACTGATGTTCCTGATTAATCAACAAACATAATTAAATCCCAATGAAAGTTGGTGTCTTGGAGAATTTAATTTAAGAGTTTTTGGAGATTCTAGGAGGAGGCATTAGCCGTATTTGGGGTTGCACAATACAACAAATCATGGCTTTTTTTCCACTTTAAAAAAACAAATTGTCAGTATAGTACACTATTGAAAAAGAACTCAATACTAAAATATAACATGATTTGCTTTTTCTTCTTATTTTTCTCTCTAGTTAATTTCATTAATTTTTCTCTCTAGTTAATTCATTTCATATTTTCTAGGTAATTTTAAAGTTGAAAGAGAATTTTGAATCCATTTTTTCCATCATTCTTATTTTGTAAAGGATGAAACTAGGTCCCTGAGAGCTTATGTAACTTGTCCAAGGTTACACAGGTAGGAAGTTTTCAGAAACAGGATTTGGACCTTTGTTTCTCCTCTCCATATTCCCCTCTTCCCCGTAACTAAGAGTACAGCTTACTCCTAGAGATAAAGTATTTAGAATCATTTACTTCTGATTTGGTGATTGTTACAATTATGTCTTTATTTTTCATTTTTCTCTTTCTTTGTTCCTCTGAAAAGTTCTGTTGGTGGTTGTTGGTACATAGAACCTTGGGGGAGGAAAAGTAAGACCTTTCAAAAGAATATATTTGCCTATGTTTTTGAAAGGGAAGGAAGAAGAAAGTGAAATTCTATTTCTAGAGTGGCTCAGTTGCCATTATAGCTGAGGAGATGTTAATTGGGACCCCAAAACTCCTCGTTCACATTGAGAACCCCAGCTGGGCTCTGACTCATTTCGGTAGGTGGAGATAAGGACATGGATTAATATGCAAGAAGACCCCACTAAATTCAATGAAAGGCCTTCCTGACTTGGCACATCAGTAGTATGTCCCTGACTCCTAAACTCTCAGATTTGATGACTTTGGATGTGTTTATATTCATTCACTCCCTTTTTATGTTGATATACTTATATGTACTTGACTCCCCTTAGGATGCATGCCCCTTGCAAGCAGGTATTATTTTATCTTTTGAAGGAAGCTGCCAGGCACAGGGGACAAAACTTGGGGATTTAGAGTCAGGAAGACCTAAACTCAAATCCAGCCATGGCACTTATCCACCATGTGTCCCTGAAGGACTCACTTAACCTATCAGTACCTCCGTTTCCTCCCCTGTAAACTGGGGATAATAGCACCTCCCTTACAGCTATGTGACCTTGGTGAGTCTACTTACCCTGTCTATACTTCAATTTCTTCATCTGTAAAATGGAGAGAGCACCTACTTCATAGGATTGTTATGAGGGTCAAATGAGTCAACATATATAAAATGCTTTGCAAAACTTAAAGCACTATGTAAATGTCTAGTAGTAGTAGTAGTAGTAGTGTAGTAGTAGCAGTATAGTAGTAGTAGTAGTAGTAGCAGTATAGTAGTAGTAGTATCATCATCCTCAGCACCTGGTACATAGTAGGTGCTTAAAAATACTTGTTGGTTGATTGCTTTGGAAATCATTCCAAGTGAAGGAGACAGCTGTGACAATTATCCTGGAAACTTGGACCTTTTGGGTCAATCACATGAAACACTTGCTATTGGGGGGAAAAATCAAGGAGGAATTGAGAGATCTGAATCATCCAGATTGCTGAATGGTCTCTATTGCTGTAATTCACTGGATAATTACATGTCCCTATACTCTTATTTTGCTAGCACAGGCCTAGTTGAAGTTTCAGGACTGTGTGACTGATAAAAATAAGTATCACAATGAATAGCAGTTCAGATTTATAGGCCACTTCAGAATTTGTTATAAAGGACTTTCCTCTCAATAATCAGAAATCTCCTGGACAGAAGCAACTTTCTCCAAAGCAGACTTGTCATATAGCAATCTGTAGAATGGTAGAAAGCTGCAGAGGTACAGCTGCTTCTATGGTAGTTTATTCATTTTTTCCCCCCTTTCTATACATCACCTAGAGTTTTTAGTATATCCATCTCTCATCTGCTTCCTAGAAAACTATACCTCATATATAAGAATTAAAAAAGGAAAAACACACACACACAAATGTTCGATTATGCTAAACAACACATCAACCAAGTCTACCATTATCTTCAGAGTTCTTGACTGGTCATTGATACCTCTGCAAAGAAGGGAAAGGGGGTTCTTTCCCCTATTTCTCCCATGTGGCCAACAGTCAGAGTTCTCTTTTAATTGTATAGTTGTTCTTTCCCTTTACATTGTTGCAGTCAAAATGTTTCTCTGTTTTGCTTACTTCACTTTGTAACAGTTAATGGAAGTCTTCCAATGCTTCCAATTCATCATATTGTACTACCTTATGTAGCCATTTCCCTATCAACTTTATTCTATTTCTTTATTACTACAAAAAGTGCTAGCCATAAACATTTTGATACATATGATGCACTTTCTTTTTGTCATCGGATATTGTACTCATTGTTTTTAGCATACATCTAAATGATTTCCCAGAGTAGTGAGACCAATCTGTGGTACTCTAAACAATGTATGTGGATCTGTCTTTCTACAACCCCCCTTCTCCCACTCTTCACCCAACATTGACTATCCCCATGTTTTGGCAGCTTTGTCAGTTATGCTGGGTGTGAGGTAAAATCTCAAAGAATTGTTTTGATTTATCATTCTCTTATGATTAGTAAGTTGGAACATCCTTTTGAATAGTTGTTAATAATCAACAATCTTTTGAGAGTAGCTTGTTCATATCATTTGACCATTTATCTTAATCCTATTTGTTTTCAATTTCATGTCATTAAAATTATGATTTAAATTTTTTTTAAAATAATTGTTGCTCTTCATTATATGACTGAGAATTCTCTACCACCCCCCTGCCCCCTAGTAAGAATGATGAGGAGTAACTAATCTGGTTCTTTTAGATTTTTATATTATGATCTTGAATATTCCACAAATTCATTTTGAAGATATTGGGGTATATGTTGTGAGATGCTGGTCTACACCATTTCTGCCAGATTGCTTTCCAGTTTTCCCAGCAAATCATCTAAGTGAAGGATTGCCCAGGTAATTTATATTCTTAGGTATATTGAATACTAGGTGGGTCATTTAGTTCAGTTGTTTCTGATGTTTCCTTATCTGCTCTGTTCCAATGATCTACTTAATTTTTTTTTTTTTTAGCCAGGACCAATAACCAAATAGCTTGAATGAGTACTGTTTTAAAGTATTGATTTCATCTAATTATGAGTACCAGCTGTCTTTCCAGTTATCTAAATTATTCCTTATTTCTTTAAGGAGAATTTTGTAATTGTATTTATGCAGGTCTTTAGTGTGCCTTGTTAGAATGACTCCCAGAAATTATTTACATTTTATAATTATTTTCAATGAGACTTACACTTCTATTATTCCCTGATGGATTTTGTTACAGGCAGCTTAGCTCTAACAGCTACATATAAGAGGTGAAGACTGGGTCATTGAACTTTAAAAAAAAACTTTTTGTTTGTTCTCCCCCCCCCCCCCCCCCAAAAGATTCAACACAGTTTTCTCAGTTACAGATTGTCAAGTGTGTTAAAAATAGTTTTGTCAGCTTAAAGAGTATCTGTTGGCCCAGATCCTTGTTTTGCCACCAGGAACTTCCTTGCTGTTGGGACAGCCAGTCATCCAGTTAAAGTGTAGTGCCCTCTCCAGGCAAGGTGATTTTGGGATGATCTATCTTCCAGGCACTTGGACCAAATCCATAACCTCCAAGTGACATTTCTCATGTTCTCTTGCTTTCCTTCTTTGAAGGCTCCGGGTCCTGTGGTCTCAGGGCTGGGTGGGATCTTCATTCCCACCCCCACTTCCCCACCCTCTCCCTTTATAAACTGGAAGATTCATTTCTGCTTCCTCTCCTGCAACCCTAAATTTATTCCCAGTGTTTTTTGCAGTTGCTGGTGGTCAGCAACAGCTGTTCCGTCATGCTGCTCTCTGAGTAATTCTGAAGGATGAATTCACCATGATTCCCATTACTGGAGAAATAGTCTGGGAAACAAACACTTTGGTAACTTGTCTCTGGTAATTAATGCTCCATGAAAAATCATTCTGGAGTAAGTCCTACCCCCCCCCCCCCAACACAAAAACAAAAAAAGGTGGGGGTTAGGGGAGCCAGTTACAAAATATGAACTCAAGCTTATCTAACTACATTGAAGCCCAAAGGAAATGGAATCCCTGTGGGTGTTTTAAGATGATGCCAGGGTGGGGGTGGGGGTGGAGGAGAGGAGGAAGGAGTACTTGGGAGATTTTTCCCCAAAAGATCCAGAATGGTCATGAGTAGGTGTGTTTTAGATCAGGTATTGCCCTTTCCCATGGGCTAATAGGAGCACCCAATTGATTTTCCATTGCCCTGTTGTCAAAGCCAAAACAACAGCAACCACATATAAGGGAAAGATTCACATGAGATTCATTTGTTTTGTAGTATATGCCATAGAGTAACCCTGTTTGCCTCAGTTTCCTCATCTGTAAGGTGAGCTGGAGAAGGAAATGGCAGACCACTCCAGTATCTCTGCCAAGAAAACCCCAAGTATGGTCATGAAGAGTCAGAACTGAAATGACTGAACAGCAACAAAACTTTGTAGGGGTCAATATTTGGGGGCAATTATGTGGTGCAGTGGATAGAATGCTGGGCCCGGAGTCAGGAAGACTCATCTTTATGAGTTCAAATCTGGCCTCAGACACACACTGTGTGACCTGGGGTAAGTCACTTAACCCTGTTTACCTCAGTTTCCTTATTTGTAAAATGAGCTAGAGAAGGAAATGGTAGACCACTCCAGTATCTCTGCCAAGAAAACCCCAAGTATGGTCATGAAGAGTCAGACATGACTGAAATGGCTGACAACAAACACAATATACTGTGCATTTCATTCCGTTTTTTTTTTTTTTTTTTTACTCTATAGTTATGTTTCTTAGTCAGACAATGAGGTGGTAGGTGGGTGGAGGGAGGGGAAGAATTGTTTCAGATTTTGCCCAGAATTAGTTTTTTGTAGAGCCAGAAAAAAGTGCTATATCTTAATGCAACAAACTCTAATTCAAGCTCCATAAGCATTTCATTTAGCTAAAGTCTAGTCCAAAATAACTGGCCGTGTAACCTTGAGCAAGTTACTTAACCCCGATTGCTTTAAAAATAAATAAATAAATAAAGTCTAGTCCATACTTTTAGAGTCATTTCCTTCTATCTCTTCCCCATCAGCCTCCCAATTTGCTTGAATGAATTAAAATAGAAAACAGAATTTTCCAAATATGGAAACGAATTGTCCTCCTGTGACATAACTGGTTCCCAAGGACATTCCCCAAAAGAACACCCTCTCTTCACCCTCTTCCTCCCTTCCCCTTCTTTGCCCTCCTTCTTCCCTTCCCTCCTTTCCCCTCTTCCTCACTTCTCCCTTTTCCCCCTCTTCCCTCTCTTCCCCCTCTTCTCTTCTCTTATTCTCATCTCTTCTTGGTTGGATAACTTTCTGTTGCTACCACTTCAGATTTCAAGGGCTGGAATTTCTTCTCCAAAGACCTCAGCTCTAACATCCACAATTTTTCCCTTTTTATTTCTCTGATGGTTCCCTCCCCTCAACATAAAGGCCATATTTTATGTATTAAAGTACAAGGAGATCTTAGGATATGGCTATATGCAAAAAAGAATAGCAGTTAGGTGGTGCAGTGTGCAGAGCACTGGGCCTGGAGTCAGGAAGACCTGAGTTCAAAACTGGCCTCAGACACCTACTAATGTGTGACCCTGGGCAAGTCACGTAACCTTTGTTTGCCTCAGTTTCCCATCTGTAAAATGAAGATAATAACCCCTAACTCTCAGGGTTGTGAGGACCAAATGGGATAATAATTATAAAGCACTTTGTACAGTGTCTATCTAGCTCATAGCAGGCACTATATAAGTACTAACTATGCTGCTGCTGCTGTTGCTGATTATGTTCTATACTTGGCTTAAGACAGTGATGGTCTCTTCCAATCATTCCCAGTTTCAATGCTATCAAGTTTGCAAATAAGGAAACTGAGGCTGAGTGACAGACAGTGACTTGTCTAAGAGGATACAGGCAGAAAGTGGAGGGGCCTGCTCTTCTGATCCTTGGCTTCATTCTCTTTTCCCTATAGCATTCTGTTTCTTGGTTGGTTTTTGCTCCCTCATCCTCATGCTCCCAGTTTCTTTCCGACCAAAGTCATCCTTTCAGAGATTCTTTCATCCTCCTAATCAGTCACACCTTCCTCCTTCCTTCTTCCTCAGTCACTCATCCAGATACCCACTGATACACACATATAGGCCTCAAGTCCACTTCATTTCTATGACCCCAGTCAGATGAGGGATGGCCAGGCCACAAAATCCTCTGAATTATTGGTGGGAAAATGTCTTGCGCTTGTCATACCAAATGGTACAGTCAGTTTATAGATAAACTCATTTAACATCCTGGAAATTAAAATAAAACAAACAACTTCTGATGCAGTGGTTATATCCTAGATATGACTTAGTCAATAATTGTGCCTGGCTGTCATTTTCATTATCAATAATTAGACACCCATGTGGAGAAATTCTCCAATGACCTCTTTCTTTTATTGAGGCTTCCTTCCACATTGGTATTTCTTTGCATATGGTATACTTTTGTTACTCAGATTTTCACAATTATATGTGTGTGTCTGTATCTATATCTATCTTTCTGTCTGTCTCTCTGTCTATCTATCCATCCATCAGATCTTTCTTTCTTTCTTTCTTTCTTTCTTTCTTTCTTTCTTTCTTTCTCCTCAAGCCTCTTGAGAGTAGGGAGTAGGTTTCATTCATCTTTTGTCCTCCCTTTCTACCCAGTACAGAGCCTTACATGTGTGTAACACCTCATTGTTTCTTGGCTTGAATCAAATTAAGCTCCAGGAATATGCAATATAATTTCCCCCCAACTCAAGTCAGTCATTAGCATAGGAATTGACAGTTTTCACCTGTGACATAAAATAGCATGGCAGTTTCTAGTATTTCTTATGCTACTGAATGGAAATAGAGTAAATGTAGTGGCACTTCCCCATTGAGGGCTTCATAGAATCCTAACATTGGAGAATGTTGAGGGCTAGAAGCAACATTCGAGACCACCTTATTGAAAAATCTTTTATTTTAATTAAAACAAATTAGATATACTTCAATGATAACTTGGACACTTTTTAATTTGGGAAGATATGTGTATGTTTGTGTGTGTGTGAGAGAGAGTGAGTGTGAGCAATATTAATGAAAAAAGACTAAGCCTATAATTTCATTGTGATAGGAACCTCCTAGGTGAGAAATCTCACTCTACTGATGCACTAAGATGATCTCTAACCACAAGAAGTTGATACCCTAGTAGGGGAGCCAAACAAAACCATCATCACTCATTATGAATTCTGGGCAGGCAGCACAAAATGTACCTAGGGCAATTGGCATGGAATAAGCTTAGAATCTCAGATAGGGATAGGAGTAGGGATGGAGAACATGGGATATCGCAAGGTCACCTTATTGAATGAGAAACATCTTGTCTGTAATTAGAATGAGAGAGAAGCAACCATCTGGTAGTTTTCTATTTTAATTAACTAGTCTTAGTACAGTGCCTGGCACACAATAGGCAGTTGGTAAATGTTTATTAACTGACTGACTGACTAATCTTGCTAACTAGGTGCTTGCTTAGTCATTTCTATGATGCTCAGGGACTGCAAATGTTATTTAGTGTTCCTTCTAAATTGTGGCACTCTGAGCAAAAGCTCTAGTTACCCCACCCTAGTGCTGGCTTCACAGATAATACATGAGCATAACTGCCTTTCTTATAAATCAGGACATGATTTAAAAAGAAGAGGTTCATATTAAATATTGCAAAGTATATTGGAGAAAAGGGGCATCAGAATTCATAGCCAGCAAAGGCTAAATGCTGTAATTTATCTCCTTAATTTCTATATGTGCTAGAAGTATGGAATTCATATAAGACAGTGCAGAATGCATTTAGAATTTAATTGATCCCTCTTCCAAAAAGAAATGATAAATAGATCATGAATAATTTATGAAGACTGTGGGAGAGAAAATGCCTACTCATTAGTGGACCTTCTTCGGCCCTTGAAAACTATAAAACCAAATAAAAAGTTGCTTTATTAAGGAGGGAAAATTAAAAAACTAGTAGAGACTCATATAGGTTAATGTAATTTTTGCCCTAGGGGAGCATGGAGTGAGTTCTTTTACTAATATTTAATAATGATAGCTAGCATCTACATAGTACTGTAAAGTTTGCAAAGGACTTTCCAGATATTAACTCATTTTTATGCTTACAACAACCCTGGGAGGTAGGTGCTATCATTATCTCTACTTTTACAGGTGGGGAAACTGAGGCACAAAGGGGTTAAGTGGCCTGTCCAGGGTCACACAGTTAATAAATTTGAACTTGAGTCTTCCTGACTCCAAGTCCAATGCTCTATCCACCCCCCTAGCCTCCTATTATTTCAGTTAATTAAGGGGTTGTGCCCCTTGGCACCTTAGTAGCTTTTAAAAAAAAAACTATTTTTTTTCAATCAACATAATCTATAGACTCTCCCTACTTTTCTTCCCACCTCCCACCATCATGAAAACAAAAAGAAAGAAAAACAAAGCCCTTGTAATATGCATAGTCATTCAGGAAGTTTAACTAGTACCAAGTTACAACAAATTCATCCTGAAAAGCAGTCCTAAGTTTCCATTTCCAGTAGGGATGAAAGGGTGCCTATTGTCAGAGGATGATGAAAATGTTGGTAAGCAGGGCTGGGGAGATAAACTGGCAGTCACCCTAGGCCTTAAGCATAGTTCAGTGGTAGCAAGAGTGAGTCACCTCCAGGCTTCCCAGGCATCCAGAGTTAACACAATTAAGTCTGTCTAAATCTTCCATCATTTCACAACCAGCTCGGTGCTTTGTTGCTACCTTCAAGGAGTTTATAATCTAGTAGGGGATATCTCTGTTATATTTTTCAGGTGACTCTGGGTTATTAGTTCACCCAAGCTGGAAAGAACTCGATAAAGTCAGGGTGGAATTTTCCACCTTATGAAATTTGATTATTAGGGCATCAGGCAAAGATTCTTCTGAATGGAGCAGTTTGCTGTTTCCCTGTTATCTGTCTCATGGCCCATCTCTGAGACCTTTGCATAGACCCATGCCTGGAATGCTTTCTTTCTCTTCTCAACTCTATCATCCATAGCTCCTTTTAGGGTTTTCTTCTTTTGCCTCTTCCCCTGCCAAGGCTTTCATGATCTCCCCTCACCCTTGTTCTGCCTTTCCATCATTTTTTTTAAATGGGATCTCATTAGTATATGATGTTTATTCCCAGCGAGAAACCTCCCTTTATTAATGTAGATTGGCATGTACTCTATATAGTCAAGAATGTGGCTATGCTCAAGGTTAAGTGATTTGTCCATAGAGTTAGAATATGTTGGAGGCAAGACCTGAACCCAGGCCTTTCTGACTCTCTGGTTATCTCTTTAACAATTGCACCATCCTGCCTCTCTCAACAACACATGTGACTTTGTATTTACTATGCTTTTGCTGTTGTTCTGTTATGTCTGAGTCTTTATGACCCTATTTTGGGGTTTTCTTGCCAAAGGTACCGGGGTAGTTTGCCATTTCCTTTTCCAGTTTATTTTATAGATGAGGAAATTAAGGCAAACTGGGTTAAGTGACTTGACCAAGGTCACCCAGCTAGTAAGTGTCTGAGGCTGGATTTGAATTCATGAAGATGAATCTTCCTGATTACAAACTCAGTGCTTTACCCACTGAGACACCTAGTTGCCCATTTACTATATATGTATGTATTCTTTCTTTACTTATCTGTGTTGTTTACTCCCTGTAGAATGTAAACTTTTTGAGGGTAGAAACTGTTTCTGTTTTGTTTTGTTTTGTTTTTTGTATCCCTAGTACCTAGCTTAGTGCTTGGCACAAAATAGGTATTTAATAGATTCTTTTCAAATGAATGAATGGAGCTTGCATGTAGTAGACCCTTAATAAAATTTGTTGAATTGAATGGAATTGTTGATGTTTCATAGCCAAGGAATGAAGCATTTGCTAACCAGCTCTGGAAAAGGAGCTGTTGATGTTGCTAGAATAAATGTGAATTGTTTTCATAGAATTGGAGAATTTTCAAAATTGGAGGGGACCTTGGAGGTAAATCGAGTCCCAATCCTTCCCTGAAACATGGAGCCCCTTTATGATAGTTCAGTTGAATAGTTGTTCTTGCCTTTATTTGAAGACCTTTAGTGACAGAGAACTCATTGCTGTTGTTAACTGAAATCTGAGAAGCAGTAGGGCACACAAGATAACGGACCAGCCTTAGAGCCAATCAGACCTGGGTTCAAGTCCCATCTGTGACACACACTAACTGTTTTTGCCAATAAAAGATTACTTGTTTCCCCTATTTCCCTTATTAAATTTAAACTCTCAGTGCCCCAGGCAACTGTCTAGAACTATAATTTACAGATAGTTGCTATTCTGTATTGGTAGAACTGATGGTGCAATTTCCATCGCAGGAGTTTGTTACACAAGGAAATGACAAGTTTTGAACAACAAAATGCATATTTCATTTCTAAAATGTGTTGCTGGACTACTTCACCCTTCCCAAATGTAAATTTTTGAAGATACTTTTATTAGGAAAACCTAGAAGAAAGACTCTAGAAAACTCTGCTTCCTGCCCCTTTCTCAAACTTATACTGAATAATTACTCCTGAGCAAGATATAAATGTGGTGCATTAATTAGCAGAACAGAGGAATTGTTGGTAAATAGATAGTACTTCCAATGGGCAGATCCATTCCTGGCAGAAATATGCCAGCACCAGAAAATGGTGTGAATGAGCTAGGGGTCCAGCTTGAACATCAAATCTAAGATTGGAAAATGCTTAGCGCAATTGGACAAAGTACTGGTTACCTGTCAGGCCACAGTTTTGTCTTAGTATACCTAAGGATTCCTTGTTTAAGAAGGAAGCAATGAAGACGAGAGCTTGCAGAACATACAAAACACAGAATCCTTCTCATATCAGTTGAGACTGTTGAGAAATCTCTCTTTAGCGATTCTCAGCCCAGAGACTTGAATAAAGAGCTCAGTGTGAAGTCGGGATGGTGCAATTTTTTTGTTTAATACTTTGCAGATTTTTGGAACTCTCTGCACCCTGAACTAAAAAAACTGCATTTTTTGCTGACCTTGTTGGAAGGCTAAGACTGTTTCTGGGAAATAGGGGAAACAAGCAGCCTTTTGTTGGCAGGAGCAGAGAGAGACAGAAGGCGGGAGAGAGCCTGGGCTTGAGTCTTTTTTTCCTTCATGATGTCGTGACTGAGACAAGACCATAATATGGCTGGATTTTTCTTTCTACCTCGGCTGACATATGTTTTACATCAGACTGGGCTGTGTGACACCTGGTGCTGGCCAGTTCACATGAATTAAGCCACGGGCTGCCCATAAGCAGAGGGGAAAAGTCACAGCTGTACTTCTGGCATTGAAATCATAAAAGTTCGAGGAGCTTGGGGCAGCACATATCAGGAACAATTTACACCTGTATATTTTGGCCTTCCACTTGCAAATCATTCTACCTAGAATAATATCTTAGCCAGAAGGCCCAGTAAGATCTTGTGCCCGGTGCTCCCCTTCCTCCATTAGACCTTACTGGGTTAGTTATAAAGTAGAAGGTCTAAGCATTTCTATTTTAAGAGAACAAAAGCCTTGAACCCTGTTCTATTTCCTGTTAAGTCTGATAAAAACAACATTACTTTGAGGGCAGTCCAGGGAAGAAAGCAGTGACTCCTGGGTACTGTCACATTCTTTATATTTGTATCCCAAGTACCTGGCACCAAGCCTGGCACTTTGGAGAACATAATAAATGCTTATTGATTGATTGATTGTTTGATTGAAGAGTACTGGCCTGAACATTAGGAGCCCTGGAGTCTAGTTTTAGTATGACACCAAAACTCAGTGTGGCCATGGAAAAACAGTATTCTTATTTCTGGACCTCAGTTTCTTTGCCTTTAAAATGAGACAGTTGGATTAAAAGATTTTCCAAGGCAGGGGTTCTCAACATTTTTGTGCAATGGATTGCTTTGGCAAGTCTAGTGAAGCCTAAGGGGGCACCCTTTTTAGAATGTTTTAAATACATGAACTCCCCAAGATTACAGTGAGATTCAGTTATCATTTTTTTTTAAAAGTTCACACTTAAATAGAAATGTATGTTGCATGACTACACACATTTAACCTATGTCAAATTGCTTGCCTTCTCAATGAAAGGGGGAGTTGAGGGAGGCAGAGAATTTAGAACTCTAAATTTGAAAAAAAAAATGTTAATGTTGTTTTTCATGTAATTGGGAAAAATAAAATATTAAAAAAAAGTTCACAGACTCCAGGTTAACTCCTGATCTAAGGGCTGTGGCAATAAAAATTGCTGGGGTTAACCTGGGGTTATGTCATTCCATAACTCCAAAATAAGGGATCTTTTGGACTCAGAGTAAAAAAGACTGGAGTTCAAACGTAACCTCAAAAATTTAGTAGCCGTGTGACCTTGGGCAAGTCACTCAACCTCTGTTTGCCTCAGTTTCCTCAACTGTAAAATGGGGATGATTATAGCATGTACTTCATAGGGTTGTTTCAAGGATCAAATGAGGTAATATTTGGGAAGTGCTTTACCAACCTTAAAGGATTATGTAAATGTTAGCTATGATGATGATGATGATGATGATGTATGTGAATTTGTGTAAGATTATATAATTCGATGAGTCCATGATCTCCTTAGTGTCAGTTCTCTCTTCACTGGCACAGATAGCTTAGCCTCTTTCATTCTTGTCTACACTGTCACGAATCCTCTCGGGAGAATAGGTTTCTTTTTGTGGGTCTTCTGAAGTTCATGGACTTCTCAGAATAATGTTTGGTTGTTTTTTTTTTTGAAGGGCAATTGGGGTTAAGTGACTTGCCCAAGGTCACATGGCTAGTTTTTGTGTTAAGTGTCTGAGGCTGGATTTGAACTCAGGTCCTCCTGACTCCAGGGCTGGTGCTCTATTCACTACACCACCTAGCCTCCCCAGAATAATGTTTTAAAATACACAAAATAAGACGCATTGGATCATGAAGGAAAACAATTATTTTGAATCACAATAAAATATATGTATTTTTTTAAATGATCATCTATGCCACCGTAAGTATTGTTCTCAAGTCTTTGGCTGGCTGTTGGTTTTCCTTCCCTCATCATTCCCAGTGCAGTGCGTGACCTGCCTCCATTTTATCCCTCTTTCCTCCTATATAACAAGCTCAACCTCCTTTCCCAGGCATAGATGTCTGTGAATATGTCTATTATATTACTTCTTTTGTATACAATAAACCCATCTAGCAAGGTCTTAAGAGGAAAGTAATGTGGTCAAGTGGAAAGTTGCTTGGATTTAGAGTCAAGGACCTGGATTCCAAGTTTGACTCTGGCATTTATTACTTGTATATTAAGCAGAGAAGTCACACCATGCCCGAATTTTGGAATTCTCATCTCTAAAATATAGGAGTTGGACCCCATGGCTTCTGATGTTCCAGCTGGTGCTAATTTCCTTCTTTTTATTCTGAACTCATTCTTGTTGTATCCTGTTATATCCTGATTATGTCCTATATCCTCTTACCCTATTATAACCTGAAGGCCAACTAAGCTGCTGTTCACAGGGAAATGCAAAGCAAAGCCTATTGTGTTGGAACCTGGCAGGAAAGAGAAAGTCTTCATCTCTTGTAAGTTTTGTTTGAAGAGTTGTATAAATCTATTAGGAAGATGAAATTGAGTCTTGATCACAGGAAGAGGGGACAGAGAACTTTGTCATGAAAGTTTTCACAATGGCGTATATTACATACATAACATGTGTATTATGCTATACATATATAATATGTAATACATATGTATATATACACAGACATATATGCATATATATATATACACACACAAAATCGTGTATCTATATCTCTATATATGTATGTCTTAGCTGGATATTCAAATTGAAAGACTTCCCGTCCCTCAGCTATCACCCTTCTACCTCTTTTGGGGGGCAAATTCATGTAGCATCATAAATAGCACCCACTTCCTTAAAATTCTAACAGAACCGAGTCTGGATAGGTAATATCCTCTCACTGATCATTAGTTTTCTATATAGGAAAAAAAGGATAGCTCCCTTCCTGGTAATCCAGATAGGAACTCATCAAAATTTAGTCTAGACAGACTGACCTTGATTTTGAATACTAGAATTTTATTTGATAATTGTGCCAGGTGTTGGCCTGAAGGGAAGAGGTTGATGAAAAACAATTGTAAATTGAATTTGATTTAACAGATTATAATGCCTAAATCAATACCTGAGCAGAGATGGGGATAATCCCCATTGGAAGTGAGTTGATAATAAGCTAGCATTTACATAGCACTTTAAGGTTAGCAAAGAACTCTACACATATCTTCTCCCTTGATCCTCACAATAACCCTGTGAAGTGATGCTATTATTATCTGTAGATATTTTTATAGATGGAGAAACTGAGACTGATGAGGTTAAGTGAGTTGTACAGGGTCACACAGCTGGGATGTATCTGAGGAAGGATTTATTTGATTTATCCACTGCACTGAGTTGGCCCAGTCAGCCCTTTAAAATATTTTACTGATTTCTTCTGATTTATCTCCCCTTCCTATTAAAATGTAGTTCTCCCTTGCCAATTTCCAGAGAGCCATCCATAGAATTCACACACACACACACACACACACACACACACACACACACACACACTCTCACGTTCAACAAACTAACCAACACATTGTTCAAATCGGACATCACATGTAGCATCCCACACCCATATCCCCTCACCTCTTCAATGAAGGGGCATCGTCCTATTTCTTTTTGGGATGCCAAGTCCATTCATTATAATTTTATAACTTTCTGTTTCATAGTTTAACACAGACTCTGCAGCTACTGTTTCAACCTTCACTACACGGGGAGATAAGGTCCCTAGAAGGCAGCTACTGTGTTTCTTTTCAGGATTTTAGGGCTATAACCTTGAGGGATTGAGAGTTGGTTTCTAGGACCACAGCTCACGAACCCACACTGGTCTACTGCTCCTAGTGATAATCAGTTGATAACAATGAGTCAGCCAGATTTAACCTGTAGAAAGTGGGATTTACTAAAGTATGGTAAGAGCAGTTCATCTCATTGGAAATTGAGGAGATGCCCATCAGTTGGGGAATGGCTAACAAGTTGTGTATGATTGTGATGGAAAACTATTGTACTATAAGAAATGATGAACAGGATGCTCTCAGAAAAACCTGGAAAGACTTACATGGGTTGATGCAAAGTAAATTGTACTGTATACAAAGTAACAGCAATATTGTAAGATGATCAGCTGTGAATGGCTTAGCTATTCTCAGCAATACAACTATCCAAAATAATTCTGAAGGACTTAGGATGAAAAATGCTATCCATCTCTGGAGAAAGAACTGATGGTGTCTGAATACAGATTGGAACATAAAGAAAACAAACAAAATAAGCAAACCTAAAAGAACAGTTCATCTCCCCACAGGTCTGGGGCAGCACCCTTTCCCTTAAGTCCATGCAGAGTGCTAGAAACTCACAGCTTCTGGAAGCTTTTTGCTTGAGTTCCCTTTCTCTCCTTCATAAAGCCTCCATGAAGTTTTGCTCAGGTATATAGGTTTTCTGCTGTACTTCCCAGAATCCTCGAGTTTCTTTCTTCAGAGTGTCTCATAATGTCCTCACTCACTGCTAGTGTAGACACTGTTCCTAGTCACTGCTCTTCTAGGGACATTGTCCCCAGACAACAAGTCCACAACTTCTGGACTGTTTGAAATTCACATGGACTCCTATTGGTGGTGGTGGGAATAGAACCTTTTCTCCTCCACCTTCTCAAAGAAATTGCTCTCAAAGGTTTAGCTGTAACTACTCTGTGTAGACTCACCTCTAATCCCAGTAAACTCCCCAAGGAGCATCACCTTACTTTATCTAGTGACCTTCACTTCTTCCAGATTGTTCAATGACTTTTTCTGCACCTAGTGAGATCTCTCTGATTGATTGATTAACTCAAATAGATGTGTTCTCTCCTGGTAAAATGTTGTCACTACTACAGTATTTTCTTAGTTATTTCAGTTTGGATGGGGGTGATTGATTGATTTAGTTATACACCCCCCACCCATTCCAATGGAGAGTGGTAGATTTGGAGTCAGAGGGTACCAGAATTTTAATCTAGTCCTGTCACTTTATACTTGAGGAAATGTAGACCTGAGAGGAAAAGCGACTTCGTTAGGGTCATGCAGTGAAAACTGTTAGCAGTGAAATTTGAACCTAGATTCTCAATTCCAGAGCTATTGACTATTCTTTCCAGGCATCATGCTGCCTACAGAGCTTTATTTAAAAAAAAAATTCCACTGTCATTGTATTGTATATAGTGATTTTCTGGTTCAGCTTACTGGAAAATTAACTCTGAATTCCTTTAGGGAATGATGCTATGCAGTCTACAGAGTAGTAAGTGATTTCCTAGTTCAGGGTTATCATGGAGGCTGGGGGTGAGGGGTGGTGATATTCTTGAACATTAAATGGATTAAATGCTTTGTGTGGAGTCACAGGCATTTAGTCCCTGGAGGAGTGGGACTACTTGCAATGGAAGCAGAGCTGATGAGGTACTTAGATCCAGGGACTTAGGATAGGACATGGCCCCACTTTACTCCTTCAAAACTGACAGTGCCCATGCCCTCATAATTTTAGTGTCTTCCCTCTCTTCATTATTTCCTGTTTATATAACTTGCCTTGTGTATATTTGTTTGCATCTTGTCTCCCCAATTGGACTGGGGGCTCCTGGAGGGCAGGGATTGTCTTTTGCCTTTTTCTCTCTCCCCATCACTTAGCACAGTACCTGGTACATAGTAGGTGATTAATAAATGTTAATCAATTTATTGTGTGTGTATATGACCAGCATAGAGTGACTTTTTAAAGTAGATATTCTGCTGTTTGGGGTGGTGGTGGAATACACACACGTGTGTGTGCATGTATGTGTTTGTTTACACGCGTATATATGCATATACAAACACACATGTAACACACATATGCGCACACATACATACATATACATGGATGTGTATTGGGATAGCTTTACTGTCTACGCATCTTTCTGAAACCTTTCCTTTTGGGACTCAACACTTCATGGTTTTGGCATTCTAGGCACCTTCTCTCCTCTCTCATTCAAAAGGTGTTGACTCAGATCAATGAACATTTATTAAGCACCTGTGATATATTCAAGGAGAGTTGTAGAACACTTAGTTTGCCAATCTTTATTAGTAGCAGGAATTTCCTCACTGGGAGTCACTTTCACCAATGAATTCAAAGGTCTGGACTCCCCTTCCCCCCAACCC
>NW_027186457.1:21100578-21161510 GCF_028583685.1 Petaurus breviceps papuanus | reverse complement strand
TCTTGGAGACATATGTATGAAAAGTACCAGCACCTGGCTTCAAGGAGCCTGCTTCATGGTGTGGCTCATTATAGTCGACCTAGGAGTTTCATTTCTGTGTCTGTGTGTTCTGTCCTCTCGTGATTCTTTATCACTGTCCTCCTGTAGAAGGCAAGCTCTTCCATTGTAATGTAACCTCCTTGAAGCCAGAGATCTGTTGTTAATTTCATCTACAGAGCTTTGTATATAATAGCCACTTGATAAATGCTCATTAGATAGGATTGGGGAGTCTACCTTAGCCTTCCTCCCAAGAATATTGATGTAATGTTAATGGGATATAAGATCTTCCATTAATAGGTGGAGCTCATTAAGGGAAGCTTGCTTAGGGGAGGCTTGCTTGTAGGAAGACTTTTACATCCTTTGTTAATTTCTAATTAGGCACTGAGTCATGAGAGTCGTGATACCTTCTGGCTCTAAAAAGGGCATATATACTCTGAGGTTAGCATTTTGCTTTGGGGCTCACTCATTGGAAGAGTGCTCTTGTGATTTAAAAAACTCAGATGCTGGTGCTTTTCTCCCTGGTAACTATGTATGTATTGCCTTGGTGAGATAGTTGGATCTGTTTGTTGATCTGTGCTAATTTCTCAGACAGTTTGAAGTCCTGTCTGCTGGTCTTTATTTCTCTGCTTGTATTTTCTCTGTATTTTCTGTTTGTATTTTCTCTAAAGTTCAGAGTGCTGACTTTCCCCTAAACTAGTGAATGCAATTAAAACAGATTTTTGACCCCTTGAACAGCTATCTTTCCTAATAAAGCAGATATAACAACGTGTGCTAGCAGCCATCCTATGCATGCCAGTGTCATTGCCACTACAATTGGATAGGTTTAAAATATACACAAGAGAAACACAAGATAATCTTGAGGATAAAGCAGTAGTAATTAGGGACAGTCAATGGGCAAACATTTATTAAGTACCTACTATATGCCTGGCACTGTGCCACAATCTGGGGATCTAAATATAAAGAAACAACTCTCAAGAAGCTTACATAATAACAGGTGAGACAATAAGTGCACATGTAAGTTTGCATAAAATAATATGAAAATAGATAAAAATAATAAAATTCAAGATGGTCTGGGATAGAGGGCACTAGGAGTCTGGGTTGGGGGAAGGGGTGGAAGTGGAAAGGCTTCATGTAGAAGATGATGCTTGAATTATGTCTTGAAGGAAGCCAGCAATTCTATGAGGCAGGAGTGAGGAAAGAATACATTACAGGCATGGGATATAGCCATTGGAGTGCCATATATGGGGAAGGGTAAGAAGACCAGTTGGATTGGCTTACAGAGTATTTGAAGGGGAATGATGTGTAATGGGGCTGCAAGTGGAACTTGATGCCATATTGTAAAGAGCCCTAAATGTCAAAGAAATGAGTTTGTATTTGTTCCTTGAGGTTAAAAAAAAAAAAGAACCATTAGGGTTTATTGAGCACTAGAGTGATGTGGTCAGATCATGATACTTAAACAATTCTAATGTTCACACAACTTTTCATTTACTCGGTACTAACAAGATCTTAATCAAAGCAGAATGTCTTTTTTTTTCTTTAAGACCATACTTGGAAGCATGCTTAGAAGTCTAGTCTCCAAATCTGCTAATTATTCTTACTCCTTCATTAGCCTAATTGTTTGTGTATGTATCTTGAAGAGCAGTTTTAAAACTATAGATGTTTATCTAAAAGTTTATTTATTAGTTGGTTTGGAGATGGGTTTAAAATAGACAAATCAAGGGGGTATTTGGTGGCAGAAATGGGATTGACTTCTTTCATTCATGGAGGGAACTCTTAGTATCTAAAACTCATTCTACTTATGTAGTTTTAGAGACTCACCTTGGATAATGAGAATTGGACTCCATTGCCCCTGATCACCTAGGCCATAAGTGTCAGAGGTAGATCTTCCTGGTTCTAAGCCCAGTCTTTTTCCACTACACTATTCTTTCTCTCCAGGGTGAAGTGGGAAGGAAGGGGTATTTATCCCAGGCTTTAAAAAAAAAAAGATATTTTTAAAAGGTAGGATTAAAAGACATCATTGTGCATTGGATGACGCAGTGGACTGGGAATCAGGTGAACTGAGTTCTAGTCTTAGTTATTTCACAGTTTTAAATGCTCTGAGCGTCAATGTCTACATCAGTAATAATAATGTTGTTTTTGTTCGGTTAACATCCAACCCTTTGTGACACCATATGAGGTTTTCTTGGCAAAGATACTGGAGTGGTTGGCCATTTTCTTCTCCAGCTCATTTTACAGATGAGGAAACTGAGGCTCAGATTGGCTCAGTGGCTTGCCTATGGTAACAGAGCAAATGAAACATCAAAGGCAGAATTTAAAATCAAGTTTCTCTAACTTCAAGTCTACCATTCCACCAAGTTGCCTATTTAGTGAAAGTGCTATTTCTGGGTGAGAAAATTCACTGTTGGAGGTTAAATGACTTCCCAAGGGCATACAGTTAGTTATTGGTTTTACCTAGTCAGTCCTCTTTTTGCTACACCGTGTAGCCTTGCCTATGAAGAGGTTACTCCATTCCTGTTTTTTCCCCCATCTTTTCATCCCTAGCTCCTGAGATATCAAACTATTAATAGGTTGTTGTTTTGGTGATTAACACCTAGCAGGTGCTTTGGAAACACTTGAATTCCACTGACTTGACAGAATGTTTGCTGTCCCTCTTCCTCTCTTTTGATCTTTTAAATCGACTTTTGTGGTCTGGCCCTGCCTGGGAACTTAGCTATTTTTTTCCCAGTAATTCTTTACTGTGAAAATATGTTTCAAGTTAGAATTCCCTTAGTCCTTTGTTTGCCTCTCTCTTAACGGCACTTAAAACAGCCCACCTTTATGTTGTGGTTTTTGGAAGCTAAATCTTGTGTTAATATTCTGTCTTCTCAAGCACTGTATCCATGGATTGAAAGCAAAGACATGAAGTCATGTTGAATATCCTGAGAGATTGAGGGTCTCCAGGGAGCCCCTTCCAGTTTTGGTTATTTATGTATGGTGGAAGACATGAGTGTTGTACTTGCTGGAGAAAGTGTCTGTGATGATAGGGCTCAACAGATTTAACAATGTCACATGAATGTTCTCCAAGACATTTGCTTCTCAGAGTAATACAGTGAGAGTGAAGTGCTATCTAACCCCTTCCAGCCCTGGTCCTACACTGAGGCCTCATTATGTATGGATCATGGATTTAGAACAGGAAGGGACCACAGCAGGCATCAGATCCAGCCCCCTCATTTAACAGGTGGGGAAATTGAGCTTTAGGGAGATCTAGTGATTTGCTTATTAGGATATAGCTAATAAATGTGTAGGGTATTTAAATCTAGTTCTCCCTGACTCTAAAGTCTTATGTTCTTTCCATGCTGTTGGGCTTTTCAAGGCTGGTTCACCTGAGGCACAGACCCTGTGTAAAGGTTATAAGAATGGGTAGAGAATTAATTCGACATATATCTATGGTCCAAACCTAGCTAAGTTCAGAGCGTTCATCAACAGGCCACCCAGAGGATGGTGATATTTTCAGACATGTCATCTCTGACCACCCTTTCCTAAGTCATCGGGATGCTTTGCATAAGTGGAAGAAATACCCTTGACAACGATTTCACAGATTCTTGAAGCACCTACTTGGGATATAAAGCTTGGAGTTGTAAACACTATTTCAGGGGGATGGGAAGGAAAGGAAATACAAAAATAGAATAGGAAAAAGTAAAAGAGAAAAGAGGATCATTGAAGCATACATATTATATATGTATGTAATATATATGTATGCTTCAGTGATCCTTTTTTTTCTTTTTCCTATTCTATTTCTCTCTTTCTTTCTCCATATAAACACAGAAGAAAACAATAGGAAGACTTGAAAGAAACACAGACAAATAGGACAGCTTTGAAAGTTACGTGTTGAATTTTTATATTTAATATATTAGTATTTGTTGTTTAATAGAAAAATACATGAGATCTGCATTAAAATCCTCTTATGTTGTAGTAGGCACATGAAAATACTGATGTTACTTGGGTTTGTTAACTTGAGAATAAAAATATTTTTTAAATATTTTAATTTATAATAATTAATTAATTTATAATATATAATAAAAATATAATAATTTAAATATTTTATTTTTTAAAAAAATCTCACTTATTTTACTAGACATGGAAATAGAACCAATACTTAGGAGGGGGGAAATGGAATTTAGAAAGGAAAAACATTCTCATTTCAGAATTCATTGAACTCCTCAGGGTGGGGAGATCTATGGCCTCAAGGTCACATGTGGCCCTATAGGTTCTCAAGTGTGGCCCTTTGGCTGAATCCAAACTTCATGGAACAAATTTGGATTTAGAAGTTTGGGGCTTCAGTCAAATGTACTTGAGGACCTAGAGAGCCCCATGTGGCTTCAAGGCTGCAGGTTACCCACCCCTGGTACTAGACCATATGCCTTTGACCCTCCCCCCCCCAATAAGTTTACCTATTGTCTTGTTGCCTGAAATAAAATATTGGAGGGCTTGACTCAGACTCCCTTTTTAAAGGGTTGAGAATATAGAGGTGCCTTCTACCTATGTACTTCATGAGAGAAGAAAGAAAGAGGCAGAAAAGGGAGAGAAAATAAATCAGAGAAAGAATAAACCTGCAGGTGATTCCATCTCTACTCCTCTCCTGACTCCCCACATAAACCATCCATTTGGAAAGAGCATTTGGAGGAGAGAGGCGAGGTAAATTCTGAGTTTTGGTTCAGAGGCAGAGGGCCCTGGTGTTGGAATGTTGGTGGCTGCCCATGAGCCCGGCACTGGGAGTTTTTGACAAAACACGTTCATAGCTTGTGCCTATTCTGGTTTTTATTCTTAAGTCTAACCATATGGTTTTATTTTCTTCATTTGGCTTGGTTTTTGTGAACAAAGCCTATTTGAGAGAGACAGACAGAGAGAGACAGACAGAGAGAGAGACAGACAGACAAACAGAGAGAGAGACAGGGACAGAGACAGAGACTGAAGGAGAGAGAGAAAGAGAGACTGAAGGAGAGACAGAAAGAGACAGAGAAAGAGAAAGGGAAGGAGGGAGGGAGGGAGAGAGAGGGATAGAGAGAGAGAGACAGAGACAGAGACTGAAGGAGAGAGAGAAAGAGAGACTGAAGGAGAGACAGAAAGAGACAGAGACAGAGAGAAAGGGAAGGAGGGAGGGAGAGAGAGAGAGAGACAGAACAGAGAGAGAGACAGAGACAGAGACTGAAGGAGAGAGAGAGACAGAGAGAAAGGGAAGGTAGGGAGGGAGAGAGAGAGAGAGAGAGAGAGAGAGAGAGAGAGAGAGAGAGAGAGAGAGAGAGAGCCAGGACATAGGAAAGGAAGTCATTATACCTCTTCCAGGCCAAGAGGACATTTGTGAAACATTCCAGGAAAGCAGCTGGGGCAGCCTCTCACTCACTTAGCTCCTTCACAGTCTGAAGCTTCTGGCTCTAGAAGGATGTGTCTGCCCTGTTTCCACTATTCCCCTTTACCCTTCAAAGAGCCCAAGTTTATACAGAGAATCCCTTCCATTTTCCTCTTTTTGTATTTTTAAATTTTATTTTTTCCCAATTACATATAAATTCTTTAACATTTATTTTTTAAAATTTTGAGCTCCAAATTCTCTCTCCTTCCCCTTCCCCCTCATTGAGAAGGCAAGCAATTTGATGTAGTTTATGCATGCACAGTCATGCCACACATTTCCATAGGCATGTGAAAGAAAAAACAGACAAGAAAAAGAAAGAAAGTTTTAAAAATGTGTTTTGATCCGCATTCAGACCCATCAGTCCTTTCTCTGGAGGTAACATTTTTCATCATGAGTCCTTTAGAATTGTCTTAGATCATTGTAATGCTGAGAATAGCTAAGTCATTCCTAGTTGATATAATACAATATTGCTATTACTGTCTATAGTGTTCTCCTGGTTCTGCTCACTTCATTTTGCATCAGTTCATGTCAGTCTTTCCAGTTTTTTTCTGAAAGCATCCTGTCATCTCTTCTAGTACAATAGCATTTCATCACAATCACATACCGCAACTTGTTCAATAATGTCCATTTGATGGACATCCCTTCAATTTCCAATTTTTTGCCACCACAGAAAGAACTGCTATAAACATTTTTGTACATATAAGTCTTTTTTTCTTTTTTTTTTTTATCTCTTTGGTATACAGACCTAGTAGTGCTAAAACTGGGTCAAAGGGTATGTACAATTTAAAGCCATTTAGGCTTGTAACAAATTGTTCTACAGAATGGTTAGATCAGTTCACAACTCCACCAATAATGCATTAGTGTCCTAATTTTCCCATATCCCCTCTGACATTTGTCATTTTCCTTTTCTGATATATTAGCTAATCTGATAGATATGGGGTGGTACCTCAGAGTCATTTTAATCTGCATTTCTCTAATAATATTCTTGTATTTTTAAAAAAAGTAAACTTAACTCTGGTATAGTTTTTTTAGACCTTAGTTAAGGATTTTAGGAGATTAATCTCCCTTATTTTACAGGTAAGGAAATTAAATGAAGAAGTTAAATGATTTGTCCAAGGTCAAACAGCCAGTAGGTTGCAGAACTGGAATCCACATGCTGACTTTCTAATTCCAATTACAAGACTTTTTATAATAGAGTTGTACAATATAAGTTGGTGTATGTCCCAGAATGGGGAAAAAAAGTTTATCAACTTTGCTACAATTATAGGTGCAGATCACCAACTAGACAATTTCAACTTTAGTCTGAATGTCTAGCATTGTTCGTTATTCAAAATATGTGTGTGTGGAGGCGGGAAAGGGAAGGAGGCAAGGGTCAAGGGAATTTGTCTTCCTTTGGTTTTGAGGTACCATAGAAGGAAAGTAGAACTAAGAATTGGGAGGCTTGGGTTCCTAAGTTCTAACTTCTCCCGTTTGACTTTGATTAAATTACTTAACTACATATTCTTCATCTACAAAATGAGGGCTTTGGACTTGGTGATTGTTTAAGTCCTCTCAAGCTCAGTGAATCAAACAAACTTATGAGCTCATTCATTTATTCAATAAGCATGAATTAAGTACCAGCCACCTACTTCCTTTGCTAGACACTTGTCATACAAAGAGCTCTCCTCTCTCAAGAAAGCTCCACCCTTAAAGAGCTTATATTTCCTTATTTTCTGAGCTCCTAATTTAATGGACCAAACCAGTCTTGAAAGACAGAACAAGAAAAAGGGATTTTTTTTCATAGTTCATATCCAAAGCAAGTATTTTCTGGTATTCACGTTAGCTATAAGTCAGTCTCTTAGCAGTGCAAAGAATTGGAACAGAAGAACATAGCTCCAAATCTTCTAACTCTGGCAAATGCTATTTCTTTGACCTTGGGCAAGTCACTTAACTCCTGAGACTTGGTTTCCTCATTTGTAAATTGAAGGAATTGGACTCTGGAGTACCTTCTAGCTTCAAGTTGTATATTCATTAAATCTCTCATATGTGCTTACTGTACTTTTCCCTCTCCATTTGCATATTTGATACCAGTGAACCTTTTAATATTTTATAGGAAATCTATAAGGATGACTTTACCATAACACCAACAAGTCAATCTGAAAAGCATTAGCATTGCTGTTTCTTTTTTTTTTTTTAATTTTTTTTTTTTTTTAAAGCAATTGGTGTTAAGTAACTTGCTCAAGGTTACATGGCTAGTTGTTTCTGGGTGTGGTGCTGAGTATCTGAGGCCGGATTTGATCCAGGTCATCCTGACACTGGAGCCGGTACTCTTACTCGCTGAGCCACCTGGCCGCCCCTAAGCAATTGGGGTTAAGTAACTTAAGGTTACAAGTAACAAGGTTACACAGCCAGGTGTTTCTGGGTGGGTGCTAAGTGTCTGAGCCCGGGATTCAATCTCCAGGTCGTTGTGACACTGGAGCCGGTGCTCTTACTCGCTGTGCTACCTGTCCGCCCCATAGCATTGCTGTTTCTTATGCCTTCAACTTACCCTGACCCAATTCACTCTTCTTCTCCCAGCACAGCCTCTATTAATGCCCATAGGAATATGCTGCTGACTCAAGATTTTTAGATTTTGAGTTCTGAGTTGTTTTATCAGGTGTGGTGATAAATTCATGTTGATTTGGTTGTGTTTTCAGCTTGGTTTCCTTGTGACCAGGGCCTGCCAGGTACAATAAATAAATCCTTGTTGATTGGTTGATCGTTGTATTTGTGAAATGGCTAACAGACTGGACCTTGTGGGTATTGAGTCCCCTTGTAAAAATACATGTTACAAGGCTATGGAGCTCAGGGTACCCTTGGAGTGAATGCTTAGTATACAGCTTATATTTATTTATTTAATTATACTTACAATAAAATACTGCTTAATTACTTGGAATCAAATAACAATATCAAAACAAAGAAAATCAAAACAAGAAAAGATTAAAACACTTGACCCAACTTAAATTATTTAAAGCAATTTACACTCTTTAGTGTAAAAAAAAAAAGTCTACTTTTGGATTGTTTCCATTTATAGTATTTAGAGCTAGAAGGGACCTTAAAAGTCATATAATGCAAATACCATCCTTTTACTGATGAGGAAACTGATATTTTGTAAGCTTACATGACTTGCTCAAAGTTTCACAGGTTGGGATTTAAACTGTGGTCTCCTAACTTCAAATGTAGTATTATTTCCATTACACCACAGTTCTCTGAAGAAGTATTTTTCATCTATTCAAAGAAAATCAGATAATCCACATCATACTCTGTACCTGCCTTTTTTTTTTAATCTGGACCCATGACTTCATTGGCATAAAGCGATCTGCTGACACAGGTCAGTAATTTTCTTCAATTCATAGTCTTAGCTGAATAGAGTCATTGAGTAGTTAAGACCCTTGCCCAGAATCCCATAGCCAATTTGTTGTCTCCAAGGCTCACTCTCTATTCAACATATCAAGCTTCCTCTCTTACTATACCTTCACATTCTACCTTTGATTATAGTCACCTCTCTATGATGGATGATGATGATGATGGTGATGAATAATGATTTACCTTGCCTACTAGACTGTTGGGACCAGCCACAATCTTCTCTGTCTTTGGATTTTGCCAATACAGTGCTTTATACATAGTAGATTATATTAATATGTGTTTGCTGAATGGAATCCCAGCTTTTCTGTTTTCTGTTATCCTGGGAAGTTAACTAGGGGTCAAATATCTATGTAGCATGAATTCATCCCTTTCCAAAAATAATGATCAAGAAACCTATTTATTTTGAGGTCTTCCAGCTTTCCTTCTGATGAAAGCAACAGAAAGAAAGATAAATTGGAGATGTCAATTCTTATTCTCTTGAAAAGAAAAGGAAAAGACTTCCCTGTTGGAGATTTGATGCATTTTTGCTGGGATGGAGCTGTTTCTGTTTGGGTTATTTCTTTCTGCTGAGACTGGCAAAGGAACAGTGTAGAGGAGGTCATTAGTTTTTCTCAGGAGGCTTACTGCAGTCTGCCCATAATCCAGTCTGGCTTCCAATAATACATTTGGAATAACTCTCTGGATGTAAGCTGAATATTTAAACTGAAGTGTTGCTCTACCCTCATAAGGGGTAGGATTAGCACATGCAGAACCCATAGTATTCTGTTCATTGTCAATATGGTGGCATTTCTTCTTTCTTGGTCTTAATTTCCTCATCTGAAAAACAAGAAGATAGTTCTAAATGATCTCTGTGGTCCTTAACATTTCTTAGTCCAGGGGAACCTATCACTGATTGCTACTTTCCTATAATCTTCTTTGAAGGGCAGAGAGTCAGTCTTTGAGTTCAAATATGGCCTCAGATACTTACCAGCTGTGTGACCCTGGGCAAGTCATTTGACCTCTGTTTGCCTTGGAGTCATTATCTCAGCTTTCTTATGTATGAAATGAATCCATAGTCCTCCTCTGAAAAGGAGGGAGTCACATTTTCTCATTTCTTTTTCATGGTCAATCTGGGTCACAAAAATTTACCAGAATTCAGTTTAATAATAATAATAATAATAGTAATAATAGTTAACATTTTCATTCAGTTCAATAAACCAGGCACTGTGCTAAGTGCTAGGGACACAAACAGAGGTAAAAAATAGTCCCTACACTCAAAGATCTTATGATCTAGGGGGAAGGACAACATATGAATATAAACAAAGCAAGCTATATACAGGAATTATAGGAAATAATTGAGAGAAGGCACTGAATTGATCTTAATTATTAGGGATGCCTTCCTATAGAAGGTGGGATCTTAGCTGGGACTTAAAGGAAGCCGGGGAGGTCAGTAATCAGAGGATTCTAGGCATGGGGGAAAATGAGAGAAAATGCCTGGAGCTGAAAGATGAAGTGTTTTGTTTGTGGAACAGTCAGGAGGTCAGTGTCACTGAATTGAAGAGTATTCCTTGGGGAATAAGGTAGTTTGCAAAGTATCTTACAAATACTTTCTCATGTTATCCCACAACAACCCTGACAAGTAAATTATTATTATTATCTATTATCCCCACTTTTTAGATGAGGAAACTGAGGCAAACAGAGGTCTGTGCCCAAGGTCACAAAGGAAATAAGAGGAAGGATTTGAACTTGTGTTTCTGAGCCACCTGCTCTATCTACTGTGACATTTATTTTTTCATTTACATTGTGAATATCACTGTAACTATTGTTTTCCTGGTTCTGCCTACTTTACTTTACATCAGTTCACATAAGTCTTCACATGCTTTTCTGTTTGTTACAGTGCAGGTATTCTCTGCTTCATTGTTGAGCCATTTCCCCGTGGATAAGCATCTATTTTGTCTCCAGTTCCTTGCTCCTACAAAAAGTGCCACCATCGCTTTTTAAAATGTCTCGTTGTTCCAGCACTGCTATCTTTTGACCTCTATTTCCGTTGGCCATAGACATGCTGAGCTTTGAGTGGGTTGAATCTAACTTTAATTGGAAAAAGCCTGTTCCCTCTACCCACCCTTTCCCTCCCTCCCTCCCTCCCTCTCTCCCTCCCTCCCCAGAGAGCTCCCTTTGAGAACTGAGTACTTTGAGTGTTCCAGCAAGGGTGTGGTCCTTAAAGAGTTTTCTTCCCAGTTTGAGACTCCTCCAGATAAAGTTTCAGACATTAATAAAATCTGCTGAGGAGGATCTGGTTGCCTCTGAGGGTTCAATAGCAGGACGCATTCTTGGTGTGTGTAAACCAGGTTTACACCCAGAATATGGAACTGGAATGATTCCTGGGGACGACTCCCTGATCTCTTTCAGTAAAGGACCTAATGAGAAGCCATCTCTTCCTTTGCTGAAAAGCATTTGTGCTGTAAAATCACATCTTAATGTATTCCTAAGTTAGAATTTTTCAAAATTCTCTTCCTCTTGAGTCAGGGATTCCTAATGGAGTAAACAGCTGAATTTCTGTGGAAGATACCGAATTGGCACTGGTCATACAAAGTCACCTCATTTAGGCAGAAATGTGTACCTTTTCTTTTTTTTGGCAACTACATTATGGAAATTACCTGGGAAAAACAGTGAGAATCCTTTGTTCCTGTTTAAATAGATGTTCCCCAAAAGGAAGGAAGATGGGTAGTCATTAATTTTAATTATTCATTTTTTTTTAAGCAATCAGGGTCAAGTAACTTGCTCAAGGTTACACGGCCAGTTATTTCTGGGTGTGGTGCTAAGTATCTGAGCCTGGATTTGATCCAGGTCATCCTGACACTGGAGCCAGTGTTCTTACTCGCTGAGCCACCTGGCCACCCCTAATTATTCCTCTTGATTCTTTTTTTTTAAAGGGGGGAAGGCAAGGCAATTGAGGTTAAGTGACCTGCCCAAGGTCACACAGATAGTAAGTGTCAAGTATCTCAGGTCAAATTTAAACTCAGGTCCTCCTGACTCCAGGGCTGGTGCTCTATTCACTGCACCACCTAGCTGCCCTCCCTACTCCCCACCCCCACTAATTCTTATATGAATTAAAGTGAACTCTGGGCATCTGGAATTATGGAACAGAAAAACACTGACTTTGGAGTCAGAGATTTTGGGTTCAAATCCTGTTTCTCGTGCTTGTTGCCTGGGTCCAATCACTTCATTTCTTTGGGTGTTAGTTCCCTCATCAGTATAATGAGGAAGTTAAACTCCAAGGTCCCTTTCATCGCTAGAGTAATTGGTCAACCTGGTAGCTCTTCTGTGTCATTACTATAGCTCAAGTCAATTCAGTGAGCACTGTGCTAGTTGGGAGTTTTGCTTGTTATTTAATAGTCCTTCAAGTGGAGACAACAGGGTTCATTTCAGTAACTTTATATCACTCTGGCCACAACATAGTGAACTGCCTTTTGAAATCAGATAGAATGTTAAGAGGTCCTGAGTTCAAATCTCACCCCTGACATTTACTAGCTGTGTGACAATGAACAAATTACTTAACTTCTTAGGGACTCATTTTCCCCAGATAAAAAATGATGGATCATTCTTAATGACCTTAGAGGTTCCTTCTGTCTCATGGTCTGCAATCATATAACTCAGTGGCCTCTGAGGTCCCTTCATAAATCTGTGATCCTATGAAGCTTAGACCTGGAGCTGGAAGGGACCTCAGAAGTTATTCAACCCCTTTAATTTATAGGTAAGGAAACTGAGGCTCAGGGACTTCAAGTGACTTGCCCAAGGTCATGCATGCAAGTAGGAGGTTTCAAAGGTTGAATTTAATGTTCCTTTGATTTCAGAGTCAGAAATCTTTCTGTTATGTTTCCAGATAATATAATGTTTGAGAAACCATGATACAAAGAAGAGCCAACATCTTATTTTCTTTTCCAGTAATGGTTAGAGATGGTGTGTGCTGGTCAAATAATGCCACATTTTCCTTGACACTGCTTCTTTCTCGAAGCAAAGGGATGAAAAGACATACTGTTCTTTATCACCTCTCCAGTGGTTAGGCGAGGCATCTACTATAAAAAGACAATAATTTAAAAAAACATAACCCTTATTTAATTACTCACTAAAATATTTATTTACAAAGTGTAATTTCTATACTTAAATTAACTTGGGATTCTATTTGTCATCAGTACCACCCATAACAAACATTTACTAAAGTATTTGTGATAGAAAGAATCCTTTGTCTCCCCCAAAGGAATATGAACTGAGGGAATATCGTTAGTGTTCCCTCCATGTTTTTACTGCACAGCCAATTGGTACAGTGGGCACGGTGCTGGTCTTGTTTCCAAGGACTGACTTCAATTCTAGCCTTAGTCACATGCTAATTGGATGACTCTGGATCAGTCATTTAACTTCTATTTGCCTTGATTTCCTCATCTGTCAAATGGGGATCAAAGTGAGCCTTATGAGGATCCAATGAGATATTTGTAAAACACTTTGTAAACCTTAAAGCACTCTGTGAATGATAGCTGCTGTGTTTATTATTATTATTAACTTTTTATAAAAGAGAAAGAAAAAATCCTCTATAGAAATTTCAAGAGTTTGATCCTCTCCCTCCAAGTTTCTAAGTTTCTCCTTTCTTTTAAGGTATTTTGAGCCTTGGGCTTAAACCATCTTCCCATTTCTCTCCCCTGCAGTGATGAACCACCAGCACCAGCAGCAGATGGCAGCCAACACCACTTTATCCCAGCAGAACCACCCAGCCCCAAACCCACAGGCGGGTTTGATGAGTTTGCCCAACGCCTTGACCACTCAGCAACAGCAGCAGCAGAAGCTACGCCTGCAGCGGATCCAGATGGAAAGAGAAAGAATCCGAATGCGCCAGGAGGAACTCATGAGACAGGTATTCACCTTGCTTTTGACCTGTCAGGCAGGGAGATTTCTTTGAACCAGAGCTATGGGCCCTTGTGCTTTAAAAACTCAAGGGCTCCAATCCATTTCATTCTCCCAAATTCCCTTCTTTGCCCAATGCTCTCAGGGCCAAGAGGTAAGGAGCTGCCAGATACATCAGTGCCTGTACTGCTTCCTACATCGGTTGTGTGTACCATTGGCAGTCCTAGGGCATGGTGAAGAAGAAAAGGAAGAAGAAATAAGATGAGGGAAGAAGAAGAATGGGTATAACAGTGAGAGAAAGAAGCAGGGAAGAGAATGAGGGGGAGAAGAGATGGAAAAGAGGTTCATTCTGGGTATAATATTACCTGAAACTGACTCTTTGGCAACTTTGCCCTAAGTGGTCTCCTCCTCACTCCCAGGAAGAACTGGGGCCATACTCTGACTCTTTTGTTTCTTTTTGTGGTTGACTAATTAGGAAGAGCAAAATTACTGGGACAGGCCTAAATCTGGCTCTCTAAATCCTCCCCCCTTTCTCTCTTCTCCCCTCCATCCTTGCCCCCTGCTGGCTTTCAAGCTTGCAGGTTTCTGGCCTTCTGGGTGCCCCTCAGGGCAGGACCCTTCCCTGTCTGCCTCTCCAGTTCACTCAAATGTAGTGAGAGAGGGCCAGGAGAAAGTGATCAGGCAAATCACTATGAGCTTGGGCAATTATAGGATTAAAAAAAAAGAATTTAAATATTACAAAGCTAATTTAACCAGTTCGCATGTCTCATGAGTTTTATTGGCTATAGTTTGGGAGGAAAGTTTCAATTTATTGTCCTAATGCTTTAGTCTTAGCTTTGTGACTCATAGAGTAAGAGAAATGGGTAGCTTCCTTTGGATGGCTTAAGGAAATAAACAGTTTGAACAGACTACTGAAAGAACACATTTTCCTTCTTTTGTTAGGGAATATGTGGTTATTTTTTCAGTTATGACTTCGTGTCTGGAAATTTTCTGTCAGCTTCCTTAAAGAAAATAAATAGCCTGCTTCCCTTCAGATGTAAATTCTAGCCCATAAATCGCATATGTGATGTGACTCGTGGATTTAAGTCTTTTTTTTTTTGCAGTGGAATTGTGGGGGGATTATTGTATTGAAGTAACTGGGCTCAGAAAATGAGGCCAACAGAGACAATATGATTTGTTTATCCAGTAGAAGTCATCCTCCAAATCTGAGGGAAAGGATTTTGTCTTAACCAACGTGCCCCGCGTGGAATCAGATCCTGGAATTATTGTACATATACTTGGGGGCACAGGCTGGGGTGCTGGACTTGGGGGTAAGGAAACTTAGATCAAGCATCAGAAACTTATTGGTTGGGTGGGTGACCCTGGACAAGTTGCTCAACCGATGATAAGAACACCTACCTCATGGGGCTCTTGGGGGGGGTGGCAGGGTCAAATGAGATAGAAGACATCAAGAACTTTGCAAACCTGAAAGCACTATGTAAAATGCGATCATTGTTGCTGTTGCTATTGCTACTGCTGGTCTGACTTCTGCTACTACTACCACCATCATCCCCACATTGCTACTGCTACTATCACCACCATTACCACTACTATTATTATGCTTGTTGCTGCCTAGGTCAAGTACCACAGACCATTCCCAGGGCAAGCCACACAAAGGGTTTTTCCATTGTGCAGTGAAACAGAGATCCTGGGACACAGACAGGCATGAAACCACCCTGTAAATTCAGAGCATAAGGGAGGAAGTAAAGAGAGGTGAGGGAGAACTACACCCTATTTGAAGTCAACTGCTATGTAGCTTACCATTTTTATTATTCTTACCTATTGGGTACTAAATTCTATTTATAGCTGTTGAAAGACTGTAAGTTCTCCCAGCACCTTTTAAGTCTGGTCCTCTAAATTCAGCACCCTGGTACAAAGTCCCATCATCCCACCCTAGTTACAGCTCTGGCCTCTTATCTTTGTGTATGACTTGTGCCTGAACTTACATGGTTATTTCAGGGCAACATTTGTTCAAACTGCTTTTAGCAATACAGTATCATGTTTCTTGGCAGGATATGGCTCTACATTTTCTTTTTCAATTTGGGTAAATGCTTGGAATTATTTTTTAGCTTTATGAATGTAGAACACACTAAAGAGAACTCTGTATCTATTTGCAACTTTTATTGCCTATGTCAGGAAGCTCATACATTAGATTTTTCTCATACCTGACACCAGTTAGAAAACATGAATAGACCTCCCTCTTCCTTCTTTCCTTTCCTCCTGCCTCCTCCCTTCACCCCTCCCCCACCTTCTCTCTCTCTCTCTCTCTCTCTCTCTCTCTCTCTCTCTCAAACAATATTTCTAAAAATTCCAATTCTCTTTTTTTGGGGGGTGGGGGAGGTTAGGCAAGGGAAGAGAACAAAGTACACTCATGGGGGTGAAAAGTAGTTTATTTTTTCTGTTTGTTACTTTGAACCAAAATCCAATTTTTAGGGTTCATGTTTTAGAGAAGTCACCAAGTTCCTGTAATGTCTGTCTTCCCAATGTGGAGTCACTAAGCTGGGTTTAGCAGCACACAGCTGTAATCCCAGCTATCAGGGAGGCATGCTTTCTGTATGATCTGGGAAGTTTCCTCTCTTGCCTTGATTAATTAAATGCCAAATCACTGAGCTTCTATATTAGGGTCATAGTTGTAGCACTGGATTGGACCTTAGGGGCCATCTAATCCCACCCCCACATTTTACAGATGCAGAGACTGAGGCCTAGGAAAGTTAAGTAACTTGCCAAAAGTGACACAGGTAGCATCAGAAGTGAGACTGGAACCCACTCTTCTGTGTCTAGAAGCAATGTTCTTGACATTGGTCCACGTTAAAACCTTAGCTTTTCTTCCCCGAAGGCAATTGAGATTAAGTGACTTGCCCAGGGTCACATAGCTAGTAAGTATCAAGTATCTGAGGTCGGATTTGAACTCAGGTCTTCCTGCCAGGACTAGTGTCTATTCACTGTGTCACCTAGCTGCTTTTTTGCCTTCTGAGGATTTTATGCCTCATTAGCTCTTCCATTGAGGGAGGGGACATGGGAATGGAGGGGAGGAGAAACACATTATTCAATATAATTAGTAGACTCTTAACGACTCTGGGAGAGAGTTTGGTGAAGGAGGAGGAAAAAATCATTTTCTAAATGGGGTTGGGGGCTTATATTTGATTTCTTTTCATGGCATTTTCCTATCCCCCACTTCCCAAGTGATTGGCAGTTGACAGAATAATTTTTCTAATGTGTATTAGCGGCTCTGCATGCAGAGGGTGCCAGGAGGGTATGCCTTCATGGATGCACAGAAACAGCGAAGAAAATGACGACCTTCCCTCCCATGTGCCTCCTCTCTGCTCAGTGCTTCTTTTCTTAAATCAGTGCGTACATCTTCCCAAAGAGCTATTTTCAACAGCCAGTGCCTTTGGAGTGAAGAAGAGTAGGAAAAATATGCTGACCACTGGCCAGGTACTTGTTCAGGCATTTTTCAGTCATGTCCAACTCTCCATGACCCCATTTGGGGTTTTCTTGGCAAAGATACCAGAATGATTTGCGATTTTCTTCTCTAGCTCATTTTACATTTAGGGAAACTGAGGCAAACAGGGCTAAGTGACTTGCCCAGGGTCATAAAGCTAGTAAGTGTCAGAGGCAGGATTTGAACTCAGGACAATGAGTCTTCCTGACTCCATGCCTAGCGTTCTATCCATTGTGCCACCTTGTTGCCCTTAAGGGACGATTCCCCTTTATTTTTAGGGTTATATTGTTCATTTCATTTATACTAAATTCAATTTAATTTGAATTAAATTTTATTCACTTCATTTCTATTTTCAATTCATCAAACATTTCGTAGGCACTTATTGTGTACCTGGTGCTGGAGATACAAACATGAAAATGAATTAGTCTCTGTCCTTTAGGTGCTCACAGAAGGTGGGAGCTGGGGAGGAATGGTCACTGAAGGCACTCAGGTGCCTGACCTTTGGTGAAACCACTTTAGGAGGACTCCTAGCCAGTTTTTTTTTTTTATTCCCCTTGCATATATCCATGGTAATCTCTGAAGCATTAGGATGTCACAGTTCACTCCTTTAGCATTCCCTAGTATACCCATTTGGTGGTAAAGGGGAAAGGAAGAAAGACCTCATTGGTGAATTCAGATTTGTTGAAGCAGGTTAGGAACGAGGTTTAAGTAAAGTAGGTTGCAAATCCAGAAAATGAAAGGAAGGAAGAAAGCATGGTCAGAGACCAAAGTTGGTCAGGAAGAGGATTCCAGGGAGGGGCCACTTTTCAGGTGTTTCCATGGCTGCCATTTCTGATTGTCACCAGTGGTCAAAAGAAAGTCAGCACGTATGCTGCCTTGGGACCAGAGGGCCAGGGTTCAAATTCTGGCTCTGTGTGTGTGTGTATCTATCTATATCTATATTGATACTGATATTGACATATACATATATGTGCAATACACACAACACATACATGCACATATAAAATTATACCTAGTGCAAATTTGGTTGGGGGTGTTCTGAGTTGCAGAGAACAGCATACAAACTTGTATAATAAACACATATCTATCTATCCATCTATCATGCTCCATATATATCTCAAGGCAGCTAGGTGGTACAATGGTTAGAGTGATGAACTTGGAGTCAGTATAAATCTTGCCTTACACACTTATAAACTGTGTGACCTTGGGAAAGTCACCTAAACGGTCTCAGCCTCAGTTTCCTCATCCGTAGAATGGGGCTATAATAGCATCTCTATCATAGGGTCGTTGCATAGCCCAAATGAAATGACACATGGAAAGAGTTTTCCAAATGTTAAAACAGTCTATGTCAGCTGTTATTCCTCCTTATGATAGATAAATGGTTATTTGTATGTTGTATGTTTAAAATGTGAGCTCCTAGAGGGCAGGGGCTATCATTGTCTTTCTTTTATATTTCCAGTGCTTAGCACAGTTCTTGGCCAATAGAGAGTACTAAATAAAGTTTGGCCTGGAAGAAACAGAGAAGGAAGTCTCTCACCTCTGGCTTTCTGCACCATCAGAATCACAGTTTAGGCTTAAAAAAAAAATTAAGGTCTGCACAAAACCTCTTTGCTCCAATCTAAATGATGTGAGGCCAAGTCCTGGATGGTGATGGAGTGAAGAAATCCCTTTAAGTCCCCACCTCCTTCCCATCTACCCTCCAGGGGTTTCATTTTTCAGACATTGTTATTATTCCCCAAATTAACCCTTCCCTGCAGCTCTTGTGGTCACTTCGTGGGGCATTCACATCTTGCAGTGTCTCCCCCTCCCAGTTTTCTACTCCCCCACTGCCCCCATGCCACTTGTCTAAGGACCAGAATCAAAGAAAATGCTGAGTAAGTGTGCTGTGGGGTTGCCAAGCAACAAGAAAGAGGCTCAGAGAGTTTGGGTGAAAGTCAGTGGAATTCTCTTGGCTCGCCTCCCTCACAAATCTCCTTTGAGCTTGACAGCTCAAACTTTGCAGCTGCTATGCCGGAGAGTCACGCCCAGGCGTGAGCAAGTCTGGGTTTCAGGGAGCCTTCAGGGCCTGGTTTATATTCGATCAGAAGGGCAGCTTTTTTTTTTTTTAATCTTGAGAGAGAGGTTAAAGAGTGTCATAGACATTTAACTCCATCTCGGCTCCATCCCTACTTCCTTCTTCCCTGAATGAAATATAAGTGACAAGGCATAAAACTTCACATCGAGTGGAAATTTATAATCCCAGGAAGCATTTACGGTGTCCAAAGTGCCCTGATTTGTTTTGCTACTGTTACGGAGATGTAATGAACAATCACTCCTCTCTGGGGCCATTTTGATAACTTCTAATGAGATTGAATGTATGAAAGATGAGGTCCGCCAAGGATTCAGACTAAGGCACAAGAAGGCCATTTCTTCCCCTTTTCTCTGATCTCTGATCTCTGGCTATGTGGGAATATTCCAGGTTAGAATCCCCTTTGTTTTCTACAACTGTAATATTTTCCCTACTGTTTTTGGCTGGGGTGCCAGGGTGGACTGTCCTTCCAAAATGTGGAGGGTGGCAGAAGGGGGTGAGCTCAGGGGAAGTCCAGACCCCACTATTCATAAATGCTTTGTCTAAACTCTTCCTTTTCTGTCCAAACTCATTTTGGCAACTGAGCTTGTGTGGTGAGAGATCCCAAACCAGGAAGATTCATTGTCAGGAACTCTGACAATGGATCTCTGGACTCCTTTGGCGGAAAGTTAAAAAGAGATTTACATCAGGACGTTGTGTAAAGGTGAATAATTTAGCGTCCTGCAACGTTTGAAGTCTTTTAAAGTTTTTTTGGCAGGGATTACACATTCTCTGCAAAGGAAGAACCACTTTGAGACTCAGGATTTCAAAATATTGCTTTTATTTTTTCATTTGTTTCCACTTACCCCACCCTTGTTAATTAAAACAATACAGCATCCCATTTTTTTTTTTCGGATCTTTTCCTCCAACGCGCAAACTGACAGTGCAGGACCCTCTGAAGAGCTTATTATCATTGGGTTCCCTTTGAAGTCTGTGCCAAAGGCCACATGAGCCAGGCAGCAGGAGGCCCTTCCCCAGCCAAAGATATCGCAAGGGCTGCTGGGACCCCAGGCCAGCATCTCTGGTCACGACAGGCAGCTTGACTTTCAACTGCAGTGTACTTTCTCACCTCCTCTATTTACTTATTCCACAGGAAGACTCACCAGCAAGTTGGAAGAGAAGGAGGGTTGAGGTTTTAATCCTGAGACAACCTCTGTTTAGTTATTGGAATTTAGCACCCTACTTCCTGTCTGCCTCTTCCCTGATGCCCCCACCCCCACTCCTGAACTAATAGGAATGACCTTTTAAAAAACAATCACCCACATAATAACCCACCTCCAGGAAAGGTGCAGTAAACGAGACAAACTGCCACCTTTAAAAGAGATATTTGGGTTTATACATTGCAGGAGTCTGAGACGCGGTGTTCTTCACTCCTAGCTTGGGAAGAAAGGGCAAAGAAAAGTTCCACACAGAGTCATTATGGAGAAGCTAGGACGTTTTCCAGATTCCTTGGAGTCTGTATTGTGACTTCCCTGGACAGTGATGTGGCAGAGCGGAAAGAGTAAGGGCTTTGGAATCAGATAACCTGGGTTTAAATCCTGGCTGTCTCTTATTCTGCCAATGAGGCATTGGGGGGCAAGTCACCGGCCTTCAGTTTCCCCACTTGTTGGAGTAGTTAGTATTAAAGATCTCTTCCAGCTTTAAATATATGATCTTATGGCCCTAGTCAGAAAACCATGCCCAGTTAAAATCAGGAATAACTGGACTGGTCATTTAGCTCTATTCTCCCTCCCAATACAGGAATTATTGTTCCCAATAAATTGGTCATGATCAGCTCTTTCAGCCCCTGATCTTTGTGCCTGACTCTCCTAGATGCCTTCCAGGTTATGCTGAAACATCATTTCCCCATTTCCCTGACCCCTCCAGTTTCTAGTCCTTCCACGCCTACCCCATTCCCTTGTTTTTATCTTGCATGCATACTATGTGCCCACGTTTTCCCCGGTAAGCTTCTTGAAGGCAGGGACTCTTTGCATTTGTTTCTTCAGCAGCTGGCACATAGTAGGTATTTAACAGATGTTTGTTGATGGAGTTCTTCCAGAGATTCCTCAAGCAACACATTTTATATAAAATTCCCTATCCCTAATCAAGCAATCAATAAAAGTTTCTTAAGCGCCAGGAATTGTGCTGAGCCCCAGGGATACAAAAACATAGTCCCTGCTCTCAAGAAGCTTCTACTCTTACACAGAAAAGAAACTCCATGCTCTAGAACAAGGGTTTTGGGGGGAGTTTTTGGAGGGAGGAAGGCAGGGCAATTGGGATTAAGTGACTTGCCTAAGGTCACATGGCTAGTAAGTGTTAAGTTTCTGAGGTGGGATTTGAACTCCGGTCCTCCTGACTCCAGGGCCAATGCTGTATTCACTGAGTACCTCACTGCCCCTAGAACAAGGGTTTTTAACTGGGGATCTGTGAATTAAAAAAAAAAATCTGCACTAATGCTTTGGAGGCATCCTGTATTTTATTTTATCCATTTATTGCATTCTGGGAAGGGGTCCACAGGCTCCACCAAAGAGGTTATCAAAGATGGTCTATGACACACACACAAATTTTGAAACCCCTGTTCTAGAATTTATCAATATCCATTCTGATATGTAGCACCCAGAATTGTACACAACATTCTAGATATGTTTCAAACAGCAGAGTCCAGTGGGACTGTGACCTCCTTTGTTCTGGACATTATGCTTCTACTAACATAGTTTGAGAATGCATTCATTTATTTTTGAGAGATTGCCCCACTCTGCTGGCTCATTAAAATGCATTTACATAAATATAAACCTGTATTCCAAAGTTAAGTAAAAGTGATTCAGGGCTTGTTCAGATTGTACGACTGACCAGCAAGTTTGGAATTTTTCTTTCTTTTCCAAGGGGCATTGAGAATAGGCAAACCAGGGAAGGAAAGCAGAGGGTAGCTTATGCTGGGAAGTTGAAGTCGGTGGCCCTGGTGTGCTGGAAAGACCATGGGGCAAGGTAGATGGTAGATCTGCACTCTACTTTCAACGTTGCTTCTGAGCAGCAGTCAAAGGAAGGTGCTCCAGGGCTCTGTGACCAGCCATGTGCTAGCAAAAATCATGTCAATTCCATGGACTTCAGTATATTCATCTGTGAAATGAGAAGAGTGACGCAGATCAGGTTCAGGCCTTCTCAAGTTCAGATGCTATTTGTTCCACGGTGTCAGAGTTGGGGTGGGTGGTTGGGGGAGAGTCAATATGATATGAGAGAAAGAGACTAGCTGTGAGGAGAGCTTTAGTTCACATCTTGCCTTTGATGCTTATTGATTGATCATGTGGCAAGTTACTTAAACTCTTCCAACCCCAGTTTTCTTATCTAGGTAGTGTGCAGTCGATAGAGCACTGGGCTTGGAATCAGGAAGACTCATGTTCATGAGTTCAAATCCTCAGATACCTACTAGCTGTGGGACCCTAGGCAAGTCACTTAACTCTATTTGCCTCAGTTTCCTCATCTATACAATGAACTGGAGACAGAAATGGCAAACTACTCCAGTATCTTTGCCAAGAAAATACCCAAAAGGGGTCACAAAGAGTTGGACATGACTGAAATCACTAAACAGTAATACTGTGAAATCCACAGGGTTGTTATAAGGACTAAATTAGATTATGTATATAGTATACTGTATAAATATTAATTATTGTGTTAATAGAATCCATTAGGGACAGAACATAAGTTATCATGCCCATAAATGAAATAGTTAATAGGTAAACTTCTTTTTGGCATTTCTTTTTCATTATTCAGTTTATGAGCAGATAAGATTTTAAGTCATGACATTTCTGAGTAAAGCAGAATCCCACTGACCAAGAAATAGGAAAATGAGTTAGGGTTCCTTCCATCCTATTTTCAGAAAGGATTATTCAGTAACAAGCAGCTATATTTTGGAAGTAGACAAGTTGTTGAATTCCCTAAGTGACTATCATGGAGTTAAATAGTTGAGAAGTTGAATAGAAAACCCCCAGCTATTACTGGATTTCAGACCTTGAGCAGGCAGCCAATGTTACTACCACAGAATGTGAGAGCTACAAAGGACCTTGGAGACCATTTAGCCTAATGCCTTCATCTGGAGCACAAGATGACTAAACCTTGAGGAATATAGCTCCATGGAGGGAAGCAAGGGGAGAGGGGCAGTGCTTCCTTCCAAAAATCCATTAAAAGGACTTATTATAGTTTGCTTTAGGATTTAGGTCTTGAAAGGACCTTAGAAATCATCAAATCAAAACCCCATTTTTGAGATGAGAAAATTGAGACCTAGAAATAAGAAGTGACTTTTCAAACTTCTGAAGTGACACCTAGCTTCTGAAAGTTATGCGGGTGATGACATTTGCCACCACAGCTAAAGAATAACTCACATGCAAATAAATTGGGTAACCCACCATCATACCTAAGTTCTTTGAAAATGAATTTAATTTGATTATTGAAATTCCACTAATGGAAAATGGCCACTAGAATAGGGTAGCAGTTTTATAAAAGCATCTTAGACTTCCTTAATGTGGGCAAGCCTTCCCAAAGTTCAGATCACAACTAGTCCCTAGTTTTTTTAATCTAAGTGAGCTTTGTCCTTGTCTTCCTATAAGTCAGTTGGACAAGACTTATGAATTGTGCTGCCAGCCTTCTTGTAATTCTTTAAATAATGTATGCAAACTCATGCCCCATTCCATTGACCTATCTGTTATAGCATGTAGCAAGGGTGAGAGACAACTGTTGGACAACCCTAATCTGAGTGTACATTTCCTTGATGAGAAAATGTATGCCCTCTAAGCCTCTCCCTGTCTCATTCATGATTTTATATCACTAGAAAAATATTAGAAAAAAAAATGAATGTTTCTATAATGGAGCAGCTAGGGCTATTGAAAGCACTGAATGGTTTCCCAAAGCCCATTCTCTTCCTCTCATTTCAAATCTGGACCATTTTGGCACATGAAAACAAATTGAAATTATTTAAAGAGTCATTATGTTTGTCATTGTCATGAAATTTTAAAGCTGTATCTTGGAGAACTATGAACATTTCATTAGGAAGAATTAAGAACTTGGGTCTATAATTCAAGCTATCATTCAGTAAGAATTGCTGTCATAGCCTGTGGCTCATACTTTTATATGAACAATAATCATAACTGACACGTATATGAACCTCTAAAGCTTACAAAGTACCTTATCTAACTGGAACCTCACAACGGAGAAGTGGGTACCTCAGGTATTGTTATTTCCATTTTACAGACAAGGAAATTGAAGCTCAGGAAAGTTAAGGGACTGATTCATGGTCACACAACTATTAAGTGCAAGAGTTGGGATTGCACTGAGGTCATCCATGTCTCTGAAGTCAAACACTCCACTCCTTAGAGACTGGTTGGGTTTTTGAAAACTGTCAAAAGTTATCTGTTGTCTATGTGATGAACATAGTGAGTGATCAATCCAACAGGATTCAAAATAGGCTCTGCCTCCAATGTGAGAGACTTCTATGGGTCATAAAAGGTCCCTGAAGATCCTTGCAAACATTGAGTTCCAAAACTCTTTTAAGTATTGGCAGCATCATTGTCAGTCAGTCAAAAAGCATTTATTTGGTATTTATTGAGTTGGACACTATACCAAGGGCTGGGAATGTGAAGAAAGGCAAAATGATAGGAACTTGAATTCTAGGAGACAGTGTGTAAACAATTATATATATATATATATAAGGTCTATCCAGAGTTGATGTAAGGTAATCTTAGATGGCATAGTGGGATAGAATCAGGAAGACTCATCTGCTTGAATTCAAATCTGGCCTCAGGCAATTACTACTTGTGTGATCCTGGGCAGGTACATGACCCTGTTTGCCTCAGTTTCCTCATCTGTAAAAATTAGCTGGAGAAGGAAATGGCAAACCACTTCAGTATCTTTGTCAAGAGAGCCCCAAGTGGGGTCACAGCTACGGAGACCAAGAAAGGCCCTCTGAGGAAAGTGGGATTTGTGCCAAGACTTGAAAGGAGTGAGGAGGCAAAGTTGAGGAAGCAGTGCATTCCAGGCATTGGGGAAAAACCAGTGCAAAAACAGAGAAAGAGGGATCTTGTGTGAAGAATAGCAAGTATGCCAGTATAGCTGGATTTCAGGAAAGGGTCTTGTCCCTAGTAGGCTGACCATTGGTGGGCATGACCCTGGGGAAATGAGTTTAGTATTCATTGGAATAATTGATCATAGTGTCTTTAAAGAGAATATTTGCCATTTTGGTATAAAAATGTCAATCTTGTTACTCCGTAGTCATACCTCCACTCTAAAAAGCTATGCAATAAAGAATGAGTAGAAAATGAAGGCTCAATGAACACATCTGGCAAATCTAGTCCTTTGGAATCCTTTTGAAATAAACTCTTGGGTTAGAAACCCAGGAGTGTGTTGTAGACGAGCGAGAAATGTGGAGTAAACACCAAGGAGGAATGAGGAATACTGCTACAAATGCTTTCTCTCTTAGTTAATTCAGGTCAGAATTTGGGGCTGAGGTTAAAAATGACTTCCAGAAAATTGTCTAGTGTTGCAATGCTGAAAAAGCCTTTGTGGTGAACAGTACCTCGCCAGCTCTGCTAGACTAAGCTAAGCTAGTGATTAGCACAGCGTCTGGCACACAGTAGTTGCTTAATAAGTGTTTACTGATGGATTAGTAGTGGGGAAAGTTTCCTCCCTATTTTAGTAGGTCATGTTTGAGGATCCTTGAAGGCGAGCATTCTAGATTAATAAAGGGAGCCCTCTACAGGCCAAATGTAGTATCATCTTCAATGAGGATGTCTTTAATAAGGGTAATGGCTACTTGGAAATCCGATTCAAGCGGATAATTGAACTTGAATATATCTTCAAAACAAAAACTTAACCTAAAGAGAACATTATAATTAAGGGAAGAGAATGCAGAGTTATGGCAGCTGATCTAGGGCCTGAGCTCTGTGAATCTCACATCAGGGCTAGGCACATGAATGGATGACGTAGTGAATGAATGAATGAATGAAAGAAAAAGCATTTATTAAGAATATGTGCCAACCAATATGATAAGTGCTGAGAGATAAATTCAAAACAATGATCCCTGCCCTCAAGGAGATTACATACTAATAAGGAAAGATAGCATGTATAAGGGAAGATAATGACTAGGGAGTCAAAGAGTTGTTGAGCGGAGCCAAAGGGCATGGATTGATGTGTCCTTTTGGAGAATGGTGGTATTGATGGAGATGAAAGGAATGAAGGGAGGGGAGGAATTTGGGACTGGTGATGAAGAAGGCAGAAGAGCAGCAGATGAATAGGTTTGGGTTTGGTAAGTTAGAGAGACATCTCACCAAAGTGTAGAACCCCAGGCAGGAGCAGGAGAACAGAGCTGGAGGCAGGAGGTATGACATGAAGGTGAATGGACAGCAACACATCCCTCTTTCCTCTTCTGTATACCTACCATGTAGCACCTTATACAAAGCCACAGACCTGGACATTATAGGAAATTGGGCTGAAATTATACCAACCTAATGGCACAACATGGAAGTTACTTTTCTTAGTCTTTCTGTTATACTGTAAACACCTTGTAAAGTCAGTGACCATGCCTTTGTTCCTTCTTGTTTCTTCCCCACCACCTTACATGGTGCCCCACATGGAAGGGACAGACTGGGACCTGTGATATCTTTAGTATAGGGAACTCCCAATGAAGAACCTTCTTTTACCAATGCATACTTTTGCTTGGGGCATGGAGATGTTGAAATGACTTGCCCAGGGTCACAGAGCCAGTATGTATGCATCAGAGGTGGGACTTGAACCCAGTTCTGTATCTACTATGTCATAGATAAGGCAGTCATTTAATATCAGAATATTTACTTGATGTTCTCCATAGAAATAGATCACAGACCAGAATTTAAATTCTTTGAGTCTTCTAATTATTTGGATTCCGAATAAATGGTCATTTTCTCTAGCACTTTTTTGCCCAATTTCCACACATTCCTATCTCATCAGCTTTTTATCATGAAAAATCAGTGTCTGGAAGGCTCAATTAATGAGGATCCCATTGCCCACAGGAATGATAAAGTGAACGCTTTTAGAGAGAAGTAATTTGCAGCAGGTGGTTGCAACCAACCCTGTCTATATGGAAATCATTCTCTAATAAGAACATTGTCACTCGGGTTTATGTCATTTCTGGTATAACCATGTTTGACCACCACATAAAATAGTCTCACAATAGACTGACTTTGAGCTGTAATGATAACAATTTCAGGATGTCCTAAGCTGGGCTTGGTAATACGAATAAACCAGTAATATTTTCCCCTGCTCACTAGAAAAATGTATTTATAGTGTTCTTTTGACTTTTGGATGTGAGGTAGCAGAAGATAAGATATTGGACCTAGTCAGGGAGACAAGTTCAAATCTGACTTCATGTACTTATTAGTTGTGTGACCCTGGACAAGTCACTTAACTTCTGCCTTCCTCAGTTTTCTCATCTGTAAAATGGGGATAATAACAGCACCCATCTCACAGTGTTGTTGAGGGAATAAAACAAGATATTTGTATAGCTTTTTATAAATTATAAATCACTATATAAATGCTGCTACTACTGCTATACTATACCTACTATTATAGAATTTGCAGATAACCACATGGTTTTAATGTTCTTTTACTTTTGTTAAAATGGTATCATAGCATTTCAGAACTAGAAGGGACTTGGTGTCATCAAGCCAAACACCCTGTTTTTATGGACAAGGGAACTGACATTCAGAAGCATTAAGCAATTTGCCCACACTTCCTCAGTTTCTTTACCTATAAAATGGGGATAATAATAGCATCTCCCTCCCAGGGTTGTTGTATGGATAAAATGAGATTTTTTTTCCAGATCTTTACAAACAGTAAAGCACGATATAAATGCTATTGTTACTGATACTATTACTCCTAGAGAATTTACATATAACCACATGATTTTAATATCCTGTCACTTTTGTAAAAATGGTGTCATAGTATTTCAGAGCCAGAGTCACTTTGATTCCGGCTCTGAAATCTTCAAGTTTTTATGGATGAAGGAACTGAGACCCAGAGAGGTTAAATAGCTTGTCCAAGGTAACCTTTCTAGCCAACAGGGCACCTGGGATTAGAACCAAGATTGTTGGTTTCTTTGTCTATCACTCTTACTGTCCCTTTATGTCATTTGATATTTCCAGACCCTTTCTTTGACTTCTGTCATTCTTTCTCCATAAGAGAACAGTATATCTCAATGGTACTACTTTTATGATGGTTATTCATGGCCTCCAAGTTCCACTCAAAGGAAGTAGGATTTCCAGCTGGGTCTTCATCATGCCCATTCAATACATTCAATTTAAAAATCAGTCATTGATTTTGGTGGGGGGGGGGGTGACCTAATAGTGGTGTTTTGATGTAACAAAACATAGACATAGCTATTAGGGTTACTCTGTTATGAATTAAAAGTTTTATTGGCCTGTAAATAGCATGGACAAAAAGGATATTAATGGCTTTCAATCTGATCTGGTCTAATCCCATTCAATTTAATGAGCAGGTCTTATGCATCTACTATATTTTAGAGATAGAGACAAGAAAAAACAAAACCCAGTCTCCTTTGCCTTCAAGGAATGATGCTCTGCTACTTAGAATCGAACTTTGATTTGGATTAGATCTGGAAAACCATCTCCAGAAATGGCATTTAGTAAGTAGGAGTTCTAAGTTGCAGATACCTGATGCATCGGGGCAGAGGTCCAGCCCCTGCTGCTTGTGTGGCTATGGATGAGTGACTTGGGCCTGGGTTTGCATCTAGAGTGCCTTTGTGGAAGTGTTGTTGAGATGTAACACTAATGATTATGAATGCTGAAGCAAGAGAAAGAAACAGCTTTGTCCCTGCTTGGTTGGAACCATTTACGTAGCACGTTGGGCTGTCTTGTCAGGGAATATGGCTAACTCATTTCCTCCACTGACTTTCACCTTTGTGCAGGAAGCCGCTCTATGTCGACAACTTCCCATGGAATCAGAGACAATGGCCTCTGTTCAGGCTGCCGGGAACACACCTGCCATGGCCCAGGAAATCAGACCAATAACAAATAATAGTTCTGATCCTTTTCTCAATGGGTAAGGTCTCTTTTCTTTTTGAACCTGCTTGGTTAGGGAGGAGGGAAGTTCACTTCCATTTAAATTTCACATTCGTATTGGTTACAGGAAGTGGAGAAATGGTCAGACCTTCCATCAGGGTCAAGACCATAAGAATGGAAAAGTTCTTGCCTTTTCAGTGGAACGAATGTTGCCATGTATTTGCTGAATTGAGCTTTTAAAAAAATGTTCTTTCATTTTTCAGCTTTTACTATTGTTTCAATTTTTTTAAAATAACACACAATTTCTCTATAAAAGTTATTAATATTCTGGTAAAAGGAGACAATAGGGCAAACAAAAAAATTAAATGAGAAATAAGTCAAATGTGGCCTATGTTTATAATTGAAAAGAATGTAGAATGACAGAATCTCAAGAGTTGTAAGAGATTTTGGAGGCCTACTAGTCAATAGACAGTGCTGTCTTTTAAAATGATAACTTTTCTTTCAACTCTGTCTTTCTCTTTCATCCTTTCCTAGTGGTCTTATAGTTTGCATGCAATATAACGATATTTTCTTCCTGGTTACAGGTGCTATTCATTGGCATGATTAGGATTCCATTTTCCTGCTCAATTCAACAAATATATTCAGTATATACCATGTGAAATACACTGAAAATACAAAGGCCAAAAAAAAGTCTAATCTCAGCTTATATTTAGTGGGGATAGGGGCAGGGGGCATAGAGGACAGAATACAGCAAGTTCACAAGAGAATTCAGTTTGGGGAACTTTATCTTGAACTGGAAAAGGAGAACCTGGGACTGACTGAAAGTCAGGCAGAGTGACTTTTAGACTGGTTCGTAAAACTCCAATTTTGTTCTTGGTGTTGAGATTCCATCCAGGGGGATGACACTGAGGTATTTTCCATATTTTTGTTTGTAGCGGGCCGTACCATTCCAGGGAGCAGAGCACAGACAGTGGCCTAGGCTTAGGATGCTACAGCATCCCGACAACTCCTGAAGATTTCCTCGGCAACGTAGATGAGATGGACACAGGTAAGAAGGAGAAGATAGTTCATTAAAGCCTTTCCTCCATATGGCTCATTGTCGGTCTTGAATGTTTTTGAGTTTCTGTGTTATGCTTTTTTGTGGGTTATGAAACATACCAGTTTCTTTTAGTACCAGCATAAAAGGACTCAGAAAGCAACAGTAAGTGATAGTTTAATAATGTAGATGCATGCAAATTATGTGTTTATTGCTATTATAGTCCTAATTTTGACTTTCATATTGCCAAGACTTAAAATTTCAGCACAGCTCATGTTCCCTCCATCAATATATTGTGTCTCTTTTATTAAGCTCAGTGGATAAGTATCTAAGAGTTTCTGTGATACTCTACAGGGCAATCTGATTATGTATCTCCCTGAACTTAGGTTAGTCTTGTCTATAGATAACAGACATGTAGACTAACACTAGGGACATACTGAAATCTTCTCTAGGCCAGTAAGACCCGTCAGACTGTGCAGACCCTGGAGAAGACAGTGCCACATTCATGTCATGATAGGCCTTCACAGTAGGGGTTTAGTGGTGGTTTGAGAGGACAGTCAACCTGTTTTGCTACACGCCTATGCACAGTTTGTGAAGCTAAAACTTCTTTCTTGAATGTGGAGTTAAACTTTGTTAGTAGGGAATGAGAATGCATGCCACTAAACTGTGCCGAGGCTGGTTCATCATGAAGGCTGTTGCTACAATTAACACTTATCCCCTGCCCAAACTGGAATTATATTGTAAAACCCAGCTTGCCCCAAATCACCAAAATCTTTTGCTTGTTTCCACCCAAAGAAAGCATTTGCTAAATGTGCTTAGTGAATTATGCTGTGACCATGGGTAACATGGAGAATGGTCAAGGCAATAAAGAAGACATTTGTGGATCTCAGAACAGTCCATCTGGAGGGTAGAATTCCAGGGCCAAGTGGAAGTCTTAGGCATCAAAAGTCTGCTTGAACCTGGTAAACATCTCAGTGGGCAAAATAGAGAGGAAAGAAGAGCTCACTCAGTTTATTTGGGCTGGCTTTCTGAAAGCCAAATGACATTTTACTGGGATCTGGTTTCAGGAAGTCTGTTACGAAGTTGGAAGAGATGATAAATGTTTGGAGATGAAACTAACTGACCTCTGGTCCAAATGGACTTCACTCAGTGCCCCAGATTTCAGTTCACTGGTGTAAAACTTTCTGTAGGGTTTGGGCTGGGTAAACTATGAGGACTTCAAGACTGATATTAATTTTTTTGGAGAGTATATGAGTGGAGATGATCTAATTCAATTTACTAAGCAATTATTAAGCACCTGCTATCTGTTATGAGGCACCATGTAAGGCACTAGAGCTACAAGAATGAAAATGAGACAGTTCAAGACATACCAGCCTAATGAAAAGCTGCTTCAGTGAAAGTCTGATCTACTTTGAGCTGTACATACGTGTGAACTGTTCTTATTTCTGAAAGGTCTCTCCCACTTAGTTCGCATATCACCTCCTAAAAATGACTTTTTTGGCACAGGGGACAGAGTCCCAATCCTGGAGTCAGGAAGACTCATTTACTTGACTTCAAATCTGGCTTCAGACACTTGCTAGCTGTGTGACCCTGGACAAGTCATTTAACCCGGTTTGCCTCAGTTTCCTCATCTGTAAAATGAGCTGGAGAAGAAAATGGCAAACTACTCCAGTATCTTTGCCAAGAAAACCCCATGCCAGCATTGGCATGCTATGGTCCATGGGGGTCACAAAGAGTCAGATATGACTAAACAGTAATAGCAGGAGGATTACAAAATCCCATGTTGTAGATGGTGTTTCAGCTGAACTTTGAAGGAAATTAGAACTTTTATTTATTTATTTTGCTTTTTGGAGGGGGGAAGGCAGGGCAATTGGAGTTAAGTGACTTGTCTAAGGAGAATAGTGTAATAATCTGTGCTATTAGCACAGATGTGAAATCATGGGTGTCAAAATAAAGATGTCAATAAAAGAAGAGAAGAGACCTATCTTGTTTAATGTTTGCCCCTGGCCTTCCACTCCATTAGCACCAAGATAATGTTTTTACTCTCAGAACCTTCCTACCTCGGACTGGAGATAGTTTTTCTCCTTGTTACTGATCAATTTCTCCTCCCATGTCCAAAGGTGAACAAAGAAGGTCTGATTACAATTAGTTCTCAGCACATGTTTTTCAGGATAGACCCTTTGCCTATACTCATCAGGGAAGCCAGATTTCTTCTAGGTAGCCAAATACATGTTTGTATAAGTTTCTTCATTATCTGAGGTGTATGTCGTATTATTTCACTAGGGTCTGCCTTCAGGGATTTTTTTTAAAAAGGTAACATTTATTGGATAGTGTCATAAAGGATATTTTAATTCACTGAATAAGCTATCAACATTTTTTTAAAATTATGAATTCATACTAGCTGTGTGACTCTGGAAAAATCACTTAACCCAGACTACCTCAAAAAAAAAAAATTTATGAGTTAAACTTAACTTCAAAAATACAAACTTTGTAAAAGTTTTCTTTTTAATTAAATCCCTCCCTTTGCCCTAAAACCCCACCAACACCCAACTGACTAAGCCATTTGTTTGTTTCTTAATTCAGTGGATAGCATACTGGATGTGGAGTCCAGAAGTTCTGAGTTCAAATCCTGTCTGGAACACTGACTCTATCCCTGCAGCAAGTCCTTTACTCATCTGGGCTTTGGTTTCTTTATCAGTAAAATGATGGTTTCAATGGTCTCTTCTGGTTTAAATCTATGTTCCTGTAAACTCTAATTCCATTAGAAGCTGAGGGCATTGTGAAATACCTCCAGAGATAGCATTTGAGCTGAGCAAACATTTCAGCCTTCTCTTCTCAGCTAAGAAAGCATCTTTGCAATTGAACTCTGCTTCCCTAGCCACAACATGAAAACTCCAGCAGAGAGGATTAAGCCCCAAGACACAGAAGTACATCCTTTTAACATGTAAAATCCTGTCTTTTTGGCTTTCTGGTCCATACTAAATAGAACCTCTGGACCACAAACTATACACTGGGTAGTGGAAAACAAAATAGTCAGAGAAGTCAAAGGGGCAAAGATTGGGGAGCTGATTTCCCCCCCGACTTGTTTGTATTGGCTGGGAGTCCCCTGGTCACTAGGAGGAAGAAGCCAAATAGCTTCCCTGGCCCTGGCAGGAACATCACTGAACAGAGATGCCATAGGAGGGGCCAAGGCAATACCTCCGGGAGAGGCTGGAAGGGAGGGATGGAGGCTCCACAGAATACTGGGTGACAGAGTCATTAGACCCACCTTCTTCTTCCAGAATCTTGTAAAAATGGCAGAGGGGAAATGAATGGGAAGGGGAGGAAGGAAACAAGGGTAGTGGTGGCAGTAGTCACAGCCCCCAGAGTCGTCAGAGACCAAGAAAATGAGGGCCCTTGGCACTTATCAAAGTGTGTATCTAAGAACCTTGCCACATTTTCATTTTAGAAAAAAAAAAGATTGACTTGACTTGTTACATTCAGTAACCAACCTCTCATCCCTAACTTTTTTAAAAAATTAAAAAAATTTTTTTTTGCTTTTTGGAGGAGGAAGGCAGGGCAATCGGGGTTAAGTGACTTGCCCAAGGTCACATGGCTAGATTTGAACTCAGGTCCTCCTGACTCCAGGGCCAATGCTCTATTCACTGCACCACCTAGCCGCCCCTCATCCCTAACTTTTTAAGGATGATGTGCCAGGAGGCAATTTTGTCAACACTGAGAGAAAAAGGTGAATGACTTGAGCTGATATCCACTGGCCTTTCTTATGCCATACCCTTGGGTTCTCCCTTGATACATCCATCCACTTCGGGCTGTCTCCTGAGATATATTTCACACAAAACTGATATACATGCCCTATAGTTCTTGTGCACAACACTGATGGTCTGATTTTAGTGTGATGCTGTAAGTATTAATCACCTATTAATATAGGGAATTTATTCAACAAGCATTTAATAAATATTTGCTATGTACAAGATGTGTTGTTAGGTACTGAGAACATGAAGACAAAATCATAGATCAAGCACTGGAAGGACTTTAGAGGACTATTATTCCAATGCCTTTTTTTTTTTTTTGGCAGACGAGGAAACTGAGGCCCACAGATGTTAAATGAAACACCCAGTGTCATATAGATTGATGGGGACAGAGTCAGGATTTGAACCCAGATCGTCAAGGCACCAAAGCCAATCCTCTTCACATTGTACCACATTCTAATTCCCTTAAGAAACTTATCTTCTTTTTGGGGGGAATGATAATGTCTGACATTTATATGGCTCTTTTCATATTTATTTTCCTTTTCGAGCCCTCCAACAACCACATGAGGTAGTTACTTTGAGTTATTATTATGTCCATTTTAAAGTAAGGAAATTGAGGCTTGTAGACAGGAAGTGACTTCCCCAAGGCTGCACAGTTAGGAAGTATAAGAGGTGAGGTTAGAAGGCAGATCTTACTAATTCCAAGTCTTCAGCTCTCCTTGATAAAAAGGTGTCAATGCAACGCTAGTGAAAATTGGACTTAGGTTTTTATTAAACTTTGTTCTTCAGGAACCTTTGCTATTGTTGACAACTGCTTTCTCTCACAGGGGAAAATGTAGGACAGACACCAATGAGTCTAACTGCCCAGCCGACCCGTTTCCCTGACTTCCTTGACTGTCTTCCTGGAACAAATGTTGATCTTGGGACTTTGGAGTCGGACGACCTGATCCCCATCTTCAACGACGTGGAATCTGTCCTTAACAAAAGTGAGCCCTTCCTGACCTGGCTGTAATCTGAGCTTTTGTCTTTGGCCCAGTCCACCCCCTACATCCTCCATTTCCTTCTCCTCTTTGGAAAAGAGACATGGAGCCCCAAAAGTACTCAAGATTTTCAATGACTCTCTTACATTCATGTGGTCAATTGAAATTGTTGTCTGGATTTAATTGACAAGAACTTAAGTCTAAATACATAAATGTCTGTTTTCTCTTTACTTTTTAACTGTAATAGTTGCTACGGCACACTGGCCAAGGCTTGCCTGTAGCCCAGATTTCAGGGAGAGATTGCAGAATTGTTTCACCTTGTCTCTCTTTTCATTGACCCATGAAGAAACTCGTGGGTGTTAGTTTAAACTAAAAGCTGATAAACAAGAAAAGAAACAGAGTTTTGATGTGACAGCGTCAGCCAGGATCCCTGCACTAGATTAGTCCCAAAGTGCAGGTCAGTAGCTATATTTATGACAATAGTACCAAATGCTTTACAAAAGTAAAAAAGAAAACTGTATTTAACTTGAGCTTTCAAGAAATCATTGTATCGTTAGTCAAATAGTACTGGATAGCTTTGAATCCATGCTGGCTATGATGATAATTATTATTATTATCCTATATTTGCAGAGGCACAGACAGTACTGTTATAGTTTACCCTCCAGTATATTACTGCGTAGCTTTTAAGATAATGAACAATTCCAGTTTCCAAAGTAGCCGATTGTCTAGAAACCTTATTATTCTAAATATGCTATAAAAGAGACCACATCGGTACTAACCATCACCACCACTAGAAAAACAAACCGGTGGAAAGAAACGGCATGCAATTGTAAGAAAATGCAACTCAGATTTTGATGTTTATTTTTATTAAGCACTCGCTGTAATTTTGTAATGGATTATAATTCGCAACAGATATTTTTGTTTTTTTTTTTTTGTTACATCTGTGGCAACTGCTTTTTTTTATTTTGGGAAATTAATCCTAAAATATATCAGGGTAGGAAAGTGTGGCACAATTTACAACTTGACCATAGAATACCCAGTTGCCTCTTTTTTAAAAATAAGCCTTGTTGGTCTTGTCACCAAGACAATAACTAATTGAAACAGACAGTATCGATGAAACTGTAATCGGGAAATAACCGATCACTGAATGACCTGTAAACACATGCCTGCTTTATGGGGAGGGTACATGGTGGAGGCAGATGTTTCTGAATTCAGTCAAACTATTCCCTGTCTGCTAATTCTATTATCCAAACCTTTTTGCTTGCTACCATTGGTATAAAAGGCATGATATCACATATACTCGATACCTCTCATGTAATCAAGAGAAATTTCTTTCTGAGATGTTTAGGACCGAGAGTGCATAAAGTAAAGCTATCATTCAGTGCCCCAAATATGCCAATGACGTCCTCAAATGTTTTAATATTTTTTCAACTGTCATTATTTATAATCTATGAATTTAATCTGTTTTTTAAAAATTTAACAAAATGCATTACTTTTTAAAGGCATTATTATTAATCCCAGTCTCTGAGTGAGGACTTTTCCAGTCCTAGCAAAGAAAGGAGGCTGATCACTCATTTAAATGTTTTTTTTTTTGTTGTTGTTTTTGTTTTTGTTGAGGGTCTGTTAATTCAGATTCTTTCTTATGTATTAGAAGATACAAGAAGTACAGGCTATCTTTTATCTTGTTGGGAAGAAAGCAGGTGGAAAGGTCAGAGTTCAAGTAGCAATGTTATGGGAAAAAATATGGAAAGTTTCAAAGTCAGGAAATTAATAGGGATAGACATGTAATCATGCCCCAGAGGTGAGAAGAACTTCATGTGATAAGTGCCCAATAGGAAGTGTCAACAGAGTTTTATGAAAATGGTTTTCTATGATAACTTTTATACCAAAAGATTTTTCTATTATGTTAAAAAAACAAAAAAACCTTCTTTGGTGCACTTTACATTGGAGAGAAAGACAAAAGAGGGAATAAGAAGATTGAGGAGGAAACTACTGTTACTTCCAAAACAAAGAAACTTTTTTTCTAAAAAAATAATAGAATTGGATGTTTTTTGCTCCCTTTCTCCCCCTGTATGTTTATCTGATGATCTCTATCCCCTGCCCCACTTTCTAACCTCACTCTTCCCTTTCCCAGCACCCCCTTCCTTTTCTTCATTATTTTCTTCATTCTCTGTCCCACTTTTTCCTTCTCACACCCAAGAAGTGGGGATTGGGGGGCAAAGAGAGCAGCTGGATGGGAATGTTTCTTTCTTCACCAAACTGAAGGGAGCACTGATATTTTTTTCCTCTTTTGCTAGAAGTAATTGAAAAAAGAGGGGAACAATCTTTTTGAACAAACAAGGGACCTAACAAGGCTAAGCAGTGTTACTGTATTTTTTAAAGTTATTTTTTTCTCTGTAAGACTTGCTTTCAGGTTATCAAATTAAATCTTAAATAGCTATCCCTCATTGCCTTAAAAAAAAAAAAAACATGATTAGCACATTGGGGATTTACAGAGTCTATTTTCAGAAATGAACTTTCTAGTATGCTATAGTTGGAATTATTAAATATTAGGTGAATTTTTCTTTTCTTTTTTTTTTAAAGAGAAACTAGTTGAGCATTTATTATTAAGGAAATTACATTTTCCCCCAGAATAAAGCAAAGCATTGATCAATATATCACTTGAATAAAGCCAAGTAGAGTGTTTTTCAATGGCATGTAAAAATAAAACATTGTTTCAAAAAGAAAAAAAAGGAAAAAAAGAAGGAAGGGAGGAAGGAGAGAAGGAAGGAAACAAGGAAGGAAGGAGAAGTAGAAGCTCTTATACATAGTTTCAGATGACTATCATCATAGACCTCCCACCAAATTAAACAGAAGGTGCTATCTTACAAGTTTTTGTTAGAGTTTAAAGCTACTGCCAGAAGACCAGTTCTTTTTAGTTTGAAATGACAATGATGAGATAAAAGAAAATTCTTCATTGCAACCAATTAATTTTGGCATGGGAAAGATAGATTTTAGAGTGTATTCTTTCCCATGGCTTTTCTGACTTAGAAGATATCTGAACTGAATTTTTGGACAAAATCTTCATGTTTGTAATTCCACTGATGCAGTGAATTTCAGACATTGTCTCACTGCATTATTTAATGATGTGAAATGCAATTTTTTTTTTTTTTACAATTTTCATGATGTACAGGAAGTATACAGAGTGAATATGCCAAAGTACCCAGACACACAGTTGACCCTTGCCGGGCAGGCAGTTCTCCATCAGTGTTGGTGGCATGGAACAAACAAGAGGGAAATTGTCTATTGTAGCTTTTATTATGATAATACTCTTAGAATGTAGTTCTCAGAAGAAGCGTAACTTGATACAATGCTGTTTGTAAGACATCATACATTAATTTTAAATGGGAAAAATGGGTGATCGACAAAGACTGTTTCCTAATACACTACATCCTTTTATGTTCTAGTGCCTTAATTTTTTAATTTCCTTCTACATTTTTGTTATATGACATATGTGTGAGTGTTTGTTTTTAATTTAGATGGCTATGCATACAAAATGTATGCAGTCAAACCAATCAGATCAAACTGTTGTACCCAGAGTTTGGTACTGGTTTTTTTCTCTGATCCTGTGCAAGAAAAATAAATATAATTAAATTTCAGCTGGTGACCTTTGCTTTTTTTCAGTCTTTTGTGTTGTTCCTTTCACTGGAAAGCTTTAGGTTTTAGCAAAGAGAGGATTATATAACACCTTTTGGAGGAAAAGAAGAGAAAGAAAATCCTGTAGACAAATATTTTCTTCCATTTCATGCCTGGAGTTCAGGTGCATAAGTATTTGTTTGTAGAATTCTGGTTTTCATTTTATTTCAGATTTTTGAGAACATATGTTACCATGTCACTGTCCCTTATGTTACTGTACATTACAGAGATGCAGGATTTGTTCATTATACCAAATTCATGTGAGGCCCAACCTTTCAAAACTGTTGGCCTCTTTTCCTTACAGTACCAGGACCAATATTTTGGCCCTATTCTGTCATTACCAAGTCAGGATGAATATTATTTCAGATATTCACATTTAATGCTGTCCCACCACAGTAAATTTCCTTGTGTGTGTGCGTGTGTGTATGTGTGTGTGTGTTTTTGGTGATTCATGGATGCCATCTTTATGGCTGTAGAATGACAGAATTTCGAAGCTGGAATTCAATTTAATAAACATTTTATTCAATTCAACAAGTGCCTTCTATGTGTCAAACCCTGTGTTTGATACTGGACAAACAGGAAACAGTGACTTCTGGGAGCTTACTTTGTATTAGAAAGAAATAAAATATAAATACAAAATACTGACAAGTTAAAATGCAAAGTAACTTTAGGGGTTTGGTGGGGGAAGAACACTAAGGGAACTCAGCTTCATTTAGACTAACCGCTAATTGAAAAAGCCTTATCTCTGCAGACAGTTGTCTTGCTTTTGTCCAAATGACCCCAATAAGGGGTAAATTCACTAACTTCTGAGGCATCTCCTTCTATTTGGGGAAAGTGTAACGGCCCATTCTACAAATCCCTGTAATTACTAACCCATCACGTAAATGCAGGAATTCCCAATATATGAAATACTGCACAAAAGACCTTGAATGAATGTCGGTCCATGTACTGGACCCATAGCATATCTTAGAGCAGGCCTCAAAGCCTCATGGTCCTCTAGGTCTTCAAATGTGGCCCTTTGACTGAATCCAAACTCGGCCCTTTGACTGAACCCAAATTTCACAGAATAAATTCTTTTATGGAGAGAATTGAAAGGGCTGTCAAAGGGCTGCACTTGAGGACCTAGAGGGCCACATGTGGCCTTGAGACTATAGGTTCCCCACCCCTGTCATAGAGTCCAGAAACTGTCTCAGGAAAGTTAAAAAAAAAAACAACCCAAAAGCCAGGACAGGCACAAAGATAAGAGCACCTCTGTTTTTTATTCCATTTTAGGCCTTGTAGGAGGTAATGACTCAGTGTAGGAACCATGAGCCCCTGAGCTCTGGGACACTTCCATAATTGTATTTTGCAGAGACTAGCCAAGGACATGTGAGCATGCCACTATCTGTATGTGTACAAAATTCACAAAGGCTTGGGGTGAGTTAGACCACCTCTAACCTGTCTCCTGTTCCTACCACATCAACTAGTTTCAATGTACAACACTCTCTGAGCAAAAGTTACATTTCACTTTCTGCTATACCAGAATTCCAGAAGTGAGGAATTCTGGGAAGTATTACTGATTCACATCTGAGGTAGACCCTTTTCTTTTCTCCCATAGACACTGATTCATCACAAAATTACTCATTTAGAAATGCATTTTTCACTAAAAGTGGGAAAAAACATGGACTAGAAAATCTTCTTTCCAAATTCTCTCTCCAGACCAACATAGTATTAGTTAAGGGATTGTTTCCTATTCTTCTCAGATCCTCCACCATTTTAGGCATGTATCCAGGGAATTCATTACATCATTTCCCACCTAGCTGTTCTGCTGGATTTTATGATCTCCAGAAACTCATTAGTGTTCGAGATGAAATCAAATATGAAACTCCTATTTCCTCATTACCCTTGGAGCCCCTCGAGTCTTTTCCTCACTCTAGTTGGAGAGGGTGGGGGAGGTGTGTGGACATCTGGGAATTCCTCCCAGATCCCCCAACACTTAAGGAGGGTGCCTAGAGAATTCCTATCATCATTTCCCACCTGGCTGTAGCTGTCCTGGACCTCCTGATCTCCAGAACTTTTCATCCAACAAGATGAAATAAACTTGGTAACTCGTGCCTCCCTCAGGTCATTTCCCTCCCCTTGGCAGGACTTCATCATGGCCCCTGGACTGGTGTCTCCAACCCCCTCTTTATGTGCTGTCTTTACACATTAAATTGTGAGTTCCTTGAAGACAGGGACTGCTTTATGCCTTTCTTTGTATCTCTAGCACTTCACACAATCAGTATTAATGAAGGGAGTGCTTTAGGTATTAGGAAGGTTTTGCCCCCCTTATAGCAGGTCAAATTTGCCCCTGGGCAATTTGGGTGCATTGTTTCTCCTCACCGCTTTCTGGAGCCAAAAGAGCAACTCTAATTCATGACTTTCCAGGTGACAGCCTAAATACTTGAAGGCAGAAAATTACCTTTCCTTTGCGATCACCTGCCTCCTGCCCCCACCCCCTCCAGGCTTCTCTTCACCAGGCTAAACAACCCCACTTTCTGAAACATGGCAACCAGAGTTGAAAATAAAAATGGGACTGTCACCTACTTCCTGGAAACTATCCTACTCTTAATGAAGCCTTATCAAATCAGGGTTCTTATCTGCCTTCTCACACTATTGATTCATATGTACCTTACAGGTCACTAAATCCTCCTGGCTATCACCATGGTACCATGGTCTTTCCCAGGAGCCTTAGGCTAAAGGATGGAAAGAACAATATTTTATGGATGGGAGGGAAAAAATTGATCAACATCCCTTAATATGAAACATCACATATGTCTTTTGAAAATCAACATTTTTTAATTTTTTTCATATTAGTTTAACCAAAATAATATAAAATTTAGATGACTCTACATAGTTCCAAGTTTTCAACCATTACTATGCATCTTAATATTTACTGTTAGCAAGATTAAGCAGGCTTCTAATAACCATTCCAGCTATAGATCATACAATCTCACTATGACTGTATCTTTAATTTTATATCAATTTTATATCTAGTCAATATTGTTTTTAAAATCTGGGTTAACTTGTTTTATTTTTTTTTTTGCTTTTTGGAGGGCAATTGTGGTTAAGTGACTTGCCCAAGGTCACATGGCTAGTTTTTGTGTGTGTGTGTGTATTAGGTGTTTGAGGCGTGATTTGAACTCAGGTCCTCCTGACTCCAGGGCTAGTGCTCTACTCACTGCACCACCTAGTCACCCCTGGGTTAACTTTTAATATCCTACTCTTTTGGGATTAGTTTTTGCCTTCTGGATACAATTTTAAAAGGGAATCTAAAATTCTGAAAACCCTGACCATTCTATTTGGGTTACAAAGATGTCTTTAAGCCTTTGTAAAATTGACATGGTGTGGTATAGTGAATACTGGGACAGACTCACAGTCAGGAATATCTGGATTCAAATTCTACTCCCGACAATTCTTTGCTATGTGACCCTGGGCAAACCTCACCTCTATGTGCTTTAAGCAACCCCAACTCAAAGGGTAAGAACAGTCCTTGGTTTCTTTATTAAAGTCTTCTCTTTAGGGTACTGCTCAATAAACTGTACCATGAAACTTAGGGATGGAGGCTCCATGAGGACCATAGTACCATGACTGGTCTTAGAAAAAGATAGAAGACCCTGGCTGTTACCACATGAGAATATGGCTATATCCCCCTCACCTTCCACCCTCCTTCCTACCAACAAGCAACTCTGCTGAAGAGTTCTACCCTATTGGATACCGTTTTTGTACTGGTGCTGGGATGCCTCATAACTACGGTGAGTTGGGAGAGGTTTTGTCACACGTTATTGAAATTTAGAGGGTACAAAAATGTTTATACTTGCATTGTTTCAGCAGCCTAGAAGCCGGGATACTAATTCAGGGGTGGGGAACCTGTGGCCTTGAGACCACACATAGCCTTCTATGTCCTTGGGTGCGGCCTTTTGACTTAGTACAAGTTTTAAAGAACAAATCCTTTTATTAAGGGGATTTGTTCTGTGAAGCTTGGATTTAGTCAAAGGGCCACACTTGAGGACCTAGAGGGTCACATGTGACTTGAAGCATCAAGTTCCCCACCCCTGCCTTTATTCCTTCTATCCACCTGAATTATATTATATTGTATTGTATTATATTATATTATGTTATGTTATATTATGTTATATTATATTTTGTCTTTTTACAAAAACATTTCTTTTTCTCTTAGGAAGAAACATGTAATATAGCCAGAAATTAATGTAAGTACATCCTCCCTTCTCCTTTCCTCAAAGAGCCATCCCTTACAACATGAAAGAAAAAAGGAACAGAAGAAAAAGAAACATCATTCAAACCCTCCTGTCTATGATATGTCTGTATCTATGGTCCTGATTTCTGTAAATAAGGGATCCTCTTATCTCTTTGGAGCCAAGCTTTAATAGTGTAATTACAGAGCATTAAACTCATTTTATTTTGTTCTTTCCATAAACATTTTCACTGTATGTCTTGTTTTCCCAGTTCTAGAATACTTGCTTTGCTGAGTTCTTCATATTCATTGTTGTTTCTTGTCATAATAATATTCCATTCCATTTATATGCTATGATATGTTTAGGCATCCCTCAATTGATGGGCATCTCCATTGTTTCTAGTTCTTTCCTGCCTCAAAACACTACTGCCATAAGTATTTTGGTGTAGGTAGGACCTTTCTCCTTGTCTTCAGGATATATGCCTAGCAATGGGATCTCCAGGCCAGGATTAGGAATATGTTAGTCATATTTAGCATAATTCCAAGTCCGTTTCTAGAATGATTCAACCAGTTCACAGCTCCACCAATAGCATATTGTATGCCTGCCTTTTTGCTGGTGGAATATTATAACAGATTTTATCAGTCTCCATGGTGAAACGATTGTTTATACATAATCACATTTATGGAGGGGCCATGAAAAAACGCCTACCACAATCAGGAGAGAAGGTAAGTCGATTGGGGTGCTCTGCCTAAATTTGAGAACCTAAAATATCCCTCTAGGATGGCATTTAGGAAGAACATTTGGAAATTCTGGTTTAGGACCTCTGAAGAGACACTGTCGGGAGTGGGTGCAGGGTGACTTATTACTCTTGCACATTAATTTCCTTTGTTTATCTTTTCATCAGGAAGATGTGTCTTGTGGGCTGGGCAAAGTGCCTGGGGTGTACCCTCATCCCTCTGGCCATTTTGGGCACCCTGGCAAATATTCTACTTTTCTTTCCTGGAGCTCACAAAATAGACAACAATACCAATCTATCTGAAGAGGTCTGGTATTTTGGAGGAATATTAGGATGCGGGGTCTTGGTGAGTAAAAAGCTCCTAAAACCCAGCTCGATTCCTTCTCCCCCAGGTCGTTTCCCCTTTTCAGGACATATTGGACTGGCTTCTGCCCTCTTTTGGTGTTTTCAGTATTTTGGCACTTCAAGGCTGCGAATTGATTTCGGGATATGTTCAGTTGTTAACAGAAGCCATCCCAGGCCAGCAACTTTGGTGTAATTATGCACTCCTTGAAAGAGTTAATATGAATGACTGCTCTCCTCCTCCTCTTCCTCTTGTTCCTCCTCGTCTTCTTTGTGTTCCTCCTCCTCCTCCTTTAATCACATTTGCTTTCCATCAGCCTGATTACAGGCTCGATTATTATTTTACCGTAACATAATATCTTTGGAAAAAAACAACATTATTTCTGACAAATAATTGGATGGGTGGATAATATATTGTTGGATTGCTGTACAACACACATTCATTAAGTACCTATTACACCCCATGCACTGTGCCAATCACAGGGTATACAAATACTAGATAGTGGCTACCTTTGAGGAATGGGGGGAGACCAGACATAAATGGAGCTGGAAAGCGGAAGGGGGAAACCGGTAGCATGGAGCTGGTGACCCGGAAGTGAGGTGGACACCTACTGGTGCCCGGCAAGGTCATTCACCAATCAATTGACTCCCAGAGTGGAGTTCAAGTTTCTAGTGGGGAAGAAAAGGGTGTGATGGCCTTAGTGGAATGGCATGGTTTGAATTTTGGCCTGCAATTGCGTCCAAAACACCAAAACAATCACTTACTCTTATGTTGTGTGTATTACTTATAAACAAATATAGATTGTTAACCACAATTGCCATATCCATAATTGTACCATGACTTTGAAAAGAGCAACATTCTTTCTTAGCTGTACCTATAGCATGAAACAATTATGAGCGCCCATTGTTTTGCAAAAGTCATCCCCACATCCTTTGGAATTCCATAACTCCTCTCAGCATTATGGGACAGGACTGTTGAATGTGGAAGGCATAGGGGACCCCTTCCCAAGGTCCACACTCACCGTGGTTATCTCCCTATTGTTGGCAGATGATCTTTCCTTCTGTCTCATTGTTGAATCTGAAGAAGAGTGATTGCTGTGCATACTCTGCCCAGGAGGACTATGGGAAGAGGCTCAAAGTGAGTGAATGAGGGACAAAAAGAGCCAGCAGAATGCCCAGATCCGAGTGATCGCCCCGGCCTCATCCTTTGAGGGGCTTCCATTCTCTTGGAAATGGAGATGGCTTGTGGAGGCAACAGAGAATGGGGGCAGTTTCACAGCTAGTGATAATAAAACAACCCCTTAATAATTAATAGTAAAATTAATAATTAATTAATAACTGACATTTATATAGCACTTTAAAAATTTTCAAATGACTTTACATATATTATATCATGAGCCTCTCAACAGCCCTGAGAGTGAGTTATTATTATTTTATGAATTATTTTTTTTACAAATGAGAAAACCGAATCTTAGAGAGGTTAAGACACTTGGCCATGAGAATACAGGGAGCAAGTATCAACAAGGAAGACTCGAACCCAGATCTTCCTGGTGTTAAGTCCTCATGATACTCCTTCCTTCCATAGCACCTTTCAATTATCATGCAATCAGTCATAATATCCTCATCAACAGAACCAAGCCTTAACTTCCTTCCAGTCTTTCCCATTTCCCTCTATTTCCATTGCCTTTGATGTTCATAGAATTCTCAAATATGCCCCCTTCATTCTACACATGCTCAGCTGACTTGCCTCAGGGTTATATAGCCAGAAGATGTCAGACTAAGGACTGAAACTCAGCTCTTCTGATACCACCCATCTAAAAAAGTTTTGGATAAACCCACAGACTGGTTGCCTCAGGTTTCCCCCTACTCCCTATACACAAAACTCCCTATACAGTGATCTCTCCTCCTCCTCCTCCTCCTCCTTCCTTCTCCTTCTCCTTCTCCTCTGTAATGGCCCTGATGATAATAAGAAAATCTGGGCAAATGATCAAAAGGGAAACACCAATGACCATACATATAGGAAGTACCCATAAAAAAAAGGCCATCACCAGGTTATAGACTGATGATGTTTCCAGGGGTGGCAGGATGAAATTACTTTCCCTTCTTACAGGTTTGGGACCCAGAATTGAAACTAATATACCTGGGCAAGTATTCAGCTCCCAATGTACATGTATATTTCTTTCTAAAAATCTATCTATCTATCTATCTATCTATCTATCTATCTATCTATCTATCTATCTGTCTGTCTGTCTGTCTGTCTGTCTGTCTGTCTGTCTGTCTGTCTGTCTGTCTCTGTCTATCTATGTACTTATTACATCACCTACATTCTCCAATATATTTCTCCCTTTTCCTCCCTTACTAACAAAAATATACAAATTGAAAAAAAAAGACACTCCTCCATTTGAAAAAAAAAACAAAACAAAACCGTGACAGACTTTAGTAAAGGTAACCAATGCATTAACAAAGACTGAAATCAAAATTTTTCATTCCATAGTCCCCCAACTTCTGCAAAAAAAGGTGGGGTAAGGGTAAGGGAGGTATATTTTCTTATCTCATCTTTGGGGCCAATTTTGGTCGTTAAAATTTCATAGCATTCAATTTTGACTGTTTCATTGTAGCTGTTCTCTGTATATTGTTGTAGTTATGATATATAAATTATATACAATATATGTATATGCATGAATATACACATATACATATCTACACAAATATACATACATGTGTGTATGTGTGTGTGTACAGGATAAATTGAAGATGATGACCAGAGAGAAGGTACTAGAATTAAGGGAGATTCAGAAGGGCTTTTTGCAGAAGATAAGATTTTAACTGAGATTTGAGAGAAGTCAGAAGGTGGAGATGAGGAAAAAGAGAGTTCTAGGCATTTGGGGACAGCTGAATGCCCAGAGTAGGAACATGGAGTGTCTTGTGCAAGGAACAGCAAGAAGGCCAGAGGCAATGCATCGTAGGGTAGATAGAGTGGAGAAAGGTATAAGAAGACTGGAAAGGGGCAGCTAGGTGGCATGGTGGATAGAGTGCTGGGCATGGAGTCAGGAGGACGCAAGTTCAAATCTGACCTCAGACACTTACTAGCTATGTGACCCTGGGCAAGGCACTTAACTTCAATTGCCTCAAAAAAAAAATGACTAGAAAGATGGGAAGGGGCCAGGTTATGATGGGCTTCAAAAGCCCAACAGAGGATTTTATATTCTATTCTGGAGGCAATAGGGAGCCTTTGGAGTTGATTAAATAGTGGGAGAGGTGATATGATTAGACTTGTGCTTTAGGAAGATTAATTTGACAGCCAAGTGAAGGATGAACTGGAGTGAGGAAATATGAGTTAGGAAGAACTAGCAGTAGACTATTGCAATAGTGTAGCAGTGAGGTGATCAGGTCCTATATCAAGGTGGTGGCAGTGTCTGAGGAGATATATGAAATGCATTATGAAGGTAGAAAAGACAGGACATGACAGCTACTTGGATATGGAGGGTGAATGAGAGGGAGGGATCAAGGGTGATACCTAGGTGGCCATCCTGGTTGACTGAAAGATGGGGGTTTTACTTGGCAGTAATAGGGAAAATTCTGGGGGAAAGATAATGAGTTCAGATGTCTACGAGAAATATAGTTCCTCCAATATCCAATAGGTTATTGGAGACATGAAACAGGAGTTCCGGAGAGAGGACAGGGTGGTGCAAATACACCTGAGAATAATTGGCATAGAGATGAGAGCTGGAAAGTGGGGAAGGATAGGCCTGGGTGGGGACAACAGCTGTTGTGGTCTTTAGGTGGCTTGGGAGAGTGCCTAGAACATAATGCAATGGCTTCCCGGGAAGCGTTACAACTCCTGAGTCTCAATTTCATAATCTATAAATTGGGGATATTATTATTTGAGAAAGAAGCATTTATCTAGTGCTGACAATGAGTCAGGCACTGTGCTAAGCACTTTCTACAGAAATGATACCCTTGGATCCTCCTCCAAGGTGGGTGCTGGTTTTTTCCCACCCCACTATCTATCCACGGTGGCTCCTGCCATCCTATCTCTGTATTTACACTCTCACCCTCCACTGCTTGTTGTAACAAAGGCATTTCACAAGCCTGGAAGAGGAGCGGTCATTCCAGCTGCGGAAAGGTTGCCTTGACTGCTTTTGATCTTTGTGAAGTTATGCCATTTTAACGGAGGGAAAAATAATTTCTTTTTTTTTTCTTTCTCTCTTTCAGATGTTTAACACCATGCTATTTGCTGGGACTGGCATTGTAGGAGCTTTATATGCCTTCGCCATCTCAGTGGTTGCTATTAGTAGGGGGCCCAAATGTTTTGTGGGAAACGATACATGGAAATATCCCTTTTGTAATGGGTAAGATAAGCACTGTGGACATACTGACTTTTCCCACCAGAACCAATATTGATTATATTCTCGGAGACAAAATCTACTTCTCTACTAATGTCTATGTTATATTTGCTCTTTGGAATATTGGATGTTCTAGCAGAAGAGGTCTTTCTCTGTGAATAAATCAGGGTGGATCTTATAAGGTGGGGAGCCCACAGTAACCTTAAACAGCTCTGAGCCAAGAGAGATGGCAGACATGGAAGTCAGGAGCTGGAGGGCACTCTGGCAATCACCTGGTTGGGTGAGCTCATTGGAAGGTGAAGTTTAGGATTACATAGCAAGCAAGAGGCAAAGAGGGGCTTGGAACAGTGGGTCTCCTGACTCAAGGGGCTGCTCCTGTGCTTCTGCTGTCACACAAAATTGAAGGAGGAAGTGGAGAGAAAGGGGAAGAAGAGACAGAGAGATCGAGACAGGGACAAAGAAAGACAAAGACACAGAGAGAAGAGAAAGAGACAAAGAGATCTAGCCAGAGAGACACAATGACAGAAAGAAAGAAAGGGAAGACTTAGAGATCAAGACAGAGGAAGAGACAAGAACAGAGGGGAGAAATAGAAAGAGAAAAAGAAGAGAGAGAAGTGGAAAGGAGGGAGGAGAGAGATAGAAAAAGAGTGAAAGAGAGAGAGACAGAGACAGACAGAGAGATTTGATGCTAGATAACAGGACAAGGATCATCTTACAGAATCAAGGTTTTTATGAGAACTTACATGGAAGTAGAATCTCACAAGATCTCAGACCTAATATCTTTCGGGAGGAGGTATCAGAAATTTAGGTAAAGAAGGGCTCAGCCAGAGGCCTGGTGAAAGGAGAATATAAGTGCTTTTGTTATGGCTATACAGATGAAAAGAATGATTTATTTATCCCTGCCTCACTTTAAGTAATACTATCTGATCAGTTCATTTCTTTTTTTTTTTTATGCCTTTGGAGGGCAATTGGGGTTAACTAACTTGCCCAAGGTTACACAGCTAGGTTTTTTTTGTGTGGGTTTTAAGTGTCTGAGGCCAGAACCGAACTCGGGTCCTCCTGACTTCAGGGCTGGCACTTTACTCACTGTGCCACCTAGCTGCCCCACTGATCAGTTCATTTCAATCATAGACTATAGCTTAAATATTAAAGGTCCTCAGAAGTGGAATGATGATGTCCAAGTACTGTGTTTGGATAGTATGGGGACATTTGGTCATGCCTCAGGGATCATCTATAAATTATCAGTCAGGTTGAGAAGAGATTCATTCAAGAGGCCTGGGCAAAGGGGATATTCCAGAATGCTCCTGAGGAGCAAAGGTAAAATCGAGCTATGACACAGAAGGGAGATATGTGCATGGTACATAAAAGAAAAGGATGGTTCTTTGCCAAACTTCGTCTCCTTTTGCCCATCCATTCACAATATCATTTGCAATTTCCTTCTCTAAATTCTTTAGTAAACTGAATTTTGCTTCATCTTAAAAGAGACCAGAGATTAGTGAGAGATTGATCTAAATGTCGAGTTAAGTGGAGAGCCCAAACTCTGCCTTAAATGTTAAGCATTTTCCTGACTAGGTGTCTGGAATTCATAACCTTTTGTCTAAAATAAACTCCTTGCAGGCAGCTAGGTGCTTCCCAAAGCTGCCCTGTAAATGCAAGCTTTCCTCACCAGCTTTATCAAGTTGATCACAAGGTGTCAGTGTTGGCCCAATTCTCTCCCAAGTCACTCGATTACAAGGAGGCTCAATTAAAAACAAAACAAAAAACAACCACTCCCCCCAAACTCCCCAGGGCCACATTTTCTATACATAGTCTGCTAGGAAAAAAAATTTCCAGAAGCTCAGCACTATGAATTTCATCTCTGTCAGTTATTAAATTGTGACCATACTGTACCTGAGTAATGGAGAAACTTCCCCTTCACCACCATTCACCTACTGTAGCATTTTGGGAAAATCACTGGATCCATGGGCAAAGAGAGATCAGTGGACTAGTTGGATGAGCCCTGTGGCCCTCTCTGCTCTAATGGTCCATGTTTTCTTTATTCTGTGATGTTTTAGCAGAAATGGAATACTGTTATTTCTCATTCATTCAGTGACCCTGTTTGGAGTTTTCTTGGCAAAGATACTTGAGTGGTTAGCCATTTTCTACTCTGGTAGATTAAGGCAAATAGAGGTTAACTGACTTACCTAGAGTCACACAGCAACTAAACATCTGAGACCACATTTGCATTCAGGTCTTCCTGACTCCAGGCCCAGTGTTCTATCCACTTCCTAGCAAAAACTCCCCACCCTGATTTTGGATCACAGCAGTACCCTGTACAGTCAGAATTAGTGGGGATCATGCAATGAGCCCTGGATCTGGAGCTGGGAGTCTTGGGTTTGAATCCTTGGTTCTGTTACTAACAAGATGACCTTGGGAAAATAGCACCAATGAAGCAGTGTCAAACTCACACAGAAATAGATACCTGTGGATCACAAACTGACTTAGGAAACCACAAATTAACATGACCTGTGGTTTATTGTATTGAAGTGGACAACTGAGCAGAAACAGGACAGCAATGACAATTATAATTTAATAGGCATGTTTATAAACTGTGGTGACTACCTCCCAGTAGGGAAGACAGCCCTGAGTCTTCTGCAAGGTACATTTTTATAGAATAATATGTTGTTAACAACAAAATATGTGTTTCTAGTGAAGCCTTGATTACCTAGCAAAAAACAAGAACAGACTTGTATCTGGGGGTATATTTCTAAAAAGAATAGACTTGTATCTGGAGTATGTTTTCTAGCAACATAGGTGGAAAGTTCCCTCACTATTATGGTGGTTTCCAGGGATCCTGGTAGGGGCTCCTTCTGGCAGGTTTAGGGAGATTTGGTGTATAGTTTCTGGTGGGCACTTCACTCCCCCCTCCCTTTTTTTTTTTTTTAGCAATTGGGGTTAAGTAACTTGCTCAAGGTTACACGGCCAGTTATTTCTGGGTGTGGTGCTGAGTGTCTGAGCCCAGATTTGATCCAGGTTATCCCAACACTGGAGCCGGTGCTCTTACTCGCTGAGCCACCTGGCCGCCCCTAAGCAATTGGGGTTAAGTAACTTGCTCAAGGTTACACGGCCAGGTGTTTCCGGGTGGGTGCTAAGTGTCTGAGCCTGGGATTCGATCTCCAGGTCTTCTCAACACTGGAGCTGGTGCTCTTACTCGCTGTGCTACCTGGCCACCCCACTCCCCCCTTTTCTTGATTATAATTGAAACTCGGACTCAACTGAGTCTGGGGACATAGGTAGTGTGGAGGGCAAACAGCTTGATGGTCTGGATCCTTTTTCTAACATAGGTGGACAGGCAATTTATGAAACATGGGAAACAACATGAACCTGGGGCCAAGCAGGGCATAGAGATAAAAGAAGAGGGTGGGCTGCCCATAAGTCACATTCTTTGCAATTAGAGTTCCATCTATTGTCCTACTAAGAACTCAAATTAAGTTCACTGCAGCCCCAGCTCAGGTAGAGCCAGGACAACAGGAACAAAGATCTTAATGGTTCTAACCTCTTACTGTCTCCTCAGCTCCGTCAGAGCTGGATGACAGGGGGAGGGCTCTGTAGCCCTAGATAAGAAGAACTGGGACCACAAGGAAGAGAATCTTAGCAGTTGTAACTTGTCACTGTGGCACTGGTCTGGTCAGAGCTGGATCACAGTGAGAAGAAACCGTAACCTTAGCCTTGTCAGAGGTAGGGCTACAGGGAGGAGAATCTTAGTGGATTTCTTTTTGACCTTTTGCTCAAGTAAACTTTTCTCGGGTGTTCATTCCTTTAAAATTTTTACTAGTAACAATCATGGTCTTAATTTTGAACTTTGAAATAAAAAAAACAATTGAATAACCAATCTGGTGACCTTAAACTTCAGTTTTTGTAGCTACATAGAACTGAAATTTTTCTTGGTGCCAAATGAATTCAATTACCTGTATCTATATTCCCAATGATGTTGCACAGTTCTCTTTCTGTGACCCAGGAAAGGGTTAAGTGTTAGTGCTATTCCAAAGTGCAGCTTGGAAACCTACTTCCCTTTGAAGTGACCCCTTTTCTCTTAGATAGATCTTAGGGGAGAAATTTTCCCATTCTCCCTTCGTCCATTTGTCTTTCTGCTTTGAGAACTTGGCTGGAGTCCAAAAAGTAGAAGGAGAAATGTTTGGTTGTTTTTTTTTTTTCTGCCAACAAACTATCAATCTTTCTAGTGCAGGTACAGTGTTTCTTACTGCTTGGCTGCCTTTTTGAATCTTACAGGGTGGCAGGTTCAGAGATTTCTTTACATAATCACACAGACAGGATGTATACAAAACACAGAGACAAAATGAGACAAGGACTTCAGATTACAGAGATACCAATGAAAAACACAGACCAAAGCCAACAAGACACTCTGGCGGCGTCCTGCAGAGGACAGTAAGGGCGTTAACGCTGCGTCCAGCCTAGCCACTTACTCTACAAGAGTACTCACCAAACCCAAACCTGGGGCTGAGGAACATCATCTCAGTGGCCACCCCCTAGGCTAAACACAGAACAAACAGAACACTCGTGGACCGAATCGAAAGAATTTGGGAAGGACTCAGGTTCCTGGTCTGCTCAGGAAAACAATACAAGCCTGGGGCCGAGGAACATCATCTCAGTGGCCACCCCCTAGGTCGGACTGCTTTCCTGGCCCTCCAGGGAGCCTAGACCAGCTATGAATACAGAGCCAAAGGCTGTCTCAGTGGAACCTCCAAAATTAAGTGGATAAACTAGCAGAAACAGGACAGCAATGCCAATTACAATTTAATAGGAGTGTTTATTAACTGCAGTGACTGCCTCCCAATAGGGAAGATATCCCCGAGTCTTCTGCAAGGTACATTTTTATAGAATAATATGTTGTTAACAATGAAATATGCATTTCTTGTGAAGCCTTGATTACCTAGCAAAAACAAGAACAGACTTGTATCTGGGGTATGTTTTCTAGCAACACAGGTGGAAAGTTCCCTCACTATTATGGCTTATCAGGTGGTTTCCAGGGACCCTGGTAGGGGCCCCTTCCGGCAGGTTTAGGGGAATTTGGTGTATAATTTCTGGTGGGCACTTCAGTATTTGTTTATTTTGTTAAACATTTCCTAATTATATTTTACTCTAGTTCAGGTAGCATGAGACCCATCCAAGCCTTGGAGGCAGCTAGGTGGCAAAGTAGATGGTGCATTGAGGACTGGAGTCAAGAGGGCCTGAGTTCAAATCTAGCCTCAAACACTTACTAGCTGCGTGACCCTGAACAAGTCACTTAACCCTGTTTGCCTCAGTTTCCTCATCTGTAAAATGATCTCGAGAAGGAAATGACAAACCACTACAGTATCTCTGCCAAGAAAACCCCAGATGGGGTCACAAATAGTTGTACATGTTTGAAAACAACTGAGCAACAGCAACAAATTGTAATTTATACTTTAGAAACTGTCAATCACTACAAATCATGGCTTGAAGTACTGTTTTGTTCATTGCCTAGACTTAAGCAGTAATGATTCAGATTAAATTAGAAAGCATGTGGCAATATTTTTTTTTTTGCTGAAAATGCCAGTTGTTAAACATTTAACAACAGACCCCTATACTGCTCTATAAATATTTCTTGAACTCAATGGGCATACAGTAGAAGGCTTGAAGGGGTGGGGAACCTGTGGCCTTGAGACCACAGGTGACCCTCTAGGTCCTCAAGTGCAGCCCTTTGACTGAATCCAAGCTTCACAGAAAAAATCCCTTTAATAAAAGGATTTGTTCTGTAAAACTTGGACCTGGTCAGAAGGCCACACCCAAGGACCTAGAATGTGGCTTAGAGATTGGGACAGGCCTCTTACAGAAGGTAGGATTTTTAAATGAGCAAAGGAAGCCAGAGATAAGCAGAGAGACATTCAGTTTTTGATTTGAAATCAGAAAGCACTTATTAGCTGTGTGGGCCCAGGCTAGTTACTTAATGTTCCTCATCTGTTCGGTGAGAGGGCTGGACTAGATGGTGGGTCAGGTTCCTTCCAGCTCAAAATCTGTGGTACTGTGAAACAGAACGAGCCTGTAGGTTCCTCACCACTAGCTTGGGGAATGAAGTCATCAGCAGACCGGAGCTGCTAATGAATCATGCTTTTTGTAATCCATGTAAAGCTTGAAAGTTTGCAAAGTGCTTTACCCCATCATCTCATATGATCCTCATAACACCCCTACACACATTGACCAAGAAATAACTTGGTTAAGTTAAGATGTTTTTGAGATCTTCATAGTATTAAACCAGAGCATGGTTGCCTGTGAGAAACACTCACTACATGTTTGTTGCATAAATGAATGGATATCTCTTCTGTTACTATCTCAGGAACTATCTCACAGATAGAGACTCATGGAGCAGCTGCATAGAACCCCTAAATATTGTGCCCTGGAACCTCAGTCTCTTCTCCATCCAGCTCATAATAAGCAGCATTCAGATGTTACTCTGCAGCACCCAGGTGGTCAAAAGCTTATTTGCAATTATCTGTGAAAACGGCTGCTGCCCTGAGATCTGTGGGGTAGGTTAATTGTTTGTTATTTCCATATTATGCTGCCCCCTTCTGAGTTACCTCAGGAGGAGGGGGCTGTTCTATCAAGAGACTCACACAGACTACCTCCATCCACAAGCCAACAGGGGACCAGCCCGGGACTGAAGGGGGCAGTTTGCCTGCCTGGCCACAGCTCATCACAGTTGTGGCCAGAGGTCATCGGCTGGGTTCCAAAAACACTGCTTTTGCTCTTTGTACATCACTTGTGGTGAACCAGGTGGTCCAGTGTGTTTCATCTTCCATCTAATTCCCTGTGGAGTAGGTGAATGTCCACAAGGGGGCATGCAGTTTCCAAGGGCACAGAACATCATTGTTAGACCCTAAGCGTACCATTTTATTAGTTTCCTACACAGATCTAGAGATAAGTGAATTGATGGCCATTTATGAATTTTTTAAAAATAATTTTTCCCTCAGAGTGCACATCAATTTCAAACCAATATGACTGCACTTAATGTGAAAGAACTGGATATTTTTGTGAAGGAATTAACTCAAAGGAGGCTTAGAGAGATCATTGTGTAATAGATAGAACTTTGGACATGGTATCAGGAAGACCTGAGTTCAAATCTTTCTTCAGACTCTTGTGAACTAGGTGAATCTAGGCAAGTCACTTAAGGTCTCTAGGACTCAGTTTCCTCTTCTGTAAAAGGAGGGGTTTGAACTTGACTTCTGAGGTCCCTTCTGGATCTAAATCTATTACCCAATATTCCCATTCTCCTATGAGTCTTTGAGTGTGTCAAAGACTATGTACATAAAGTACAAACTATTGAAGGTAAATAGCTTTATCACTTATTTTATCCATTTATTGGCAAAATCAGGTCAGTAAACATCTATTATTGTCTGTTTTTTTTCCCAAGGCAATAGAGGTTAAATGACTTGCCCAGGGTCACACAGCTAGTAAGAGTCAAGTGTCTGAGGCTGCATTGAATTCCCATCTCCAGGGCTGGTGCTATATCTACTATGCCACCTAGCTGCCCCGTAAACATCTATTATTAATAAGTAACAAAAAATTCTAACAAACTAAACACTGAATGATCAAAAAGTCTAATGGGTCAGATGTATTGTTATATATCATGAGAGATAAAAACCTCCATTCAACCCAAAATGACTTTTTGTTTTCAAAGAATAAGCAGCTTTTGTATTCTCTAAACAATCACTGCCTTTGTCAGGAGATGGCTTTATTCAGTGTATGAACACTTTAAATAGTTTTGAAATGCCTCCTCACTCAGTTTGCATGAGTCCCAGATGCAAAAGTAGAGAATAAGAAATGTGCATTCATTTCCTTCCTTATGTGAGATCTGGGTTAAGTTGGTATCAATAGGCACCTTTCTGTCATCCACAAGAATGAGAAAAACATGAGATGAAAATATTTTCCAAAATTTGAGAGTTCTAGGTTAAGGTATAGTTTTATTTATATGATACCATCAAGATACTGCTTATAGTTAATTTTACTTTATTAAAAAAAAAACTACCCCGATGGCCAAGCAAAACAGTCATTCTGCCATTTTAATGACTAATAAGAGGCAGCATGATAAAGTGGATAAAGGACCTGCCATGGGGTTAGGGAGGCCAGGATTCAAGTCCTGCCTCAGATACATACACATGAGCAGGAGTAAAGTGACTATACCCCAGGCAACTCTTTTAACTTACAAAGTTACAGATGAAATCACCGGTCTCTACCGATGGAGGAATTTACACATTGGGACTTCCCTACCCTTTCTGATGAAATCACTGGCCTTAGAACAACAAGGGATAGATTAGAATGGTCATTCATTCATTCATTTAGTCACTTTGAAGTTCAACCATTTGAGGATCAAGAAAAAAAAGGAACAGATTTAAAGGGTGTGGTACATGGTGTGTGAACGGAAAGAAAAGGGCATCTTGGTTTAGCAGAAATATATTTCAGAAGAGGAGTAGAAGGCAAATCTGGGGATCATGTGTTGAGGGTGAAAGGATGAAAATCAAAAAAGGAAGACTGAGTTAGCAGAGTAAATTGTGAACTTTTTCTCTTTTCTAGAGAAAAGAAACTCCTTAAAGCTGTGTCCACCGTCTTGGATAAAGAGCCATTATCTCTGGAAGGTTCCTCATCCCTGACACATTGCTCAAGAAGGTCTTAGGACAAGGTAGCTTTGCTGTGTATAGGCCAAAGCTTATTAAAATTCCACATTAGAAACTTAATTTAAGAAAAAATAAAAAAATAAAGAAAATTATTAGGTTGTTCAAGAATAATGCATGTAGACATTTTAACTTTAAAAAATGTTTGGCAGTAGCAACTTAAGAGTGTAAGTTCAACATTTTTTTAGACTCGGCCCCTTTTTTGAGATCTGTAGTATGACCCAAGCTCACTTCCCCAAATTGTTTGGTTTTAGAGCGTTTAGAGTTTGGTCAGGCATCTAAGATGCCAAGTTCATCCATTGCATCCTGGGCCATCTCCAATTATGCTGACTTTTGTCTTACCACTAGACTTTGATGACTCTGGAAGAGAGTGAGGCTAATGACTTTGGGCAACTCTGCCTCACTGAAATCTAGTTCATGAACAAGTCAAGACATCACCCTGTAATATCATTGGTCTTCTTTGAAAGAAGGACAAACAGCTATTTGAGGGGACTCTAAGGCTAACACTCCCAGCTCAGGTTCAATGTTGGGATGAGAAGAGGTATTGGTAAGTTATTGAACAGTTAACAAAAGCAAGTTTACTTTGCCTTAACACAGTAAGGATATGCAACAAGGACCTGGATTCTCTGGGTGTTCCCCACTCTCTCCCCATTTCCATATGGAAACATATTTGGCCACAAGGGTGAAGGTGAAGGACATGGTGATACACCAGGTCTTCATAAATCCTTTAGGTCACCAGGAAGCTGTGTAAGGGAAGTTGGGGGCTGATCAGATCCCAGCTTTGTCCCTTTTTAGGGAGACAGCTAGGTGATGCAGTGAATAGAGTGCTGGGCCTGGAGTCAGGAAGACTAATTTTTCTGAGTTCAAATCTGGCCTTAGATAAGATTTATTAATAGCTGTGTGACCCTGGGCAAGTCACTTCACCCTGTTTGCCTGTTTCCTCATCTGTAAAATGAACTGGAAGAAGGAAATGGCCAACCACTCCACTCTTTGCCAAGAAAACCGAAAATAGGGTCAGGAAGATTCAGAAACGACTGAAAGGATTGAACAAAAGGCTTGCAGAAAACTTGCTATCTGCCGACAGTCTTGAGAATCCTGGCTCACCTCCATGCCAATGAATAATTTTATTCATTTTATCAGCAAATGAACAAGCATGTGTCAGGAGATAAAAGTGCAATAGTCAGTCCCTGCCCTCAAGAAGCTTACATTCTACTAGAAGAATACGCCACACTCACAGGGATTAAAAGGAGGGGGGAGACTAAGAACACATAATTCGAAGTAACTGAGTGGAGGCCCGAATATCTGGCAGAAAAACCCTTGCTGGAGGTGGGACTTAAGTTGGGACTTAGAAAGGGGGTCCTCTGGATCTGATTAGTTTCCCTCGTCCACCCGCCCTGCCTTCCTTTGGAGCTGGGAGGGACTTCTGGTCGCCAAATCCAGAGGAGGGAGCTGACCACCCAAGGTCCCACAGCTGGTATGTGGCGGAGCCAAATGTGGAACCCAGAACCCGCGCCCCTCCCACGCCCTAGCCCCTCCTCGAAGCCCGCACGCGGGCCCCCCACCCTCGGGAACCCTCCTAACGGCCCCTCCAGACGCCCTTCAACTTGCTGTGTAGATTTCTTTCCACATCGGACCAACGATCCGTGCTCTAGAGAGGCTCGTGTTCAAAGCGAAAGAAACATCGGTAAGAAGACCAAAATGTGTACAAAGTAATAGAAATTTCTGAGGTGGAGTAGAAGGAGCTCGTAATCGGGGGCTGGAGGAGCTTCTTGAAGGCGGCGCTTCAGGGTGGAGCCACCTGACCACCCCCAGATGAGCCAAAGGCCCGCGGGGTCCCCAGAAGCCCGATCCTCCCCCGGAGTCGGGGGCTCTCTCTGGGACAGGTTCTTACACCTTTCTTTGTCACCTCCTTTGGCAGGCTGGGGAAGCCTCCGGGGCCCTTCTCAGAGTAGATAAAACCAGACACCGGGTTACAAAGGAAATCAATTACATCCAAATACACCGAGCACAATTTTTTAACAAACAAATGCAGACCTCAGATTAAGAACCCCTGGTCTCCACGGCCCCAGACACCCAGAGAAAGGAACACTTTTTGATCATCTTAGATGCATGGGTAGTAAAGGGTTTGTCACCTCCAGGAATTTCTGAGAAACCAAGCAGTGTACCCTGCCACTAATTCCACAATGCCACAAACTTCTTACTATGCATTTACTATGTGCAAGGAAAGATTCTAGGAACTGGGGGTACAGGCACAAACAGGCCCTGCCCCTGGGCTTAGATTCCACCGCGCCCGGATCCCACACGGCCCCAGGGAAGCCAGCCCAGGACATGCAAGGGTATATGAAGACATCACAGACTAATAAAGGGGCAATCGGCAAATACTAAGGGGGACTAAGGGGCGGTTTCATCTCTACCTCTGCCTTGAAGGAAGACAAGGCATTGAAGAGGTGCAGGACAAGAGGCAGGGGATGGAATTTCAGGTATGGACAGGGACAGGACAGTTTGACTGAGCATGTGTGGAGACACACACAGAGACAGACAGAGAGAGAGAGAAAGACACAGAGAGAGAGACATAGTGACAGACAGAGACAGAGATGGGGGAGGGGGACTGTTGGAGGGGAGGTATAGCATGTTTGCAGACTCAGGACCCACTCAGCCTTTCCATCCAGCATACTAGCCTCTCCATTTCATGGGGCAATGACATCAGCAAAGCTACTTTGTCAAGCTTCCCCCCTGATTTCAAGGATAAAATTTCAAGGGGACAAAGGGAAATTCCAAGTTGAATGGAAAAGGGTTTTGGAGAGAAAAGATAGAGGTGAGGGGGGACTAGTAGCCCAAAGAGGAAAAGCTGGAAGGGAACTTTAGAGCCTAGGAGGGAAGCTGACCATATATATTATTATACCTATATATATATATATATATATATATATATATATGTATGTATGTATATATATATACACACACACACACATATACATAATGTGCATACATAAACACACACACATACATACACACAGCCATTACAGCATTCATCAGCTGCTGCTTTTTGATCAGTTTCCCACAACCTCTTAAAAGGCTTTTGTCTCAGGTTTGTACTGAGCGCTGCATGGAGCGATCCTGTTACTTCCACAGTGGACACAATAACTGTCTCCAAATATTCAAATATTCAACAGGAGAAAACTAGCCTTGTTCTGGGTAATCATTATGCTAATGGTTCAGATTGCATGTCAAGGTTGTGTTTCTTCTTACAGGTATTTTAGCAGTTTATTTTAAAACAAAGTTCTCTTTCTACTCCTATTAGGCATGCAAATTCTCATCCATAACAGTTGCAATGTCCTCCACCCACTGATAATTAATTGCAGGAAAGGATCTGAAACAATGTTTTTTACACAAGCAAAATCTATGAGAGATTAGATCATTTTACTGCCTTACTCAAAACTTTCAGTGGATGAATAAAGTTTAAACTAATCCTGGCCTTCAAAGTAAAATGATTAGCTCACAGATTGGTACATTAGGAAGACTACTCTGAAGAAAGTCTGTGAATTGAGAATTCAAATACAGGAACAACTGTTTTACTTATTTTTAAAAATTGCTCCTGTGACTGCAGTGGTGTACAGGGAACTCTAAATGGGTAAGTTTTCTCTGTCAATGTAGATTACCACTTGTTCTGCAATGTTTTGTCTTAGGTGGTTTTTTTTTGGGGGGGAGGGGAAGCAGGAGGTCCTGAGAGAGATACTCCAACTCAGAGTTGCTCAGAATCACAAATGCCAACCTTGAACCAAGGTCTTCCTGAATGACTCCAGCTCTCTCTCCAGTATGCCAGGCTGAATGCTGTAATGCGAATGTAAATTTTAAAGATCTTCCCTGCCCCTAGGCTAA